>NC_060167.1:9976384-10014403 GCF_021292245.1 Micropterus dolomieu | reverse complement strand
CTGACAGGAGTCAGCAGGTGAGGCTGGGAAACATCACATCCAGCACCCGGACTATCAGCACTGGCGCCCCCCAGGGGTGTGTGCTCTCCCCACTGCTCCCTCTACACCAACGACTGCACCTCAAGAGAACCGTCTGTCAAACTCCTGAAGTTCTCTGACGACACAACGGTCATCGGCCTCATCCGGGACGGTGATGAGTCGGCCTACAGACGGGAGGTTGATCAGCTAGCTCTCTGGTGCGGTCAGAACAACCTGGCACTTAACACGCTCAAAACTGTGGAGATGACCGTGGACTTCAGGAGGAGCCCCCCCACTCTGCCCCCCATCACTATACTCAACAGCCCTGTGTCTGCTGTGGAATCCTTCAGGTTTCTGGGTTCCACTACATCCCAGGACCTGAAGTGGGAGCCCAACACTGACACCATCATCAAGAAGGCCCAGCAGAGGACATACTTCCTGCGTCAGCTCAGGAAACTCAAGCTGCCTAAGGACCAGCTGATCCAGTTCTACACAGCCATCATCCAGTCTGTTCTCTGCACCTCCATCACTGTCTGGTTTGGATCTGCCACCAAAAAGGACAGGGACAGACTACAACGGACAGTCAGGACTGCAAAAAAAATCATCGGTGCCAACCTGCCCTCCATTCAGGACTTATACATTTCAAGAGTCAGGAAACAAGCAAGGAAACATCACTGCAGATCCGTCTCACCCAACCTTTTCCAGCTCCTCCCCTCTGATAGGCACTACAGAGCTCTGTACGCCAAAACCAACAGACACAGAAGCAGTTTCTTCCCACAAGTCATCACCCTGATGAACAGCTGATTTCTGACTCATGGTGTCTGGAACAATTCCTGTGCAATAACCAAGTAACTCTGTCTCTAATCAGTCACCTGTTTACTGGTTTCCACTTATTATTTATTTATTCACCATTCTCTATTTCAGTGCTGTTCATACTATGTCATTGTATATACTGTATACCAATACACCTACCTCAGGTCATAAGGTCATAGGTCTTATTTACTTTTTCCAGCATCCTTTGCACTAATGACTTGAGATATGTGGATTTGTTACACAGTATCTACAATATGACAATATAACAGTATATGTACATAATGAGAATAATAGTTTACTCTTGCATCCTTTGCACTCTGATCACTGCACTATTTGTCAATTTATATTTGTCAATATTTGTGATTCTGATTATGTCACAGTAGTATTAAAAAATGTCCCGTCATGTCACAACAGCCTCTTTTTATGTCTCGTGCGTTAAGCGTTTCATCAGACCCCTAATCTGAGCCCTTAAATGTCCCCACCACTTTCCAACACAAAGTGAAGCCCTTGGGTAGGGTGTGTGCCATGGCATAGTGACAATCATGATAATTACTTTGATTAAGGTCAATGATTATAACATAATAATAACGCTATCATAAAGTGCTGTCATACAGTGCTGCATAAACTATTTGACATTATTTTTGTTACTGTTGCTAGCAGTGTTTCCTAATGCAGTCTTAACTTTAGCTTACTGTCCAAATGGCTGAGGTGAGGTAATTTTGTCAGCATTACGTTGGCTAATCTTCTAATCTTAATCCCACGCTGCTGTGAAAATGACTAGTAGGCTACTTGACGCCACTGGTACACTTATCCACAGCACATCAGAATCAGAATCAGATTCAGTTTTATTGCCAGGTATGTGTACACATATGGGGAATTTGACTCTGGATTGTACAATGCTGACTATGTGCTTACTCATACAAAACACAAATATACACACTATGAACAAAAACAATATAGACATATTGACAAATAGTACAATGAGCAGAGTGCAAAGGATGCAGGAGTATGTACATGTCGTAGGTGGATGTGATATACAGGTACATATACATGCACACATGTACACAGTGCAATGAAGCATAGTGCAAAGGATACTGGAATAAATAAGTATAAGTATTTTGTGCAGGAGTAATGTCTTGAGGTATGTGGATTTGTTATACAGTATCTACAATATGACAATATAACAGTATGAACAGCACTGAAACAGAGAATGGTGAATAAATAATAAGTGTGGCTGATTAGAGGCAGAGTTACTGCGTTATTGCACAAGAATTGTTCCTTTCACTGTGAGTCAGAAATCAGCTGTTCATAAGAGTGATGGCTTTTGGGAAGAAACTGTTCCTAAGTTCCTAACACATACCATTCAGCTGGCTTGGGGGAATATTACAGTAGGTACACGTTATATGGAAGCATGGTGTTTTAGTGAGGGGTGTCGGACCGATTTTGGTCGGCCGGCTGGGCCAAAAATGCCAGGGCAGATTTTTTGTTGTTGCATGTTTTTGTTATGTATGTAAGAGAACAGACATCTTAAAGCAAGAAACACCCACATGAAGAGAATCTTTTCAGATTATTATCAAATTCTTTTCAATTTCAAATACAACATGATTAAGGTAGGATTAAGCTGTAAAGTTTATGGTCATTCTTAGGTAATAAAAATTCTATCCATCACCCAGACCTTCACCCACACTGTACTTTTATCACCTGTGGTGGTTCTGAAACATGCTCTTGAAAATACTGTATTTGCTGTAATAGAGTAGTAGTCTATGGGCATAGTTACGGTTATTTTGCAAGTGTTTTTGACTGAATCAAAAGGTTTGTGTATGTTTTAAATAAACAAATTAGTTGTTTAGATTATTAGATTAGATTATTTTTTTGCTGTTAAGCTTTGCATACAGTTGGATGTTTCCGGGATATGTTGTTTGTAGAATTTTAAAGATATTTAATTGCCCCTGGGCAATACTAATATGCATTTGGATATTTACATTAAGTATTTCAGCACCACAGTACAACAGCTGTGCATTGCTGCTTGCTTAGCTATAAGCCTATGCTAATGGTTATATTTAAACAAAGACAAGCTTTGGCTTTGACCCAGTCATTATGGTACAAATTTGCTGAGTTAAAGTGTCATCATTTCCCACCAGGGTTTGATTAGGTTTATTGAATGACACTCACTGAAGTGTGGCACTGTGCACTGTATGGATTCTGACTGATTTTAAGGTTGTTTTATGTTATTCAGTCCAGAATTAGAAATGGTTTGTAAAGCACACCAGGATAGAGGCTGAAAGAAAGAGACAGCAACAAGGAGATAGTTTGCCAAGACCTGCACTGTTATTGAAAACAAGGCTTCTGGATTCTTTGCCATGGACAGAAGGAAGTTGCGATTCTCTCAAAGTTTTGAAAGATTATATTTGCTTTGGCTTTCCTGGAAATAGATCAATATCTAATTATTGTGCAACAAAATTCTGATTGCTAATCAGCACCCTAAAAGAGCATGACCAACAGACATTTTGGGAATTCTAAATTAAACACCACTGGCGTCTTTGATTTTTCTCTAAATCTCAACAAATTTATATTGATCTCATTATCCACTAACCTTGTGCAACATAGCAGATATATTTTTTTCTTTGTGCTCTATTTCTTTTACATAACACATTAAATTTGTTTTGGTTTGTTATGTCTTTTATCAGTGAAGGTTTCTAAGTCATGCAAACACATGCATGTAGCCAACTAAATAATTGGAGCATTACATTTGACTTCCACTTGCTCTCTATCTCTCTGTCAGCTTGACATTTCTCCCATGCACTGAAAAGGGAACATAAAATAAAAGAAGTCATGATAACACAGTAATGGACGCAGATTGAAGATCTTGTTTAATTTATCCATCCAGATGGTTGGGTTGAGGCTTCGGTACTTTGTCATGACAGGAGGAAGCCTGTGTGGTACTTCCTACTCTGGTCATAAGGTGGCCATGATCTCTTCATCTTTGTAAACACTGTATAATGGATACGAATGCAGCTTCTTTTTGTCTTATTATTAAAAATGCTAATATTATTTGCAGTAGAATATATTCTTATTGGTTGTTCAAGGCTTTGCAATTTGCAGTTTTCTTCTTTTCATTTTATGTAGCCTAGAAATTTCATTGGAAGATGTCACTGAAGACATAAATCATGCTTTCATATGAAGTTAAAGTGACTTCACCTCTGAGCTGTTGCCTTTGAGGATAAGAAGGAAATGAATATTGATGCAACTGCTAAATAACACTACTACAAGCACCATAATGAGGGACAAATATTTAATATGAGGTTGATGCATGTTGAATGTACATGACTACATATTTTACTGAAATAAAATTGTATTGTCACTCATCAAAAAAGACCCCCCAACATAATGCAAAATGTCCAACATCCACATTATCTTGACTATATGTGAGAGGTACTGCTTTGTAAGGGTACATTGCAGACAGTTTCATTGCATATGAGCCTTTTGATTTGTGTATACAGACTACTAAATTCATTATTGTCAAATGCAGACATCTTCAGCATCCCATGGCAGATACAGCATTATCGTCAATTACATGCTAATCGCAAATGGGAAAGAATTATCTCTGGATGATTTGTGTCAGTAATTAGATGCCAGGAGGCAGAATGGCTCGGGATGTTTGATATGGCAGACCCGCAGCCTTATTGTCTAGCAGGTAAACTGAGATATGCTTCTACTGGCTGGGACAGACAAGAATAGTATCAAGCATTCCAGTCAAGTCTATCTCCAGATACTTCCCCTCTAATGTGCCTGCACTTTGGTCTGAGTGCTGTTATTGTCAAATGTAGTAATGGACATCACTTCTCACTGATAAAAATAGGGTGCAACTCATGAATTCTTAATTTAGAAATGTATATTTTAGTATTGAAAATTAAGCATTATTATGAAGCAGGTGGAGCCACCTGTGCTACAGCACTAAGACATGCTTTCATCCTTTGTGAATAACAAGTACACAAGCAATGTGAGTGTATGAAGCACCAAACAAACTCATCTGCATGTTGAATTAATATTTATAAAAGCAGTGTAATGTGTATCCCACTGATAGTTTAATGTTCGTGTCCAGGAGTGCATTAGAGGAAGATGCCAAGTGCCTCTTGTGCTCTCAGCATGGGTGCTCAGCATAGGCAACAAACTCGGCACATCATCTTGCTTCTGTGGCATTTAGTTAGTGTTGGTAGTAACAGAGAAAACTGACTTGAGTCATGCTCCACTTCTGTTCTTCACTTCAGTCAATCTCTGATGCATCCCAAACAGATGACCATGTAATAGCCAGCTCTTTCTGAACTGCACTAACAATGAACATAATTAACTGTTGTGCGCTCAATAATGTACAAAAATGCCAGCCACAAGACATACTTTAATCAAACTAAAAAATGTAAACACTATGATGCCCCTATCTATGATGTATTATAGCTACCTACATGATTCCTTGAATCCTTGAAAGAGTTTGTCTAGGCCTTTAGTATTTTTCAACCTAGACCCTTTGTTTCCATGTTTGTGTCTGTGTGACTAATTTAGAAAACAGTTTTTGAAATTGGTCCAGTATTGAGCAAGCACGCTGTAGTCAGCAGCAAGACAGGGCTGCAACGTAATCCTTGCAGGCAATTGCACCCCGTCAAAGTACGTCCACTAAAGTTCTCAAATTGTTATTACAAGGGTCTGACAACATTATGGAAAGGATCGGTACAGAGAAAGACTTTTTTTAGAGTAAGATACTTGTTGTTTAACCAGAAACGCTTTATCGCTTTATCGTTCTCATCAAAGCCACCAGACTCCTTTGACAAAAGTAGTAATTTTACCTCTCTGATTATGTCTTTTTTATATTTCCCTATGTTGCTTTTATGTTTTATGCACTTTGAAATACCTTGTTGTTGAAATGTGCTATACAAATAAACTAAATCATTTTAAAACAAGACAATGATAATCTAGTCTCTTTGTCAAGATTATAACTGTGTACAAATGCAAAATAGAAACCAATGGACTGACATTGATTATTGGTTCAAGTTCGTTTATTGTCACTCATCCACATACCAAGTGGGCTATACAAATGAACGAAATGCCGTTTCTCACAGTCCAATGTGCTAAAAACAAAGTCACAATAGAGACAAGACACTGTTTTAAAACAAAAATTAAAGAAAGTGGCCAGCCAACGGGATGGATGGTATTTGTTTAATGCTGCAGTCATACATTCATTAAATTAAACCAAGTTAGAGTGAAGTGCCTAGTGCAACCCCTATCTGATGTATGTAAACCTTATATGTTGCATATAGGCTATCTAACCTATATTAAAATGATAACAGCATCACAAGTACTTAAAAGTAACGGGAGTAGGCCTAATTATGAAATAATAGCAGCATATGAAATATGAGTCAGAAAAGGGAGCAGTCTAATAACAATGGCTATGTCAACAGTGTAAAAGTACCGTAGCAGCATGAACATTTATATAATTAGTGGAAAGTATTGCATAATGTGAGATATGTAGGCTATATAAAAAGTCTGACATGTAGGAAACAGTGTCCATCCCCTTTGACTGTTTGAGCACCGAGCATCACTGATGTAAACACGAAGCCGCCTCCTCTCAACTTGCCGGCCTTGCGCTCTGACAACACAGTGCACCCGCTGTATACTCCAGGACATTGATGGGGCAGGTCTGTGTAAAGCTGTGATCTTAAAAGTCTTCGATTTCCTTGTGTTTAGCAGCATGACCCATTTCCTCCAGACCGGACATTTACCAGGAGCAGCCTTAAGTCAAAGCTGGGCCAGCAATGGCTCTATCCCGACTCTCTTTCCTCTCCTCTGGAGTGATCACAGTACCCTCCGTGGTGCCTGGTCCTTTTGATTAAGTAGCCTACATAAATATGCCTATTGAGCTGTTGTAGGCTACTAGGCTATATCAAAGTTCAAAGTAAAATTTCATAAGCTGATCCATACTGGAGTGTTGCGCTGAGAGCAGCGGAGCGTACACAGCTATGGTTCAGAGGGAGTGGAAGAAGAAAAGTATTGCGAGGGAACGCAAAAGTAGTCCACCAAAAAGTAATTCCTCTTTGAGCCTCTCGCAGCCACCATAGGTCTTCCGATGCCTCTATCGGTTCATTTGTGTTATTGTGCCACTTTGGTGTTTTTAATCCTTTATAACAACAAAGTCACACAATAACACAAACTAACTAACCGACCAAGGCAAAGGTAGACCAGCAAGTCCTGTGTTCAGGAAAAATTGTTAATTGTCTCAGCCACACCGTCCAACACAACACCAAGCGTTATCAAGCTAGACCGGGAGGCTGTTCAGTATGTCTTGCCGAAAATGTTTTTACAGTTATGAAGGAAAGATAAATATTTGTCTGGTTTTCCTACTGATGTCTTCCAGGTGCTCTGTCTTAGCTCTGGGATTATGAAGTTTCCTGATGGACAGATATCTTTACTTGTTGCTAAAGCTACAGTAACAACTGTACAGTAGCTGCTGTTATCAGCTGGCTCTGCCTGAACCAGTTGTCCAAAGCTCCTGTACTAACATCAGAGGTGTAACACACCCCCGGACAGGGTTCAAGTTATAATCCGAGCTTCTTGGGGGTCTCTACTATACTAACTAAAATTACCGTCAGAGAGAAAGAGAGAGAGAGAGCTATCAGTGCTTAGTATGTGACATTTCTCTCTCTCACTCACACGCAAACGCACAAAGACACACGCAGCAGTCCACTACTTGCCCTAGATATCTGTGATTGCAACAAAGTTTAAGTTTCAATAGAGCGAAAAATTTCATTAAAGACTATATATATATTATATATTGCTCAAGGAGAGGCGCAATTCCCCCCTTATGTATAATATTAAAGTGTAATTATTTTAGGTACTGCTGGCCGTCGGCACAAAGTAGCAAGCACTGTTATAATTGGAGGATGCAACAAAAAGCCAATAATACTAAACAAATAAGCAGCAGTCAATAGAGTGTCTAATTCTAGTATAACATGTTCTCGGGTCGCAGTCTCAACCTGTTAGTTCAAAACTATGTGCACCACAGTGGCTGATGGTGGAGAAGTGCAACCATCCTGTCAGTCATGCAGTGCGCAGCGTAGTTCATTAGGAATGTATGCTTATTTAAGTCTTTTTAATGTAAATAATGGTGCTAATTACAATGAAAAATACATTATTTGTGATTAAAAATAATGGTTCTCTATAGTTCTCTATAAATAAATAAAATAAAGTTGAGTTGATAAATGAATTACTGACCCCCACAGATGAATGATTTTACTGCTTCCGTGGGATCTCAGACCCTCCTTATGGGAGCCAAGCTCCCATGTAACTTAAACCCTGCCCCCAGAACACCAAAATTCCATGCACACCTGCACAACTAACTGAGCTAACTAGCTAGCAGCAGCTACTGTTAGCAGTAGTAGCTAAAGTAACTGCTAAAAACAAGTAAGGCAATCAGTCCATCAGTAAACTCCATGAATCAGAGAAAGTTGAGGCAAAGCAGCCAAAGGACATCAGGGAAAGGGAAAAACAGAAAATATTTTCTCCATAAAATATGACCCAGTTCCACCAAAATCAGTGAATAAAGTTATAAAGTTGTTTTTATACATTAATCAGTGAGACCAAGTCTTGCATAGCCAGCCTTATCTCCACACATCGATTCAGCAGGGCTGTGCCAGTCCTGCGTCCTGCCCCTGGGTAGAATTCCTGGAAGTTGGCCAATCATAAGAAACGGGGCTTTAAGTAGTGTTAATTTTGTCAGCCATTTTAAAATTTAGTCTTAGTCTTATTCCTGTGTCAAATGTCCTTGTTAGTTTTTGTCATATTTTGTCCACTGTATACTATTTTTTTTAGTTAAGTTTTAGTTGACTAAAAGTCTGGTTATGTTAGTCTTATTTTAGTCAAAAGAAAATCAAAGTATTTTAGTCTAGTTTTAATCATTAAACGTTATTTTAGTCTTTTCAAACTCATTAGTAGCCTATAATTTTGATTAGCATTTTGGTCAATCTGCTCTAACCAAATTAGAGATATGATTTGAATGTTAGCTTTGTTCTCATTTTTATTGCAAAGGACAAATTAACATACCTCAATTCTCAGGTGGGTAACCTTGACATGCGCTTCAAGTTCGTAGTGTTTTTTTCCTCTCTTACTCTAACTGTAGCTTTCAGGCTTTTTATTTGCTATTTAACATTTATTGTTGCAGGCTAATTTTCAGAAAACTTTTAGCAAATGCTTTCAAAAAGTGGTGGGGACATGTCCCCAGCGTCCTCAGTGTAAATGACAGTTATGCTTTCAGGGGAGCTCAGTTTTTTTGGGGGGTTTTTTTGTGATGGGGGGAAGGGGGACCAACTGTGATTCTTACTGCTGAATCATTCATAGCTGAAAGCATGTAGGCCTGGGGCTGATTGTGAAAGTATCAGGCATGTTTGTCTTATTATAATAATAGTAATAATTTCTATTATCATATGTAGCCATTTTGCTACAATTATGCTTCACACAACAGCTGTGGCTGTGTTTGCGACCTGACCTTTCTTTTCTCTGTAAAAGGGAAGAATTTAGAAGTTGCGTGGCGCTGCAGGGAGCCCCCAGCTGCAGTAGTGCACCTACATGGATCATTTGTAATATTCATCCAGCCAGAGGGAACGATCACGAACCGTTCACAGCGTATCGGTCGTATTAGCGACACAACCCCTACCGGAGAGGGAGTAGGGCGGACCAGGGACAGGAGATCTCGGAGCGACTGGCCAGCTGCCTATGGTCAGGTGATAGTTCCCTCTGGCTGGATGGCGCTCCACATGATCCATGATGATAGAGAAATATAGAGATTAATGGCAATGTCAATATTTTAGAGACCCCCGAAATATCACAAATCATGCTTAGGGGAGCTGATATCTAAGCACCTCTTTCTTCCTAGCATGTTGTAATCATCACCAGAGCTGGCATCCTCCACAGCACAGTAACGTTTTCCTTACGCATCAGGCGTCACCCCGGGCGGCCAGCATTCAAAGCACAGGAAGAAAAAAATACTGCTGTATTAACACACATTTTTATTTTATGAATTACATTTTACTCAATTACATTTTTCGTCAATAATATTGCATGTTAATATAGTCACAGGCAACGTTTAAGGACATTGTCGCCGCCTCGTCTTCGTCTCGTTTTCGTCAGGGAAAAAACCTTGAATAATCTTTCATTTTGTTTTGTCTGAAAGTAACACTAGCTTTAAGGAAGGGAGGCCTGCACAAGCTAAGCAAACCCCTTCTAATGCACAACATGGGTCAATCTAAAATCCTAATATTTTCTTAGAAAAATTGTAAAATAGATGTACATGCATCAGATGTGCAAAAGCAGTTTGAAATGTGTTGCAGGTGAATAGTGGTCTGCAGTAAATATGTTCCTAACAGCAAACAGAAGTATCAAATGTTCCATAGTGAAAACATATGGTTCATTTTTGACCCATGTGTGTAAAATTGATGTAGAAATACAAAACTGTGTTTCTTCATACAGTAAGAAAGTAAAGCTAAAAATAATGATTTAAAAACAAGATAAGTAGTGACAACTTGAAATTTTAAATGATGAAATAAAATGATTTCAAAAGATATAGCAAAGAAACACTCAGCCATGCATGATATTATACAGGAAATGAATATTGGTCATTTTTGACCCATGTTGTGCATTAGAAGGGTAGTGATACAAAATGTTTTGATTTTTATTCAAAAAGTAAGAAACTTATACTGAAAATAACTTTGTGATGATCAAAAGCTAGTTAATTGAGGAATACCTGGAATACTGAATGATGGAATTCATTTATTGCAAAGACAGAAACTAAAAACTCAGTCAGGTCACCCATGTTGTGTATTAAAGGGTAAAAGAAACAGGAGCTAAAATAAAGTATTCAGATAGAGGTTGAATACAGGTGCTGAAACAATGGAAAGCATGAGAAAAGAATGGGTTTTTCGAACATTAATGCATGTAAACATTTTATAGTAGACACCCAAAATAAAAGTATGAACCTGAAAATAATCATAATATGGGACCTTTAACAATTGCACACTGAACTACTTGATTAAAGTTTGGGGAAAGAATGTCATCATGGTTAATGTTAGGCAACTAAAGCCTTGTTGATGAGCCTCAGCCTAACCCTGAGGCTCAACTACAAGGCTTTAGGGTACAATAATTTTAATGGTAAAATAGTAAAAGGCCTCTCTCTCCCATTGCTGGTTGAAAGGTGTAACCTAACAGAGAATACAACATCTAGTGTTAGATTGTAAACTGCATATTAATTTTCATGTGGGCATGGATGTTCATTCATTGATTATTAGCACCTTGTATTGTCTGACTATTTTTAGTCCACATACTGTAAAAAAAGGAAGAACTGCCTAAGCCCACATGTACGTTATCCATTTTCATATACCGAATGTTTCTCGAGTTATATGAGGATGATGGAATCCTGTGAGAATAGATCTAATTGATCCAAATAATTTGGATGTTTGCTCAAAAATGTCTTATAGGTTCCCTTCAGAATAGATTTAAAGCCCGGCTCTGTTTATAAGATCTTTTTTGACAAGAACTTCACGATGTGAGTGAGGTTAAATTTCTACATGTAATGCTGCCTAAACCAAGTTTTTCATTTTGTCGTCAGGGTTATGTAAAAGTTATTGCTCCTCTGCATCACAGGAAGTAAATGATTGATTGTGACTGTCAGATAAAGTACCAACTGCAAAATTGAATTGCAGTGTGGAATTATGAGCAGATGGTTTGTTTGTGTCTCTGTTATTGTTTCCTCTTCCAAAATGTGGCTGTATTAACATCTGTAGGTAGCAAACTAGGTAACTACTGCATACATAATGGGAAAAAAAGTTTTAAGAAAACCTATCCAACAGCATAGGAAGACACAGAAAAAGCCATGATGCTATTTAATGTATTTATTTGTTTACATACTTATTTTTAGAAACATGCCGGCCTGTCTATCAGGACCAGCCTGCTGTTTTTTATGAGTAAAGTTTAACCACGGGAGTGCCCACGGGAGTGCCCATGGAAGCGCGGCAACATGCCACTTACATGCAATTAAACCCCCCCCCAAAAAAATCTAAATTAAAGGCAAAATAACTAATAATATATACTTTTTAAATATGGAACTTTTTCCTTGTAATACCTCTTTTCTGGATGATGATTATATAAGCCAAGAGGTTTGTTTAATGATGTTGAAGTAATACTAAATCACGATGGATCCATGTATTAAATTTGCTGCACCAATACATATACGGACACTTTACACACTGCTTTTGCCTTTTTAAAATATATTTAAGTTCATTTATCAACCTGGGGCCCCTGCTGTTGGGGACAGGAGATGTCAGCTAACTAGTCGGTGTGGCTCCACTGCATTTGCAGAGAAATTCTCAATTTTCAATCTAGCATAGGGTTATTGGCACCTGCCCTTGTCGCTCATCTTCCATATGATGCACTGACTAATCTAGCGCAGCCTTCCTTACCTGCAAATGTGTTTAGTGAAGGACAGATAAGACCTGTCACATATGAAATCTATTTTCATCCCCACCTCACCTTCCTGGTAATGTCCTGACTGATGTAATAGCCACAGCTGATGTTTAGACATAAATGGGGAAGGAAGTTAATAGAACATTCTAATATCATTGCATACCTTGAACCGACTAATTTAGAATGTTGATGCCAATTCGAAGGTATATCTCACACATGGCTGATCTGATTTTTACATTGTTATTTGAGAAATCTGATGCAAATTTGTGTTATTTAAAGGAACTGTACCAATTTATAAATGCCCCCTAGTGTAGCTGCAATTACATGTAAAGAACTCACATAACTCACTTAACTGGGCAAACTGCAGGGCAAGCTGTCATATTTATTCTTAACCCGTTAATTTCTAAGGGGTTCTGCCTGTCACAGCTAAAAATATATTTGAAACCTGTAATTTACAGTGATTTTTAATTTATTTGGTTTGATTAACTAATACAGTCAATTTTTCAGGTGTCATAAAAGCTACATCTAAGCCATCCTTTGATGTTTTTGCCCAGAAATTAGTACTACTGCTTAATCTAAGAATGAATGGAGACATGTAGTTATGTTAAGTTTTTAATCACTGCCAATTGCTGACCTTAAAAAATCAATTCATTCTGCATTTTGCGATAATTAACATGATTAAAAAAGATTATGGAGGACACTTGACAATCAACAATGAAAAGTGGGGTATGGAAAGCCACAATGACAGTTGTCAATTCCAGTAGTACTTAATTAACACAGAAAGAAAAAGAAGTTGAATTCATGTTCCCTGCAAAGTTGTTGGATGTGTTTTCTGGATGCACTACTCTACTGAGGATCAAAATATTCCTAATTATAAAAAAAATAATAATTTACTTGTAACAAACAGTCTGAGCTGGCTTTGTGGGCACTACGGCCCAGAACCTGGGCTGATTTTCCAGGGATATGGTTGCATTTTCTGGTTCAGAATGACACTCATTTGGATGTTACACGCTCCAAAGCACAGATACACAAAGTAATAGCCATCCATTTAGTGTCTGGGTCAGGGTCTGTCTTGGTAAGAGGTTTGTACTTGAAATTGATTTCAATAGTAAAGCTTTCAACTGCATACTGCATGTATTTCCAGGATGAATCCCATACAGTCAAAATTAGCATTACAATCAGGAGAGACTTCATCTGAGCAAATAAATAATTTGTTGACATGTGAACAATTAATTTGAATAGTATTTAGCAATTAGACCCCATTGTGACATCATGGTGATTTAAGGAGTTGGTGAAGCCCTATGTTGTATAGAAAACCCCCCAGAATAGAGTCTAGATACTGGTGATGGTGATTTGATGAAGAAAATGCTGAAGATATGGATGTGATGAGGACTGGACTTCTGATGAGCTTGACCAGGCCCCAGATATGATGAACTGGAGAAGAATGAGGGCCGCAGCATTTTCGCACTGAAATGATAGCAGACAGTAGCAAAGAGGAGAATAAATTACAATGATTGGCTGATGGAGACTGTGGCAAAATCTGGGTTCAACTAAAGAGTGAATGCCCACAGTCAGATTAGAGGAGCTGTAAGAGAGCGAGAGTTGTCAATTAAAAAAAAGTCTACCTGGTTGAACTTACACTGAGGTTCATTTAATTTTTTCTTTTTTTTTGCACGTTTCACTTTTTTGTTTTACAGTTAACTGTTAATTGGGACAACATGTTCTCATGCCTTTTGAACTAATTTACTGGACAAATATTTTTCATAGCCCCAAGTTAGTTTGACTTTGTTTCTAAAGCTATAAAGCCTCCTCAGCACTGAAAACATAAATGCCAATAAACCCTCAAGTCAGTAAACAATGATCACTTTTCATAGAACAAGCTATAGCTACTAAAAGGGCTTTCTCCAAATCCGCACGGTCCAAAAAGAAAACCAGAATGCAATAACTGCAGTTGAAAAGAAAAACAAAAACATAAATCAGCATTTTATTTGTATTGTTTATCTGGTGGCTATGAATGGATGTAGCAAGAAACTATTTCCTCTGCTCTTTGACAGCATTCCTCTCTTTGTGTCTCAGCTAACAAACAACAAAGCCCAGCAACAAACAGTCTTACAGACAAACATTTGGCACTATGATCAAACGCATATCCAGCCATTCAAAGCCTAATCATGGAAAGACAAACAGAAAAACCAACCTGAAACAGACGGCATGAAGGGAACACATTGTCTCAGCAAAATATACTTTTCCTATTTATATCCAAATAAACCTCTTAGAAAGTAAGATTAAGGGATGCAGGACA
The DNA here is from genome assembly GCF_021292245.1 of Micropterus dolomieu. Classification (NCBI taxonomy): domain Eukaryota; kingdom Metazoa; phylum Chordata; class Actinopteri; order Centrarchiformes; family Centrarchidae; genus Micropterus; species Micropterus dolomieu. The sequence continues at coordinate 9,999,774 of NC_060167.1, read as the reverse complement.
GATGGCTGGGCTGGGTTACATTGCTTCAGAATATTCACAACTGAGGGATAGGATCAAAATCTGAAGTTTAACACTTCAGCAGCACCAGGCTCTTACTGTACATGCAGGCATTTGCAACTGAAACATGCAACAAACCTCAAGTCAAAGGGTAAACAGTAACTGACTTTTAATTCAACTTATAAATAGATAATGTGTTGTGTGCAGATTTGGCTTGAGGATCTTATCTGCTCTAAGCTTGCGTTGCTGCTTGCAGCAGGAAAATAGAATAGTCTCCTTTTTTTGCTTCTGTCTTGTGTTGGGGTGAGGCATGTTGCCAATAGTAGTCAAAATCTGAAACAAATCAGTGTGCTGATTTTAAAATTTCAGTCAAGTGAATTACAGTTGGTTGCTTTGAATTACGTTTCGCGGCACAATTTTTCTACAGATGTTTATGTATAATGCTACAGTGCTAATAGGTAAAGAGCTCACACTAGCAGTGACATTTAAAACCAAAATTATTAGTTAAGTCATCGTAATTACAGAATGCAGAATTTCACTGCAGGGGTAATGCAAATTTGTTTGGTGATTTGGTGAAGTACTAAGGGAATGGAGAGAAGTGCAGACACCAAAATAGAGAAAGCAATCACATTAGCTGTGAGGAGTGGAGGAGTAAACTGATTGGCTGAGTAGTGTGATTGTGTAGGTGTGTTAAATGCTGCAGGCCAGACTGACCATGATGTGTAAATCCTGCTGCTCGGAGGCTCACACCTTCCTAGTTCAGCTGGCCAAGCCTTTGTTGATTGGGCTTTGTGCTAGTGATGCTGATTAATTAAAGTACTTTACTGTTATGTTGTCTTTATACCTGAAAAAATGTGGTTCTTTGTAAATGGCACACAGTAAGCGAGAGCTTTGTTAAGCTTGCTCATAAGTTCAACAGTCATGTTGAGCCACAACAACATGAACACTCAAAGACTATTTTAGATCAAATTGCATGTTTATTTTAATAAAACACCCACAGAAATCATGACTAATTACATACAGTATTGTTAAAACACATGCAAGTAAAATAACATAAAATAAGTAAGAAAACTGGTTAAACCCAGCAATATTTCAACCATTCATAAATCAATACATGTTCCAAAACAGTCCAGTCTAGGCTTTTCCTATGAGAGGCCCCATGAGAAATAATTCATACTTGGTCTCACACACAGCATCATAATAGCACACGTATAGCAATATACTCTTACATAAACACCACTATACCCTCATGCGTGCACTATCATACTCTCTCTCACACACTAATGTCTAGGTCATAAATCATAATTACTTACACAACTATACTTTCTTAAAAATACTATCATTCTCATTTACAGACACTATCATACTCTCATGCATACTCAATAATATTATTTACAGTAGTGTATGCAAGATGAAATGGTGCTATGAATGAGAAAGAATGATGTTTGCATGAAAAATTTTAGTGTATGTGAGAGAGAGTATAGTAGTGTGTGAGAGAGAGTATAGTAGTGTATGTGAGAGAGTATAGTGTGTGAGAGAGTATAGTAGTGTACATGAGACAGAATGATAGTGCATATGAATGAGAATAGTTGTTTGTGTGAGAGAGTTTGATTGAAACGGAAGCGAGTTTGATTGAAACAGAAATGGGAATAAATTCTCAGTTGCTGAATGGCTATCTTTGATAAAGGTAGAAGAAGCGGGAATTTAGGTGGTCCGCCTTCTCAATCATGATTGACATGAGAAAATGGTGGACCGGGAGCGACTTAATGAAGCCATTGGCCTCTTAAATAACATTTTAAAATCTCCAGCCGTTGTCTCAACAAGGTCAGAAACATTGCATCAAATTCGTCAGCCCTCGACAGGGGCTTCCTCCGCGGCCGTTGAGGAGGAAATGCGGCGGACCTTAAGAGCTGGATCATCAGGCGTACCGTTGTCAGGGAGCATCATCCAGTGCTAATGTTAGCCTTAATGTGAACCAAGTGATGCAACCTTGATATCAAACTCAGCAGTACTTTGGTGGATGGGCTTCAAAGTGAGCAGATGGAATAAGGTTTAATCATATTTAGCTGCGGATTTGTTTTTCATTTGAGCCCCAACAACAGCTATTGTTTAGCTAGCTTTAACTGTTAACGTTAAACGTGCAGTGCCTGCTCACAGGAGCCGATCATAGACTGCAAGGGCGACTCCCTGCGTTTTTAAGATAACGTTAGCTAATTTAAGTTAGTGCAGTAAGTTAGTGCAGTGCTTGTTAAAAAGGTGTGTCTCAGATGGGTTTCCATCACAGCATTAATAACACTCAAAAAATAGACAATAGCGTAGATACTGCTAGTTTTCATTTCAACTCAGCACATCCTTGCATGATGACGATAACTACAATATCGGAGCATGTAAGCCCCGCTGTTGCAGAGCAGAGAGGCTCGCGCTGTCTACTTTACTGTAGCTTGTTCAAAGTTTATTCATTCTGAACGCATGGCGTGTCCAAATTGCACCAAAAGCAACACTGTACTGCCTTGGGTCCGCAGCAACACGCCCGCCACGTGTGAGGTCAATTGGATGAACTTCTTGATATAATCAAAAGACAAACAGACACAAAGATTCCTGCCTTTATTAGAGAGATAAAATATACTGCCTGGCTAACGAACTGATCTAAATTAACAGCTAGAGCTGGGCAAGTAGCAGCATATTGAAGGAAACTAAATCATTAGTCAGAACTGACCTAGTGTTAAGTCAGTCATTTTCGATTAACATTACCAAACACCTTAAAATGACAACTAATTTTGCATTTTGCTGTCAAACCATTTCATAAAGTCAATTAATTCAGCATTGATCCAGCTGCTCTTTTAAACGTTAAAATCCATTATAATCTGATAAAATTGCTAAATAAAAATGTAGTGTTTTTTTAGGATGTTTGATCTCCTGTTTTGGCATTAGACTAACTGGATGTCAGCCCACTTCTCACATCTGTGGGAGAAGGGTGAGGCATGAGAGTAGGCTACACTTGGCTATGTGGGTATTCCAAGAATCATTTTCATTGGTAAACCACTTTAGCAAGAGTACAGATAGCCACACTTTGAGGAGAAATAACAATAAAAATGACCATTTGCTACATTTCTTGGGATGACTACTTACATTGATTCTTGTTTTATATAGTTTAACTAGACAAGTAATATAAACCAAATAAATCTGTTTGTGTGGTCGTTCTATGTCATTGATTGTTTATTTTCTCTTGACGTGAATACGCAGGTGTTCCAATTACAGTTTTATGTAATGCATTATGTATTGAGAAAAGGCTCTTTCAAGTAAATGTTTGATTGTCTTGTCTTGATGCTCAGTCACTTTGTTTGCTAAATGACTACTTGTAATGATGGTGCTTTAATTTTTAGGCATACTACCCCAAATCAAGCCTCTGCAGCACAGCAAGATCCCTGTGATACCATGACTACTAACCAACCCTCTGCAGCACAGCAAGTGACCTGTGATATCACCACCATAGCTAACCAGCCCTCTGCGTCACAGCAAGCATCCAGTGTCATTCACTTAGATAGTGTTGCCACAGAGGACCAGACTCCATCAACTAGCAATGACGATTATGCTGCCTACCTTTCGATCATGACTTCCATCTCAGACCTTTCATCTGATGATGAGGAATTAAACCAGGCTACAACGGCTAGTCTTGAGAGTCATGCGTAAGTGACTAAGTGGTTAATATGACAATGATTTAATTGAAAGTGCAGTCATTTTAGATACAGTGGTAAGAAAAAGTCAATAAACTGGTTGGAATTATCTGTTTTTCTACATTAATTGGTAATAAAGTAAATAAAGTATAGGCAAATACATTGTCTTTAAGCTAAGAATGCAAACTATTATAATATTTGTTGTCTTGATTGAACACAGACATTAAACATTCAGAGTACTGGTGGAAAAAGTGAAGCCTTGCATTTAGTAATTGAAGCTCTTCTGCTAGCTTACACTGAACTAAATTTTTTTATACCTAGTTGAGCATTCTGTGTTGTGTTTCTTGAGTTATCTTAGTTAAGTGGCCACTTCTAGGCAGAGTAGCCACATAACAAAGTGGTCTCCATTTATAGACAGTTTGTTTAACAGTGGTCTGATGAATATCTTAACTCTTTGAGATGACCTGGGAACCCTTTCCAGCTTCATGCAAATCAACAATTCTTGATCATTAGTCTTCTGAGAGCTCTTTTTGTGAGGTATAGTTCACACGAACAGATGATTCCTGTGAATAGCAAGGTTTGCTATTCACAGGAATCATGATGACTTGATGAAAACTTGATGCACATCTGGTATGAAGAGGCTGTGGACCTTGGTGGCCCTAGGAGAGAATTTTTACAGTTGCTCATGGAAGCCTTGGCTCTGTCACCAATGTTTGAAGGAAGAGATGGCAAATTGAACTTGGCTTTGGACAGTTCAGGTATTTGCTTTATTTTTGGTTCCAGTGTATTGTGTTTTGTTTTTCTCTTTTTCAGCCCTGGTTTTGTCCTAGGTTTTGTGTCATCCAGTTCATCCTGTGTTTTGTCTTCTATGCCATGTTTGCTTCAGCTTTAAGACAAGATTGATACTTTGATGCTGGCGGGGCCATTGCTGTAAGTCTTGTCCATGGCGGTCCTCCACCAGGATTCATTGCACCAACGCTGTTTTCTCGTCTAGTTGGTGGCAATTCCTCCATAAAGCCTGTCTTGGAAGACATTGCCAATACAGACCTATATGAGAAGATTAAGGTAAATATGATCTAAATATAAACTCAGGTTACTGTTTCACCTCACTAAAACTAATGTAGGCTAATCCAAAAATTCTATGTTCATGAAATTTTTAATATTCAGGTTTTGATCTGTTTTAGGGGCGTTCATTCACCTGCTGTTACTGAAATGTATTGTTAGTCTGACAGTTGTTTCTATTATTTTTTCCGCCCCATTCATTTCAATGATGGAAAGCTAAATAACAAAAACACCTTTCTGTATAATGCAATACAGTTTAACAGCACCAAAACATACATACATACAGTAGAATCAATACCTAAATGGTTGTGTGGTAGTGTTTTCTAGCAGAAAAACACCTGTCAAGTAGAACCTGCAGAATTTTTACACATTGCATTCTTGCTTGTTGAACTATGCTTCAGTTAATTGTTTCTATTGTGTGGTGTTTTTAGGTGTCTGAATGCACGTCTTTGGATGAACTATTACATGCCACTGAACCATTACAAGATTACCTGGCAAATGCTGGGTGTCTCAGGTCATTGAAATCCATTAAAGACAGAGACCTGCTGGTTGAAGATATTCTCATGTTTCAGGTGGCCCACAGAGTCTGCGGGGCACTTGAAAGGTTTGTGTAATAATACAGAAATCAAATAAGGGAAATTTTATTTAAAGTACAACAAAACATTTGAACATGTACTCTGTATTTTTAATTAAAAGCGACTGTTTATTCTAATAAACTAAGCCTACAAGTAAACTCAAAGAAAACCAGGTTCCAAACAACACATTACTATTTGTAAAGTATGCTGTAAAATAAGCCATTTGCACACATTTCAACAACAGTTTTCACCATTGAGGCATATTACGCAAAATGTTGAACAATAACTTCAATGTAGTTTTTCTCCTGGTTCTTCTGATTGCTAGCTTTTTTGGACTTAACTGGATTTGAAATTATGTTTGGCAAGTCTTAAAAGATTTATTTTGGTTTCTCAAATCAAACATAAGGTATTACATGTTTTGCCATCCTAAATATCATTGTAAGTTTTGCTGGAATCTTGATTTAATAGCTTTTATTCTGCATTGGTGAATTAAGTCCAACATTATATGTCTCTTAATGTGTCTCATTTTCATAGATTCAGGGAGGGACTAAAGACCCTTGGTGTCCTGGATGCAATCTGCATGCATCCGGACAGTTTTAGACCCTTAATGTGTCACGAACCATCCCCACTCACTGCTGACTTAATGGATCACCTTTTCCACATCCGGCTGTCTGCAGTGGGAAGCAACAAGAGAAGGGCAGAGGAACGTGTTGTTCCCTTCTGGAGAGATTACCTGCAGGATGTTGAAGGTAAATATTCCCGCTTGTAGATATGGTACTGTCTCTTTTGTTTTTGTGTACAAATACTGGGGTAGGAGAAACTACTTGGAGTACTAATTGTAATGAATATTTATTATTCTCAGAACATGAATGAAAATGATTTTGGTTTTTCACTAACCTTTGCTTTAGTTCAACTTTCTTGGCTAATTTGTTCCTGTATTTTCTCTCGTTTCCTTTCTTTCTTTTTTCCCCTTTTTAATTTATTCTTACTTTTTATATTTTGCTCATCTTCCCTTCCTCTATCTTCTTTACTCTAAGTTTATCTTTGCAGTCTGTCCTGTACAGAATTGTCTTTCCATTACCTACCTTTTGGAACATTTTATACGCTGTTTTTTTTCACTCAGTCTCTCCTTAACTCCTTTTTATCTGGTGCTTTCCTTTCTCTGTTTCTTTGTCTTTCATTCCTTTTTTTTTAGCTTTCTATATGGTACTTTTACCTTTTACTGGTATAATTACTGCTGTAAATTCTCATTGTTCTCTTTGGTGTGTGGTTCCTTCTTTTTATGTGTGTTAGAGCAAGAGGGACCATCAAAGCTAAGTAAAATCTTAGCTTTTGCAACAGGTGCAAGTGTCATCCCTCCAGTTGGATTCTCTCCTCAACCATCAATTGATTTCCTGCATGATCAGTCTGTCAGCTCTAGACGTCATTTGCCTATGGCAAACACCTGCATCAACTGCCTTAAGTTACCACTGCTTGACACATATGAGGATTTTAGGGAGACTATGGACGTTGCAGTAGGTGATACACAGGGTTTTGGTAGAGAATAATGGAGGAAACAATGCTGTTGAGGATGTTTCAGTTATATTAACAAATGAGCTACTGTTTTTATTAAAAAAATATTGCATTTGATGCAAACTATTAGTTTGAAAATTGAATTGCTTTTTCTGTGATAAGCCAGAACTTTTTTTGTTTTGTTTTTAAAACCAATGCATTCATATAAAATTCATATAAAATTTTCTTTATCCTTCAGATTCCTTTTTGTTCAACTAACTAAAATAATGGATGGATAATGATATGAAAACAAATTAAAATGTTAGTTTTCAAATGTTAGCCATTGTGAACTGTTTAGCACTTTTCATAAAAGCACTATATAAATGCAGACATTAACAATTTATCTTTTACAAAGCATCCAACAGGATTCAGGCACTAAAGAAGCTGTTCACTAAGAAAATTTACCAGGCCTAAAAATGTTGTATGCCATGGTTACTGTCATCAATTAGTGGGTCTACTGTTTCTTGAATTCTGTTCATAACTGCATGATCTATACTAAAGTCATTTACTGGAACAACAATATTGTTTTCAGTCTCTAAGTGTACTGGGGTGTCCTCATTGATTTCCAAGGTATCATTTCCTGCAAAAATGTCCTGAATTGCACCAGCTTCTGCACTGTTAAGAACCCCTCTGTGCCACAGTTGAAGAGGTGTTTGTCCTCCATGGTTGTTCCACTGATTTTGGAATTCTGCAGCTGCCCTTTTAACTCTTGGCAAGTAGATGTAATGTAGACAAAACATATGGAGTTCATTTGTAGAATCCAGTATGCCCTCATTTTCCATGAAGATGAAGAGGTTGCTGAAGTGGAATGAGACAACTCTATTTAGCTCTGCCCACAGCCGTTCTATCCTCTGATTGTGGACACTGCGTCCAGTAATGACACTGCCTCTATTCAACCCCCTTCTCTCCAGCATATACCGGGCAACCCCTGTGTTCTCCATGCCATGGTCACAGCGTACTCTTGAGGGAAAGCCAAAGCTCTGTACACCAGTACAAAACAGTTCCAATACACTTGATGCCCTGTTGTTATTGAGACACAACAAGTATATGATGGTCCGACTATAGCCGTCAACACATCCATGAAAGACCATTCTCCACCTCACCAGCTTATGGTTTCCATCTATATGCCTGTGGAAAGAATAAATTACATGATTACTACTGTTTTTAGCCCTGTGATACCCTCCAATGAATTGTTACACATTTTTCCTTCTGCTTTGGCTCTCATGAAAAGGTCATGGGGATGTTTGTTCAATCTATGTTTCCATTCAATAGATACGCTTTATGTAAAATCATATTGTGTAAATTGAATACTTTTACTTGAGTAACATTTTGAATGCAGAACTTGTAATTGAGTATTTCTACACTGACGTAAGTACTTTTACTTAAGGTAAACATCTCAGCACTACTTCCACCACTGTAATGAAATACATTACTTTATTACCACTGAGTGTATTTACAGAAAACAAACGATGTAATATCACAAAATACTCACCATAATTGATTGGGAGTTTGAACATTATAAATTCTTTTTCGAATTGCATGTCGGCGACGGAAGGCCCGTCCAATTGGGTCAAGGTGTTGCAGGCAACGTCTCACACGCCAACGCTGAATTCTGATGTTGCGTGTTCGAAGGCTTCCTAGTACATACCTTTCTCCTGCATTTGGAGTAATTTGAAGAATCCCGCTAACAATGTCAGTCAAGGCCTCATCAGATATTGCTGTATAGGTCAGTGGTCCAATTTGAAGTTGCTGTCTGTGTCTATACAGTGTCCTCCTGCTGATTCCAAAGCATACAGCTATTCTTCGCCAACTCATTCCAAGGGACAAACAGTACGTAATTTGTTCATACAGTATATTGTATTGAGGCCGACCAGGATGACCAGTTGTGATTGTTGGTGGTACTCTTGAAGTAAACATATCCCTTCGTCTCATTTCCACTGATCTTGTGTTTTCATATGAATTTATGATGGAACAAAAACATGTATACAGTGCCTCCAGTGCACCTAAACTTCTATGACTGTCACTCCCTTCTAACCGCACGCTATTTGACAGGAAGAAAGAAATTGTCCGTGTGTATCCATTAAGCTCACAGAAGAGTCTTTCCAAAATCATGCTGTCTTGTCCCATACTGTCACATTCCCTTCAGCTGCTGATTTAAATGCTCCATATAGCTCCAATTAAGCTAAAAGTGGTCTGAGAGTGTGCAGGCTTTGTTTTCAAGGATGTGAGCCAATCAGTGAATGAGAATTTAAACTGGCTTCCTGTTTGATCAAACTAACTTCCTTTTCAATTATACTTTTCTCATATACACTACTATACTCTCTCACACACACACACACTTGTTGTGAACAAACAGTGTGGATTTGTGCATTGTATTTTAAATAATTTGGAGGCTCAAAATTCCTCCTCTCTCTCTGAGAGAAGGAGGGGGGGTGAGACATCAACTCTGAACAGACGACTGAAGAGAACCCAAAGGAAAAGGTGAAAGGTTGCTTTCCCTAAGTGCTGTTTCTGGGCAGTCTGATAGTAAAACTGGCCAACTCCGATGCCGCAGCGAGATAACGCTCGGTGCCTGACTGTTAAAATGACAAAAGAAACACTCAGAGACGGAACTCTTCGTAAGAGAGGGCCTAAACTGCGTCCCACACGTGTAACCGTGGCAACTGACCTTGCTCTTTTTTTAATTACCTCACATCAAAGGATATTCTCCTCTTCACACCCAGGTGTGAGAAACTCCAGGACACCAGGGACAGCCCTGAACTCCTTTGTGGGTGTTACGACCCAGCTCGTTAAGGTAAGGCAGTAACAAGTGATTTGGGAATGAAATGAAGGGGGCAAAAGGACAACTGAATTCTGGTTAAAGTCAAAGGTTTAATTAAATGAGTTGACTCAAGGAAACACAACAAAAAGAGGCTATATAGGTGCTGACAAAAAAAAGGAGAAACAAAAGAGGGTCTACTGTCCAAAGACAGTAACTCTGCTCAAAAAACACTAAACAAAAAGGAGGTCAGCACCTATATGCTTTACAATAATGCAAAGTAAACAAACAAGCAATGCTCAAACAAAACAGCGCCCAACACTTGGTGTGCTATCACACTATGGATTTACAAAGGGGTGAACTGACTGAACTTGCCACTTAGACAGGCAACAGACAGAAACAGGAAATACAAACACTCTAGATATTCACTACCTAACAGAGGTACACAACCAACAGCAAGGCAAACTGATCACTGGCTCAATCGCCCCAGACTGTGGACACACAAACTATTTGTAGTCCAGCCGGTGTTGATTGGAGAGTCCTGGGTGGCAGGGTCGGTCGAGTCACAGCCACACCAATCACAGACGTCAGAGAACAGCAACCAGGAAATAGGCGGTCCCAGCTCCAGAGGAACCAATCCTCGACATGGACTCACACAGATGGGATTTGCATGACAGCCAGAAGCACTCAGGAACACAACTACTTTAAGGCAGCCAGTGGTGGTGGTAACAGTGGGGACAAAGGAATACTGTCTCCTCATGACTCAAAAATTACCTTGTTTATTTAAATAGTCTTTTAGTTACTCAACTAGGTCTCCCCACTCCATTTTAGTAGTTATGTTACCATGTTGTTGTTGTTGTTTATTTGTTGTTGAAAAGAATCTAAATAAGTTAATTTTGCAGTGTTTTAATTTTCAGCAAGGTCACCCGACTTTATTAATTTTTTTTGCAACCAATGCTTTGTTCACAATACTTTACTTTACTTCCTTTAGAAATTCAATACTTCTTTTTAAGAGGCAGAAACCTTGAGCAGAACCATGGCTCAGGGTGGGCAGCCATCTGCCTCGACCGGTTGAAATGATAATAATAATAATAATAATAATAATAATAATCTTTATTTGTAGAGCACTTAACAAGTGTGAAGACAATAATACCCGAGAGACAATAATACAAAAACAATACAAGATAAAAGCATGAAAACATTGAAAAGACTAAAATACACGTTTAAGTTAAATATAAAATGAGTAAAATAGAATAAAATAAAAGGGATAAAATAAAGTCAAATAAGATCGGGAAAGGCTCTCCTATAAAAGTATGTTTTAAGAAGGGACTTAAAAGAGTTCACTGACTCAGCTGACCTGATTTCCTCGGGCAGGCTGTTCCAGAGCCTCGGGGCCCTGACAGCAAACGCTCTGTCCCTTTTAGTTTTCAGTTGAGACTCTGGAACCGATAGCAGACCTCTGCCCGAGGATCTCAAGGTGAGTGCTGGTGTGTATGGGACTAAAAGTTCCGAAATATAACAAGGCCAGAGGCCATGAAGAGCTTTAAAAGTAATCAACAGAATTTTAAAGTCAATTCTAATACATACTGGTAGCCAGTGTAATGAAGCTAAAATAGGAGTAATGTGGTCATATTTCTTTGTTCTGGTTATGATGATAAAGAAATGCCATCCTATACTCGATTAATTTTCCAGCTTGAATTTAATGTTAACTAACCAAATTCCACAGCTCCTGAGAAAAGATTGTTTTAGGGTTAAGCAAAGCTATCCTCATGTAACCCGAGCTCCCCCAAGTGGACAAAATAAGTATTACATGCCATCGTCTGAAATGCCGTTAATGTATAAATATCACTCTGTATTTATCTGTCCATAATCTGATGCCATTCGTGTAGCTTGCTTATATTCTCTAAGAACGTGTAACAGCCAATATATCCAGAAAGCTAGTTAAGTTCCTCTCATCTGTGATTCATTCTGAAATGCTAACCTCAAAGTTGAACTACTGACAATTGTTTTCCTTTTATCAAGTGCTTAAAACTAAGAACGGAACAACCGTTTGACAATTAAGGTTTGATTGTGGGAAGATATTTGATTACAATACGTGCAAATAGTTTTGATGAAATATTAAAAGTCAAAGACAAGACGGTCCCTCAGGAAAACCAGAAACAAGCCCTCCGTCAGGGGAACAAAGGACTGCCCTCTGGGACCACGTCCTAACAGACAAAAGCAGTCCTCTGCTTGTTCCTGGCTCTCCAACTGCGCTTCAGCACGCGCCCACCGTGCCCCCTCTCACGGCAACGCTCTAAGATTCGACCTGGCGCAGCAAAGGCTTGTTCGTTTTCAAGCCACACACGTGACGTGCCGCGACCTCAGCTTTTCCTTGTTTCTTTACTTGCCCTTTATTTACTTTGATTTTGTTTTGTTAAAAGTTATCAGTCCGTTAAGTTTCACTAGTTTAATTGAAGAACGACCAAGTTCTTTTCTTTTAAGCTTTTTTCGTCTAGCTAATCCCACAGAGGTCGGACCCGACCTTGTGGTCCAGCAGTAACAAAGGACGACCAAACCTCTGACCCGAGCCAGGGTTGGAAAGGCCCCCACTGCGAGTTTCTTCAGTAAGCCGACAAAAGACGGACCTCCAGAGCAATTCCCTGGCATAGAAAGCGACTGGCTGACGGCTTTAAGCTGTCCTAAACGAGAACGCACGGAACTCAGCCAGTATGAGGCCGCCTAACGTTACCAGCACCCGGCTGGAAGAAGCGACAAAGACCAAAACCTGCAATCTGTGGTAAATGATGTCCCATAGTTGTTAATAGATTATCTTTAACTCTTAAAACTCATAGCTTGCGTTCATTAGCTGCCGTATGAGTCAAATCCTCCCCACAATAGAAACCCACATTCTCATTGTTTAGCCATTGTTTATTTCTTGGATGTATTTTTTAACTGCATTTTTATATTCACCTTAATTAGTTAATAAATTTCACTGTAACCAAAGGAATTGTGCATGTATTGCCTGTCTCCAAGTCCCTGCAACGAGAATTTACCCCTGCGATATGAGACTGACTGACTGATTTATTTAAGATAATTGAGCGATTATTAACTAACTGATCACTAGTGAATAATTGTATAATTATTAAAACACTACCCAGAGGTCTGGAGACTCTGGGTTAATTAAAACTCCAGTGGTGCCCCGCGAAACGAGAGATTTATGTATTAATATTTTCTGAATATTAAAATTCATAATTTTGTATTAATTCTCATAAATTTATTAAAACATAGTAGACATGCAACACACTACTATGCTATCTCTCACACACTATTATACTCTCTCACGCACTACTATACTCTCTCACATACACTACTATACTCTCTCTCACACACTACTATACTCTCTCACATACACTACTATACTCTCTCACACACTACTATACTCTCTCTCACACACTACTATACTCTCTCTCACATACACTACTATACTCTCTCTCACATACACTACTATACCCTCTCACATACACTACAATTTTTCATGCAAACATCATTCTTTCTCATTCACAGCATCATTTCATCTTGCATACAATACTGTAAATAATGTTATTGAGTATGCATGAGAGTATGATAGTGTCTGTAAGTGAGAATGATAGTATTTTAAAGAAAGTATAGTTGTGTAAATAATTACGATTTATGACCTAGACATTAGTGTGTGAGAGAGAGTATGATAGTGCACGCATGAGGGTATAGTGGTGTTTATGTAAGAGTATATTGCTATACGTGTGCTATTATGATGCTGTGTGTGAGACCAAATATGAATTATTTCTCATGGGGCCTCTCATATTTTCCAGTCCTGCTTGCACACGTCCAACCCCGTCTAACAAACCACCAGGGACGCGCGTCCCTCTGGAGCTCTTTTGCTGTCAACGGTGAATACAACAACAGTAAATTAGTGACCCAAACCTACAACCACTGGGGAATTTGTTCTTCTAACAGAGCAGGGAAGAAATTCAGGATTCTCTTCACTTGTCTTGTATCTGGCCATCAACAAATCAGGGAGGCATGATCCCATACTCTCTGTCCACTGCCAGTCTGTTTCCACCAAGTGGTTTCACACTGCAAGCTGGTCACTCAGGGTTAGATCGGTTGGCATGAAGGAAGGCGGGTGGCAGGGATACACATATTCACTGGCAGGAACTGTGGCTAAAAGAAGGAGGAGCGGAGAGGCCTGCGTACACTAAACAGCTTAGTGTAAATATTTGCCCTTAATATTCAAATGACTTGACTAGAGTTAAAGCTTTTCTTTGAGTAAAGAATAATACCATAGTGATAGTACTTCACTTTTAATGGATATCAGCTGTTCAGCGCTCATGAAGTCCATACCCTTTACATGACACAAAGACATTTGCAGGATTCAAATTTCTAACTGCACTTGCATTTCTTTTATGTACTTAATGCAAATATATGCAGTCCATTTTGCAAAAGGGAGTTGGAAGTTTATTAGTCAATCAAAAAACACATAAAATCCTCTAAAATATTCCTAGCAACATAGTCACTGCTACACCAGGCAGCTTAACTGGTTGGCGGCTAGTCTAGCACATTGACTCTCAATACCTACAAGATGTGTAACATGACTTCTATAAATTTCATGCTTCCATCTGAGTTAAGTGGAGACGGGTTGTTTGGTGTCACTGAAAAGAAAGATGCATTTTACTTGAAACATCTTGTCGTGCAGTCTTGCAGCTTTACATTTAAAGATTATATGAACTGTTTATATATTCACCTTCAGTGTGCGGTTTAAATTTACATGATGAATATGTCATTTTAGGATGATACTTAGCTGTGTAAATAAATTCTTGCTACATATTAATTTCAAAGCATGTCAATTTGAATTTAAAGGAGATAACATTTTGTTTCCTCTTTTGTTTCACAGGTGAATCAAATATTGGTGATAAAATGTATACATGGTCTGACCTGATTTTGTTGTGCACTGTGATAACAAGCACAATGAGAAACTGAGAATCCACTGGCAAATAAAGAAACTAGATCAGACAGGGTTCCAGAGCAAAAATCCCCATCATTAGCCTTAAATCTTAAGCAATTAGTAAATGTAGCTACAGCTCAGGGGGTTCTATATTCTGCAAAATGGTTGATGTACCTTCTGCAGGTTACTGAGTTTTGGCACCTCAGTGGCATTTCGCTCTTAATTAGAAATTCTATTATATCAGACATGTAAGATTTTCCCCCCTCCCAATGCTTTTGAAAGTTTTCACAGTAAAATGTGTATTTAATGTATGGTAACTTTGGTCAGCTGGGTATTTTATAATTTATAACTGTTTAGATGGATGTGGACAGTGATAAAGTGAAATTAGAGGGTTCCCAGTTATGTAGACTTTTTGGTGGGAGATAAACTCACGTACAGAGTGCCTTACAATGGGGGAGGATGACCTCCAGATTTACCTTTAAATGTGCTGTAATTCTGCTCTGATTTGAATTTGTGGCTTTCCTGAATTCCTTGCAAGGAGTTAATATCCCAGGGGGGTTGTGCTGTCCATTAACATTTTCCAAAGTGCTGCCATAACTAAGAAGATTCATTTTATTACAAAGTGTAGCATTCATTTCATCCCTAAAAAGCAATTATAGCACACATTTTGTATAAAGCCACTTTGTCCTGGTAGAGTTTTAATTTCGTTAAAGACAGAAGCTGAATGCTCAGACAAACACCGCTGTCAGTTAGGGGCTAAGATTGACAGGCGCTTCTTGACACTTTTTTTCTTTCTTTTTTGTCCTGCCCAGCAGCCTAGTATAGAGTATGATGAGCTGGATACCATATTGTGCCAGACAGATTTTACTTTAACAAGAGAGTATTAATATAGTCCTTTGCCTGTTTTATTATTTGTTTAATTATTTATTGATTTGTCACCGGGCCGGACAGAGCGGAAGACATGGGGATGGGGGGGCACAAACAGACAGCACAGAGAAAGGACAACACCTGCAAGCGAACGGGGATGGGGGTGGGGAAAACAGGAAATAACTGAGGGGAACACCAATTGCAGAAAGCAACGAAACCTGCAAGAGAACGGGGAGGGGGGTGGGGAAAACAGGAAATAACTGAGGGGAACACCAATTGCAGAAAGCAACGAAACCTGCAAGAGAACGGGGAGGGGGGCTTGGTGCGGAGAAAAAACAAACAAACACAAACAAACAAACAAAAAAACAGAAAAAAAGACAACCAGCCGAACAGCAGCAATAAACAGCTGAATGAAAACAAGAAACAGTTGACTGCACAGCCATGAGTGTTGGAATAATAACAATTAATTAAAATAAGTAACTGAAAGAAAAGCATAAAGAATAATTCTTTCAGGGACAACCTAAATTTGTGTGTGTCTATGTGTGAGACTGTGTGTGTCTGTGTGCGTGTGGGTGTGTGTCTGTATGTGTGTGTGTGTGTGTGTGTGTGTGTGTGTGTACGTGTGCGCGCATAAGCCTGTTAAAGAATGTAGTTGTTAGGTAGAGTGGGATGCCACAACGTGCGGTAACGACCCCAGCAACAGGCAGGCAAGAACCCCAGTAACCAATAGGGGTGGGAGAAATAAAAAAATAAAAAATAAAAAAATGATGCATCGTGACGCGAACACGGAAGACCCCGACCCATCCAACAGACGCCCAAAACACCCAAATGCCAACAGAACGAACCTGCGGAAGAGCAGAGCCCAGACAGACCGCGGCGTGCACACAACAGAGACCAGTGCCCCCCTCCCCAAGCACCACACCGCTGCGGAGCGAACAACCAAACCGCCAAAACGCAATCATCAACATCAATGCACAAGTGACGAACCCAACCCGCACACTGCACGAGCACGGCCACACCCAACATCCTCTTGCGTGTCCCACGCGCGAGGTCGAGAGAACGAGAGAGAGCGAGCGGCAGAACACGACGGCGAAAGCCAGCGGTGAAAAACACCAGCAGCAAGTCCCAGCCCGGCAGCAAACGTGCTGTGCAGGTCACCATGCACCCACCAATAAAAGTCCGCCGTCCCCTCAACCGCCGGAAAAATGAAGGCCGCCCGCGCCAGCCAACATCCCCCATGCACAGCACGTCCCCAGGCAGCCTTGCAACGCCAGCCAAACCAGAAACGAGGCAAAATCAACTAGCCCAGCTGCATGTCACCATCCGTCAAGGGACGAGAGTTCCAGGCAAAAGCCCAGAATAAAGCGGAGCCCTGCCCCACACGCACAATGCACATCCCGAAAACTAACTTAATACTTCAGTTACAGAGGAGTCCGACAACCGGCTAACAAAGAAATGGGGAAGCATGGATCTAAGCCCAACGAAGCAAACCTGGGACACAAACTATTCCCTCCAAGACAATGAGGGAATGCCTCCCCCGGATTCCAGTGCACAAATTAATGCCCAGCAGCCCCCCAGAGAACCCCACCCCCAGTAGCCAGGGCACCCCGCAACCCCACAAAGTGCAAAGGACCCAGACCACATGTCCCGGGGAGAGCTGCGCTCCGCCCCGTGGGAGAACAGCAGAGAGCTGTGCCGGGGAGCTCCCCGCCTCCAGGGAGCGATAACGCGGCAGAACCAGGGCCGACAGTCCCCCAGCCCAGAGCCAGCAGCTCCCAAGCTCCGTGAACCCGAGGCCAGTCCCGCCCCAGACGGGGTCCCGCCCCCCCACAACACCGGCCATGTGCCCCAGGGACTCCAGAATGCCCCCACCGCGAGAGAGCCGGCACGGGGAAGCAGCAGGAGCCCCACCCCTTCCACTACCTGACAGTTATGGGGTGCCTGTGTCGCAACTACCCTCCAATTTTAACTGCACCTTAGTTACCACGCACCTTCTCTTTACTCCCCCATACAACACTTCACAATCCATGACATGCATCCAACACAATACAATACATTTACAGAGGCAGGCGGAGGAGTTGAAGGGGTTACCTGGGGCCCAAACTGTCAAACGCCAAATCAGTGTAAAATGTATCATGATTCTCCACTGAGAATACTACAAAAAAGAGGGGGGGCAGAATATCACATATCAGGTCATAACTGCTAATTAGCTCAGTTAGCTGTGCGGCTAACTAAGTGGTATATTAGCTATTACTATTACTATATTATTATTATTATTATTAGCTATTCTGAAATTGGCACCAGAACTGCAGACTCCGAGACCAATGGAGTCCAGTTTGATGTCAGGGGTATACAGTACTGAGGTCATTACCAGTGGCGCTGGCCAGGACAGGCATCAGAGAAGCAGCAACAGCATGCAGAGCCAGAATATTATCACATGTAAGGATTAAGGGTTTATTACAACCAAACCAGACTTGGTGATTGTTGGAACAGTGAAAAGACCAACCACACCGGTTGTGGTGAGTTTTATTTTGTTTCTGTGGAGTTTGAATGAAGTGTGTTTTAAGACTTAACAAAGCATGAGCATATCTACTGTGTTCCCAGGATCCTAACCTTAACCCTAGAACTGGGGAACATAGGACATAGGACCCTGCGAAGATAAGATCTTTTGTCATGTAACCATTATGTGCCAAGACAGCAACAAAAGAAGGCATGGTATACAGTTTTATTATTATTTTATTATTCTGTTTGATAAGGAACATAGGTGTAAGAATATTTCCTTTCTTGACATTTTGTGAGTTTTGTTTATTTATTAGCTAAAAAAGCTTGTGTAATGTAGCAAATTCACTGCTCGCACACATCTCCCAGCTGAAACTATTGGGAGAAACCTGAGCAATACTATTGGCTACATACAACAATTCATATACAGTGTAATGAAAAAATACATACAATTACACAAAAATAGAAACAGAAACAAGAAAGAAGATGAATATAGAATATAATAGAAAGAAGAATACATGTACAACTAAATAAAATCCTAAGGAAAGCTATCTGTTCATCTCTGTCTGATTATTCTTTAGGTATGTACTGAAGGTGAGTTGGTGCTCACCAAATGAGAGCTTAGTTTGACACTTACAATTACTAAAATAGTAGGGGAGTGTCATATCTTTGCCACTAACCTCAATAATATTCTTCCTACTCAACTGGGGAGGAGTTGAGTGAGTGTCCTACAGGCAAGCGATGGGCTGAACTAAAAAGCGCAGCTTCAAGATCATATCGGCACAGAGGGTCTATAACAAACTGTGCCAACATTTGCTCTCAGCTCTGCTCAGAGGTGGCTGGCATGTGCTGTTAAGTCAATCGTGGGTTGCGGTGAGCATATTGATTTTCCTGTGGAGTCTCACATGCATCAAATCAATCCTCCTTCCCATCTTCTTCACTCACTCCCATACTGTCATTTAGGGTTTCTAATACCACAGAAATACTTGGCTCATTTTTGTTTGATCTTTTTCCTTGTGACCTGTACAAAAATAAAATAAAAAAGTCTGTGAGAGAGTGATGAGTCAGTGCAGGCAACTTACTGTACATTTTTACCAAGTCAGCTGACTGAGAAGGTTGCTACATGGACTGTCAATGGTGTCATAGACAGGAGTGCAAATACATAATGAAAGCATGGAAACAACAACATAAAGTCCCTGTATCGCTGAAGAAAAGATACTTAGGTGTAAAGTCTGAAACTTTCCAGCCTTGTTGAATGTGAAATGATTTGTTTTCTGAGTGGTGAAATGTCTAGATTTTATATATCTTGAAGGGGGTATGACCTTTTGGACCAACTTTACTACGGAAGGGCCTGAGAACCACCATGTAGAGAAACAAAATCAATAACTGCAGTGCAACCATAAGACCCACCAAGCTTGTCAGAGGATCAGCGCAGTGTGGTAGAAGCATGCTGTGAGCATGAAATCCATATATACAGATTTGCTATATCACAAGGAAGTCATTACCATAAAAAAAGCTGATTGTACAAATAGCTGTATGGATATTATAGTTGTGTTGAACACTGGTATCTAGCTATTGTCTAAATAAATCAAATTTCCTGGCTGAGTAATTGTATTGTTTCAGCAACTTAGCTGTAGCTTTTACCATTTGTATCTGTATGTTGTGACAATCTGTCTAGGAGTTATGCTAATTGCACATAAATACTGACACTTGACAATATAGACATTTGAGAAATTTTATGAAACAAGCTGGGAAATCTACTGTATTTGCACACAAACTCAAAAGCCTTCAGTTCCACCTGAAAAAGGGCTTTGACATATGGAAGTTGTTATTACGGAAGCTCTGAAAGGCAAGTGAGAAAAGGAATTCTGTTTTCATCTGTGAAACAGTAGGGGGGAGGAGTTTTGGAAGGTGAAAACACAGTTTTTTGTCAGGATAATTTTTTAAAAGTCTGATGTAAATTGTTTCTCTCCTGTGTTTATAAGTGTTTGTTGTTGTAATCCTGATTTTGGTCACAAAAGGCTGGAGTGCTTCACAACCCCATGTTCTAAATAGGACTAAAAGCCTTGACAGTATTGTTACATAGCTTGCTAAAACACAATATGTACCTTGTGTTTAGAGTATGCCTACATAAAACCTGAAAGAAAGCATGGATGCTATTGTCCTTTTTAGAAAAAAGTAGTGGTGCTCTTCAGCCTCTTGTGGCCAAAATGAGTATTACAACAACCAATAGGCCTACGTAGAAGTATTATCCTGTTAACCTGTTTTTAGGTCGTAAACACAGGAGACAAAGACTATTTAGATCAGATTAAAAAAAGGATCCAATCTTGTTTCTCATTCGTCTGTATTTCCTTTCCATCGACTTACCTAAGTTAAATATGAAAGTCTTGCAAATGTTTGTTGTTTGCAGGACCACTATTGTATAGTGCAGTTCCATGCACATTGTATACATTGAATTATACAAGAAGTTTTCAGAAAGCTCAGTTCTTACATACCATCTATATCTTTCCCTTTCTCTTATATTAAAAGAAGCAAGCTGTCACATGGTTACTACAACTGGAATCCTGTTTCACAGTGTGAATTTCCTAGATCAGCAGAAATATTCCAATAAACACAATGCAGGACCATTAGCTGCAGGGAACTCTTTCATATGACCTCAAGCTGAAGGCTTTGTTAGTCATACATCAATTAATCACAAGGCCCAAGATATTACAGCAGTTGGAGGCCAATTTTATTGAAGCAATGTGTTGACATACACATATCTTATTGTCATGCCATCACCTTGGCGCACCTAACCATCTGCTCATTACCACATTCTCCCATGGTGGATACAGAAAAGCAATAATTGTGATACAGTAAAATTTGTTGAAATCACTGCTGAGTCAGTGTTTAATACCAAGACATAATAACTATGTGTAATTTGTTTATGGTTATATTGTTTATTTCAGAGAAAATATACCAATATTGATAATGTTCAATCTTCACACATGTACAAGAGTAGTACCTTCCATCTTCCTTCTTGCTAAATCTTGATGTTTTTCTTTATGCTGTCACTCCTGTCCTGTCTACCTCACAAGTTGATTTTCCCATGACAGCTTTTACAAAGCTTCTACTCAATAAACCTATATGTTGACACAACATCGGCAACACTTTCAAATGTTAGACTCCATTGCATTGCACCTAGGGTTGCCAACAGTCCAGTAAAATGTGGAATTGTCCCGTAAAATACGGAATCATATTGGATACTGAAAGATAATTTTATTTAGGGGAACTGGTTTCATTTTTACATGGTTTCATTTTCAAAAGACACCATATTTTTTGTCATACTGCACATTGCTGCAGCACCTCTTTTCACCCTATGTATTAACTGCTCCATTTTAACTACAGAGTGATGCATCTCACTAAACTCACACAAAATCTTTGTTGAGAGTTGCATATGCGCAGTACCTAGTTAAGGACTACTACCCAATCAGATGCAGAGTAGGGTGGGCCCTTAAAAGCCGGTAAACACGGCTTCGGTTCAGCTATATATGTTTCCCTTACCAGAGGGCTGTTTCACAAAACCAAGATAGCAGATTAAGCTGAGATTTTCCAGATATCCTGGCTGAATAAAGCCGTAACTCGGTTTCAGGAAAGCAGTATCGCATAGGTTACCATGGCGATTTATTCTGTGCAGCTAGCCAGCTCCAGACCAGGCTAAGAGCCAGGCTTGGTTAATCCTGATGTCTTATTTGTTAAGTCAGCGGTCACGCCAATCAGAAACCAAAGTGTTTTTTTCAGTTATTCCACGTTCTTATCTATTTCATGTCCCCTACTTATTCTCCAGCCTGTGGGTTGGCTTTGCCGGTTAGTTAGAAGACAATCAGCTGATCAGTAAATGGCAATAAAACCGTAACCTTAGCTTAGAGCATGGAAGCATCAGCCAGCTAAACCTTTACTACCTTGGTAGAAAAATTATGTAAGGTTGAATTGGTTTATTCTCCAGCGCTGGCTTTGGCTTGTGGTGTAAAATATGTAGGCTAGTCGGATTAATTTCATGTAGTTACTCTCTCTCTCTCCAGCGCTCTGTTTTGGCTTTGTTGGTTACGTTCATGAGACAATCAACTTATCACTAATTGGCAATAAAACGGTAGCTTACAGCTGGAAGCTCAAATCAGACAACTAAACCTTTACTGTCCTGGTAGAAAAGATATGTTGTTGGATTAGTTTTATGTAGTTAATATCTCTCTCCAGCGCTCTGTCTCGAGTTTGTGGGTTATGTTCTTGAGACAATCAGCTGATCCCTTATTGGCAATAAAATGGCAGCTTCCAGCATCTAGATCAGATCAGCCAGCTCAGATCAGCCAGCTAAACTTTTACAGCACTGGTAGAAAAAATATGTTGTTGGATTGTAATTTCATGTAGTTATTCTCCAGCGCTCTGTTATGGCTCTGTTACGTGGACAGAAATGTGTCCTTACTTTCCTGAGACAAACAGATGATGAATTTTATTGCCAATAAAATGGTAACAGCAGTGAACCTCAGATCAGAAGCTAAACTTCACATTTTACTGCCCTGTTGGAAAACATGTATTTCTTTTTACTGCTAATGTTGATATATAACAAGACCGTGTACCTATCAAGTGACCAATAATGAATACTTTCCGAATTTGCATTAAAAAAACTTTTTTTTTTATATATATATATATTGCTTCCCCACTGTGCATACAAATGTGTAATTTGTACTTGTACTTGTATTTTAAAAAATTAAAAAAGACATTTTGGTAAGATTTGCATGCTTATCTAAAAAAGCAAAGTGAGAGGAGCCTTGATCCTTACCAGCCAATGCCTTTGTAAACTTCATGTATTATGTGGTTTATAATGGGCTGTGGTGCAGAAACAGTGAGGCTTACATTTTCCTGTCATCTGTCAGTGGTCATACTTGATGCACTAGGTGTGATAGTTTTTGATTAATTTAATTTGGTATGTAAGTCCAGATGAGCCAACCTTCCCAAGTTGTAAAATACTGTATTGCAGGAGTATGACACATAATGTAGCACTTCATTTCTTGATGTGGCTGTTGTATATAGTTAAGTAATTAAGTAAATATAATTTCTTAATATATCTATCTAAAGAGACCTGATTTCTTGACTGGCAACTCTCTGCTATCTCATAGATGACATCTTTGTCCTGCCTCAGGCACCGTAGCTATACTACTCGCTTGGATAGGGGAGGGGGGATGCAATTTGCAATGCTCACCAGTAGATGTCACTAAAACTTACACACTGAACCTTTAACTGAAACTGTCAATTATAATCATACCGTCATATTATGCCTTAAAAGTGAGCAGATATAAATATATTTCACACACACTATATATAAATGTATATATATATATATATTTTGTTGCTGTTTGCAACCAAGATGGCGCCGCAGAGGGCCGCAGAGGGATTACGCTCTGTAGTGC
>NC_060167.1:9960389-9976284 GCF_021292245.1 Micropterus dolomieu | reverse complement strand
CCCGTTCCCCAGACCTGAATCCAATTGAGCACATCTGGGACATCATGTCTCGCTCCATCCACCAACGCCACGTTGCACCACAGACTGTCCAGGAGTTGTTGGATGCTTTAGTCCAGGTCTGGGAGGAGATCCCTCAGGAGACCATCCGCCACCTCATCAGGAGCATGCCCAGGCGTTGTAGGGAGTTCATACAGGCACGTGGAGGCCACACACACTACTGAGCCTCATTTTGACTTGTTTTAAGGACATTACATCAAAGTTGGATCGGCCTGTAGTGTGGTTTTCCACTTCATTTTGAGTGTGACTCCAAATCCAGACCTCCATGGGTTGATAAATTTGATTTCCATTGATAATTTTTGTGTGATTTTGTTGTCAGCACATTCAACTATGTAAAGAAAGGAGTATTTAATGAGATTATTTCATTCATTCAGATCTAGCATGTGTTATTTTAGTGTTCCCTTTATTTTGTGTATCAATTAACACAGCATGAACTGTTCACCTGTAGATGTACTTCAGGTAATACTTACTACATTGCCAGACTGGCTGTCAGACAGCCTCAGGGTCAAGGCACAAATATGACCATATCACTGACTTCTTATCTATAATACATATTGACTAAACAAGTACACTATTACACTACACTATTTTCACACAGAATTGCCATACATTTACACACATTGGTAGATGTGCTGCAGTGGGGAATTGAACCTGGGTGCAGAGCAGAATGGGCTTTCCACAAATAACACCTTCGCTGTAGTAACGTTATAACTAAATTTCCACAGAAAGCAACATGAAAAACAGACATGCGACACACTACGCTCGTTAGTTAGTGAGCTTCAAATGAGGCTTACCGTTCACTGTTTCTCTCGACTGTCCTCAGGATTACAACGTTAATCCAACATCGCCAAGCCTGCTAGCCACAATAGCCGCCTCAATATGCTAACGCCAACTTAGCTAACCTTTAAAGGGGCTATATGTAGTTTTTCTACGAAAATGAATCCTTTTTTTGTTGCCTGTGTGTGAAGGGGTTGTAATCTGACATTAAAATGATCCACTTGCCGGGTTTGGCTATTAACTCTGAAGGCAAGTATTCTTATTCCTATTTGAAGGCTCCGGGTCAGATTTTCCGCGAAATCCAGTGACTAACACCTGCCTGCGCGCTCCCGAGGCTCTCGCTTTGTCTACTGACTTTGCACTCAGCAGCGACGACACTGCAACTTACGACACGGAGTCTGCTAACACTAAGAAACGACCTGCTCCCAGCACAACACAGACTCCAACACAAACTCTACATAAGGATAAAAACCAACAAAATGTTTTAAAAGCTCGTCAGGCCAAATCTGAATCAGATCGACTTTGGACAAAAACACGGCTCAACATCGGCAGGGCTTTTGAATCAAGGAGTACTGTGCCGATATATAAATGTATATATATATGTATATATATATGTATATATATAGAAAACAGAAACAATGTGTGTGTGTGTGTGTGTGTGTGTCTGTATCTCTATATCCGTATGGACATGTCCATTTATAAGTGAGTCTGCACAAGGCATGATCAGTGATCACAGATTTTGTCACCTTTTCATTAAATGTTTTCAGATTGGTTTGTGTTTTTATTTCTGTTGGTAGGTAAATAATTCTAATAATGAAGGATTGTGCAGGGGTAAGTAGCACTAGCAGTGCACTAAATATTTTTTTGGATTTGTGAATGATTATCTGTCAAAATCAGCAATGGGAGCCTCATAGAAACAGCTGTTTGTGGCTTGCAGCTCTCTATCTCTGGTTGACTGTCCCTTCACTTCCCTGTCATTTCCCTTCTGTCTGTGGATTGCTAGAGCCCAATCAAAACTGATATCAAGGCAACTGTAACAGGTCATTACCCAATATCTTCTTTTTCCTGAATGTCTTTCAGTACATCACTGTCAAATGCAGTCGGTCTTTTGTAAATGTAACCATCCTGCAGTACAGTTAAATTTTTTATGCATACAAAATGGTGCTGCATGATTCCAAGAGAGATTTTTATTGCTGCTTCGAGTGCAAGAGTACTCATTTGAAAGAGACTTTTGCAAATAGACACTGATCATGCTTTAGGCATTAATAGTATATACAGTGGGTCAGAAGTTTCCCTGAGAATGATGAGGCAGACTTCACTCATTGTCTGTGCCATTAAAGCTGGAAGGAGTTGGATTCAATTGTCCTCTGGACTATACCTCCTGTCTATAATCTGACTTTTAGCTTTGTAATTATTGTTGGTGATTTTAACATCCATGTTGACAAACCCCAGGACAGAGGGCCTAAAGAGCCGTGTTGTGTTCTTGATAATTATGGACTCTCAGCATGTGACAGAGCCAAAACACAATAAGGGGCAAACTCTGAACTTAATCATCTTCGAGGATCTGAACATTACCAAGTTAGTGGTAACTGATATTGTTCTCTCTGATCATTCCTGTGTTTTCTTGTGTGTTTTCACACCAGTGAAATATTTATTCAGGCTTTCTCTTCCACACCAGTCCTTTCATGGGTCAGTAAATGAGCTTTTAGATCATTTTTATTCTAAAATTACAAATGTTATAGTTGCCATTCCACCCACTAAGGTGAAGGCGGTCTCTGGTAAGAAAAGATCTCTATGGAGAAATGCCACTAAGATTAGTAAAAAAAAGAGAGTTTAAAAAAGCTGAACACAGGTGGCGAAAACATATCTCCAGGTTCACTTTGAAAGCCATAAACAGATACTTTGCATTTATAATTTATAATTGAGAAATAAATGGAAGGTGGTCCTTCTACTGTGATATCATCGCCAAAAACAAAATGCACGTGCCTTGTTTACTACATTCGACAGGCCTCTTTCTTCACTGACAAAATTCAAAAAATTCGACAAGCAATAAGTACTTCCATATCAGGTATATGTCTTGTCCCTGTGTCCACATAAAATCAGTTTTCAAATAGCATGACACAATTTGATCCTATCAACCATCCAAACCTTGAGGACATAATACAATATCTGAAATCCTCAATATCTGAAAAACAGACAGTGGCAGATATTCAGTCTTAGTATTATTGGATCTTAGTGCTACATTCAAAACGGTCAACCACAACATATTACTAGTCCGACTGGAAAACTGGGTGGGTGACTTTCTGGCACAGTACTAAACTGATGTGAATCCAACTTGAAGGACAGGGACTACTTTGTGTCTATAAGTTATTACACATTTGAGCTGACAAAAATGACTTGTGGAGCTCCCCAATGCTCCATTATGTATAACATCTGCATGCTTTCTCCTCAGGTTATGAAAAACAACAAAATATGTTACCATAATTATACAAACGTCACACAAATCTATAATCATTTCACTTGGGGACTGTAATCCCATACAAATCCTGATTAAGGGCACTGAACATATCAATGCTTGGATGTGCCAGAATTTTCTTCCATTAAACAAAGGTAAAACTGAAGTAATTTTTTTTTGGAGCCAAAAACGAACGTTTAAAAGTCAGTAAACTTCAATCAGCAACGTTAAAA
This sequence comes from Micropterus dolomieu, assembly GCF_021292245.1. Classification (NCBI taxonomy): domain Eukaryota; kingdom Metazoa; phylum Chordata; class Actinopteri; order Centrarchiformes; family Centrarchidae; genus Micropterus; species Micropterus dolomieu. The sequence goes on along the minus strand of NC_060167.1, from coordinate 9,972,762 downwards.
CCACAAACCAAGCCAGAAGTCTTGGTGTAGTCATGTACTCAGACCTAAATTTCAGCCACAACAGCCACAATTACAAAGTCAGCCTATATCACCTGAAGAATGTATCAAGAATTAAAGGACTTATGTCTCAAAAGGATTTTGAAAAACATGCATTTAACGGTGTCTTTACAGGTCTCCTTTGAAAATCGATCAGACAGCTGCAGCTTGAGTCCTCACTAAGACCAAAAAAGTGGATCACATCAGTCCAGTTCTGAGGTCTTTACACTGGCTTCCTGTCTATCAAATAATTGATTTTAAAATACTGCTGTTGCACAGCAAAATTAAAGACGGAGAAGCAGAGTTCAGTTTTTATGGAGCACATCTCTAGAACAAATTCCCAGAAAATTGCAGATGTATTACAACTGTCAGTTAGTTTAAATCAAGGCTGAAGACCTTTCTTCTACAAATAAACTTGTTTTGCCTTGCCTCTTGTTACATGCTATCAATCATAATTAAAGTCAAACTGTCATAATTTGAAGAAAATGTTGCACCAACAGTTCTTCCTGAAGTTGTTGGACATTGTAACTGTTCAGTTTATTTGCCAAAAGGACCAATCTGCGAGAACTATGTATACAGCCCCTCTGGCCCAATACCTTTGAAACCAAGTTAGTATTTTCTTTGCAGGGTTATGAGGTTTCTCATGGTTTATGAGTTCCCTTTTATTCTCTTAGGGAGGACAAAGGGAACAATTTATGCTGGCTCACATGTTGAGAGAGCAGCGGCATCTGTTACTCTTTATTATGAAAACAAGTGCATGCAAGGTGTACTATTTATCTTTAATCATTGCATGCTTTTTTCCTTACACTGAACATTTTAAGAAACAGATCTTTTTGGTGTTTTTTTGCTTGTGACTCTCTGAATGCAACTTCAGCTCAACTTCTTATTAAATTATATCTTATTTTATATTATTATTTCACTTACTCACAACTACAGTGTCTTATTCCCAAAAAATATTTCAGTTTTGTTATGTCTGTAAACAAACAAAAAGTACTGGAGTTCATAGACCTTTTAACCACCCTGGTGGTGTAGTCAGTATGCTACATCTTATTGGCCTAACACTTGTTCTACCAGGCATTGCTGTAGAAAATGCTTGTGAATCCATCAGACGCACCGCAGTGTATTTCAAAAACGTCCCAGAGGCAGCTCTCTACTCTGCTCTGCTTAAAATATGTGACTAGTCTATTTTTGACAGAAGCCGTCAAGCTGCGCAGAGCAGATTGAGCTGGACAGGAAATCAGACATAGGAACAGTACAGAGCAGCATCCGGTCAATTTTCCATCCATCCATTAGCAATACACGCTTATCTTTTGAAGGGTCAAGGTCAGCTGGAGCCAATCCCAGCTGACACTGGGCGAAAGGCAATGTATACCTGGGACAGTCAGCATAAAGCCATGCTCCACTGATGATCAAATGTAACGTTTTGTACACACACCTATATTCAGCTTTGTCCAGACTGCACATATCCAGTGCCTGTATAATATCCATCCACCCCTATCCCTAATCCTCCTAATTGTTCTTTCATATTCTCATCTTTCAGTGGACTTGCAATTCTCTCTAGAGTCACTGGGGGCATTGGGTACATCATCCTCCCTGCACTTGAGCTTCCAGGATATTTGAATTTGTGTATTGGTTGGCATTCAGCTCAGCCAGAGACATCCAGTTTCCTGTTGCCTTGAGCAGGAAGTCAGATCTTGGAGAGGTGTAAGAGTCTATCTCTGATGCAGCTATATATACTGACAGAACTAGCCATATCTGATTCCCTAACTAAAATGTAACATTTATTTCATTATTGTACCTGAGCTCACACATACTTCATTTACTGGCCTCGTAAAAATTTCGTCCTGATGTTCACAGCTTATTTTTTATTTTATTCATAAAATGGCTGCATGCAGCATACTTTTCCAGGCATTCGTGGCAGCCATGAAATTGGCTTCTCTTACATCGATCACACGTTTGGTGCAATCTCACGGCTTTCTTTATCTGTTTGTGCCCACAGGCATCTCTCCCACTGTTCATGAAATACATAAACTTGGCTTTCAGTTGCTGTGTAGGCTTTATGTGTTACGACCTCTTGCTGCTTTTTAACAGTTTTACCCCTGCTGTCCTTGCTACATCATCTTTGTCAGTTGTGACTCCAACTGTATCCTCTTAGGACAAAGCTCCCAACAAGATTTTTCATCTGATGCCATGTCCCATTAGCTGAACGTGTTTTTTGTCTTCCTGTATCTCTGTTCCAATTACTCTGGTGCAGGCATTCTGTTCTTTCTATTGCCTTCCATTGCATCTTATAAAAAGAAGGTTTTGGTTTGGCAAAAGAAAGAGCATTGTGTATCCTTCATTATAGGACATTTAGTGTAGATGGCAATGTCACGTGGTCGGTGGGTCCACCACTTTGATCCAGACTGAAATACCTAAACCACTACTGGATGGATTGCTATGCATTTTGATGGAGATATTTAAGAAGCCTAGAAGATAAATCCTAATAACGTTGATGATCCTGTGAATTTTTATTTAGGGCTACCAGCTAAGGTCAAGGTTGTTATTTGTCCCATGATATATCTCAACATCTATTAGAGGGATTTGTACAAACATTCATGGTGCCCACATGATGGATACTAATGACTTTGGTGATCCCCTGACTTTTCCTTTAGTGCCACCATGAGGTTGACATATGGAATGGATTGCCGTGACATTTGGAAATTGGATGCATTGTACCAACACGAATGATTGTACTTCCCTAACTTTTCATCTAGCGCCATCATCTGGTCAAAATGGTCCAATATGACCATATACATGCACAACCAAAGACATTTCCTTCACCATCAGCTGTTCTTGTGTTTTTAATTAATGTTTTTAATTAATGCAACATTGGTTTGTTCTCATGCGAGGCTAAGGTGATTGTGACAATCGCCAATATATATCATATCAACCATTTGGTTGTTTTGAGTGTTTTGGAAACTCAGATAGGCTGGGCACCATGTGGTGCAGGACAGTCTACTAGATTTTCAGCCCATTATGGTCTGTAGATGGATGGTTAAGCTTAATCATTTTTCTCTATGAAACTGGGATGCTACTGTGTGTTGATATTTTACGTATTGTATTGATACTAACATTTTGTACTGTAAATCATTAAACATGTGGTTTCATGATGGCAATAAAAATCAAATATAAAAATTGTTTTCTGGTGGTGCATGCTGATTATGCACTTATTACTGGTGCTTCTGGGGGGGTCTATTGTAAATTCTCAAGGGGCTCCACTCCAGAATTCTAAGCACAGCCTGAGCACTTTCTGTTCACCTTACTGCTTAATCAATTAACACTTTTGTCCCTTGAGTAGTCCATGTTCAAACTATCAATTTTGAATGTGTGCTCTCCCATCAGCAACCTTGATTATCAAAGCGATCATGAAACCAAAAAGAACATTCTCTGATTAATAATGAATGCCGAGAGACAGAGAGGGAGAGAGAGGAAGATCTTGCTAACTGTGACAGGCACTGCAGATATTACTTAACTTCTCAACTGAATGTCGAAACAGGTGTTTAAGAGGAGCATTTAAACATGTATAATCTGTTGCGATATGTAAGCCCATTATTTTCTTTTGCATTATTACCATCACTTCTGTGTTGGATGTTTTCACCCAGCTCGTCTCTCTCCTTTCAATTAAGGAGTTCTTTCTGAATAATCAGCCACAGCATGCATCACATTGCTTTTTCAAAGGGATTGTGGTTGACCGTAAAGAAGTCTGCTCAAGGGCACCTCAGTAGTCGTGGTAGTAATCCCAAAGCCTGGTTTAATTGAAGTTATGTTTTAAATCTGTTTTCCTTCCTAGTCATTATGCCACAGTTATATAGTCACATGGAAAAGGGTTGTAGCCAGACACAGAATTTAATGCTTACGTGCACTCGTTGGTGCAGGGGGTGGCGGGTTTAAGGGGAGAAAAGAGGCTGCTGCAGTGCGTGAAGAGAACATGGATTACATGTGTACTCCCTTTGAAGAAGGTATGAGTAAAATGAAATGAAAAATATGAGAGGGTAGGTCATTTTTGTAGTCAGTGACAGTATCTATTACAATTTCTCAAAAAAAAACCTATAAACACATACAAACAATCGCTGCTGCTTTGATGGCTACAGTATGCTTTGGCCTACAGCAGAATGGTTTACTATAATTTTCTCTGTAGTGATTAATCTTAAAAGTTTGGTACATTTTTTTTTACCATAATATTTCCAAATGTTGACATCCTTTTCATATTTTGCATGGAGACATTGCTTCTGTACGCACTCATGTGTCACTGTCAAATTCCATTCGGATGTTCTGACATTGACAGCACATCTAGTCTCCCCTGCTGACTTGAGTGCTTTATTGAGCTATGCTCAGTATGGGCTTTGGATCTAAAATGTGAAGCAAGTGTGCACAGTAAGCCAACCATGAGTGGCGTAAGCTGTCTTCCTCCAAGATCTCTGTCTCCCTTTACTCTCTCTCTCCCCCTCTCTCCCTCTCTCTCTCTCTCTCATTCTCTGTTGTTGTGATGAACCACTGCAGTGGGAAAAGGACTTTGATCCACTGGCTTGACAGCAGCCTGCCAAATTCCCTCTCCCCACGCAAAAATGCACAGATCCTGCCTTCTAGCAGTAAGGCCCACTTATTTGTAATCTCATAGATTACAGTCCCCAGGCTTAAGTGTAATGAGCCACAAACATACGAGAAAAACATGTTCTTTTTCACTCTTGAAGGTTTAACTTTAGTCTCACAATAACATATACAGTAGTTCTAACTTTATTTTACAGCACACTTTAGAATACAGACCGACTCACAGCAGGCGAGAATTAATCAGTGTGTCGAAATAAGGCCTGTTCTTTTCTCCACAATTCGTTTTTTTATTCTTTTCTTCTCCTCTTTTAATATATATATATATATATATTAAATAAGCTGGTCCATTTCCTTTTGAAGACCTTGAATTATACAGGCCACTACTATATAATCAAAATGCCTCTCTTAGATGGAGTTGCTGTACATTTAATTAGAAAGTGCTTTAATCAAATCAATTAAGCACAAAGACAGGACAACAAAGGACTCGCGAAGATGGAGTCAAGAGTGGACAAATACTTGCCAGAGACTGCTGGACTTGGATATGAAAATCACAGTAAGGCACATAGTCTGCAGGAACACAAGTAAAATAAAAACTAGCATAAAGAGCTTGAGGTCCATATGCAGAGAAGAGAAAAAAGGGAAAGGGAGGAGTGGTATGCAGAGGAGAATGAGCCACAGTGAATACATTTAAGTCATCATAAGTCTCGAATTAAACACGGTTACAGCAGTCTAAACAGGAGAACCACAACCATTGGTGCTTTAAATATAATATGATTCATGTGTTATGTTTGCATTGCAAGACATAGTAATAACACAGTTAAGTTTTCTGGTGATAACTTTCAAACAGGCAGTGGCAGAAGCAGTATGGCCCTGACCTCCCAGGCATTCTTTTTCCCAACCCTTATCTCATGAGGACAGTGTTTCCTTTAATTATTTATTTCACTTGAATGAAAAAATCTCATAAACTAGAAGTTAGCATTTTTCATTTTCCTTCAGTCCTCCCAACTGTCTTCAGTATGTCCCTTGGGAAAAATGTCTCAATAATAAAAAATAAAATAAAACCCACAGTACTTTTCCTGTGCATGCCTGGGTTTGTAAAGCAGGATGGTTTAGGAAAATGAAGAAAAAATGTCATTCAGGAAACAATGTCTAATATTTTTCTACAGCATCTGCTTTTTTTCCACCAGCAGTTTCCCTGTAAGCAATACAAATGCTGACTGTTCACGAGTTCAGCCCTGGTCTGATTTCTGTGTACATTTCAACACCAAAACGTAAATAACAGTTGCTTAGGCATCTCTCGCATTGCATGCATTTTCTTTGACAAACTGTAATTTAGATCTACGTGCAGTGCTGGTACTGAAAGCAGCTTTTCTTCTTTTTTCATTGCTTGAACATTAACCAGGAGTCAGCATGACTTTCTGTGATTGTGTGGTTTGAGAGATTGTGCTAGAACTGTAGATGCATGGTATAGGAAGACATACTATAGGGGGAGTTTTGTTTCTTTTTAAACAGTTTGCTTTTGCTTTTATGAGACAATGTTAGCAGGAGCAAAGAGACAATTTCTATGAAAGACTCCATGAGTAATAATTCATACCTGGTCTCACACACAACTCTTGCACACACACTAGTAGTATACCATTTCACACTAATACTTTCAGATTGCTATTCCCCATAACACACACCACAATACCCTCTTACATGTACCATAATGCTCCCCTACTCACAGCACTTGTCTCTTACACAGAGAACTATATTCTTATACACACATTATACTCTCACAATAGTTTATATAAGAGAGGTCAATAGTATACAGTATGTGAAAATATATGGCATTATATGTAATTGACCCTTCGCTAAGCCCCGCCCCCCTTAGTTACTGTTGCTAAGTCCGACAAACTGTCGGCCTGCCACTGTCTATTACTAGACTACCCGGAGAAATATTGTCAAATTTGTTGGAAAAAGCGATCTCAGAAAGAAGCAGACAGTTTTGCCGTTGCATTATACATTTGAAGGTTGTATTCAGGCTGTCAAACTGACTCAAACTGACTCAAACGGACGTGAAAAAAAATGAAAAATAGAAGCTAAAGCTTACCGATCACACAGTACAAGTGAACCACTGCATCCCCAGACGATTGAGACAACGATATTAAGGGTCAACACTGTTCCTGTAAAGCTGGGTAGGCCCCTATTCATTATTACAATCATCAAAAAGCAGAACTGTAGGGCTTTATTACATTACATACAGTAGGAAGTTAGCCAGCGTTAGCTAACTTACATTACATTAGGAACAATCCACAGCCGATATTTTTCTGGATTTGTTTTAGGTTTTGGAACGAGAATAAATCGTACTTTTCCTATCAACCTCTCGCAACCTCTCGCGACTAACTATTACAAGTGCCCCAGGAACAGCTAGAAAACGACTCTTTTTGCATTAGAGTCAATGGAGCGCATCCATGAAAGTGTTGGACCACAGTTAGAGCAAGTCCTATACTGCGCTGTGATTGGCCAGCTGTGTATTCGGGGCGTGGCTTAGCGAAGGGTCAATTGAGGGTAACAGTGTATGTGAAACAAAATATGGTATATGTCAGAGGCATACTATCATATTTGAAACAGGGTTATAGCACATGTAAAAGAGATGAATAGTATATGTGATTGAGAATAGTGATGTGGAAGGAACAGAATGATAGTAAATGTAAGAGACAAAAAACATGACTGAGGATAGCTGTTTATGTGAGAGAGAAACAGAAGAGAGTTTGACTGAAAAGGAAATAGTACTAAATCATCAGTTTCTTGATTGGCTTATCTTATATATTATGGACACGGCCCACCTTTCCAATCATGATTGAGATATGAGAAGATGGTGGACAGGGGGTCATAAGCCTCTTAAGTAACATTTTAAATCAAGACAGCAGCCATCCACAGGAACCACTAATGCTGTTGGCAAAGAAATGCAGTGGATCATCAGTTTTACCTGTTAAATTAAAACGGTACAGGTAACAGATGAAAAATGACAGATGTTGTCATATCTACCATGTATCAAGGTGGAGTCCTTAACATAGTGTCATGGGTTCAAATCCCAGGCCCTTTGCTGCATGCCATTCCCTCTCCCTCTCCCCTGCCATTTCTGTGTCTCTCTGCTATCACTATCAAATAAAGCCAAAAAACCAAAAAGACATACAACTTTATCATAGCAATGGGCTTAATCTTATTAACATTAGCATTGATGAATAACAGCATGCCCTCGTGGTTGACTGGTAACTTAATTAACGTAACAGCTAGCTAGTGTACTTGCCCACGATAAGCCTGTTAAAGAGCTTTCATTATTATTTTAGTTAAAATTAATTATCGCGTCTGGTGACAATAATCTCACAATCATTGGATTTTTTGGACTTATATGTTTAAAGCTATCACAGGTGAAATAAATAAAAGAAATCTATTATAATATGCTATGCTCTTCATACTTCAGCTTGTAATCAAACATGTACAGTATGTGGTAAAATTACATAATAGTAGCCCAATAGTTATTAAATGATTTTTAATGAGAACAGGGATTTTATCTCCTGATGTGTAGCGTTGAGCTAATTGCATGCTATGTTAAGGGCCATCTGGTTTCCTCTGCTCACTGGAGCTGGGCTGGATGTCGCGCAAAAGTCCACAGGGTATATTGCAGTTTCCGGGGAGAGCACAGGAAAAGACCCTCACATTGACAGCCACGCTTTTGGGATTCAATGAGACTAACTTAGAGTTATCCTTTGGAAGTTCTGTATGTATGTCCTCTTTGGCACTCACTTGTATAGTTGTCTGACTTCAGAGTTTGTCAGATAAATTATCATACACTGCAGCAGTGTATTGTGTTTCAGACCGTCCAGCTGGTTATGCTTGCAATTATTTTTAATGCCATTATCTTGAGATCATGAGTTAATTAATTCATTATCTCAAGAAAATGAGCTTTATTATCTCAAGGTAGAGATCTTGTGCGTAGAAACAGCTGTTTACGGTTTGCAGCTTTCTCTCTGTCTCCCTTCACTTCCCTCTCGTTTCCCTTCTGTGTGTGGATTGCTACAATGGGGGGAAAGTGGAATTAGGACCTTAAGTTCTATTTATAACTACAAAAAGCAAGCAGGCTAAAAAAGCAGACTAAGTGATGTGTTCTATTTTTTTTTGCTTGTCTGTCTGTCCATCGATCTCCTCTACTCCTTACAGCACAAACGTTCACTTGCTTAGCTGTGGGGCTTACAGAAATCTTATATTTAGCATATCATCATCAATCATATATTTTTGATAGTGAAAAAGGAGGAGCCGGATTCAATCAAATAGGTGCCAGTCCCAATCCGGATCTGGCACAAATCCACTTCTCGTTTCTTATTGTTACTTACAATGTTAATCAGAGATCAGGAGTGCCATGCCAACATGCATAGATGATGTATTTACAACTGTAACAACTTATTCAAAGCTGAAAATGTTAGATCACATCAGTCACTGTACTTTAATCAAGTTCTAACACAGGCAGAAATTACACTGTGTGTTTCTGTTCTGAGATATTCCTCATCAGTCCTCATCATTTAAGGAGAAGACTAGCCTGGCTGCAAATTCACAGGCATGTGGTTCCTGCTGAGATTGTAAACTTCATTAGTAGGCTATAATTATCTCGTTATCTCGAGAAATCTGCCTTTTGTTTTCCAGAGATAAAGAGATAAACTTACCAGCTATCACAAGAAAACAAGCTTTTTTAACTCGAGATAACAAAATAATTAACTCATGATCCTGAGATAACGGTATTAAAAAAATAATTGCAAGCATAGCTGTTCTCGGCTTCCAAAGATTTTCACTTTATTATCATTATATTTTTCTGAAATCTATCTAGCATCTCAAGGCATACATTGTTTCACATACATAACTAAACACAACAGTGTTTCCTGCTTATAGTGACTGGAACACCAAGGTCAACTGAGAACCCAAGCTTTGATTTAACAGTTTTACACGCTTAGGAACAAAATAGTTTTTTAATCAGTTCAGTTGAGATTCTTCTGTTTGATGACAAAAACTTATATTCTTCAAATAAAATATGAGGTAGGTCCGTAACATTACCAGTCAGAGACAACATCCTTAGTTTACGAAGTTTGAAAACTTGACTCATGTATTTGTTGCCCTCCTCCCAACGTTTGTACTTGAGTCAGACACTGTCTCGCTTGAGTGACCAGGCATTTCTATTATGAATGGAAATTTTATGTTTTAAGTTCCCTTGGTAGATTTCAATTTTATTTTCTTTCCTGACCTGTCAATTTAAAAAATAAAGGTCTGGTGTGATGTTACTTGCAGGACTACTACTACTACAAATACAGTACTAGTACTACTACTACTATTACTACTACTACTACTACTAATAATAATAATATTTTCCAATATTATCCAAAATCACTAAATATCTGAAGTTGTTAAGACCCTTCTAAAAAAAGATAACCAGGATCCTTCAGTATTAAATAATTACAGATCTCTAATCTTTCCTCTTTGGGGCATAGCTGAATCTGGCTTCAGACCACATCACAGTCCTGAGACTGTAGTGGTAGAGGTGTTAATTGACATTCATCTGAACATTGGAAAAGTGGGTGCGATTGTCTGGCAATTTTCAATTGGTTCAGATCACATCTCGGGGACAGAAGCTATGTTACCATTGGTTATCATAAATCTGAGCAGGTCACCATGACACGTGAAGTCCCCCAGGGGTCAGTTCTTGGGTTGCTGTTATTTCACCTGTACATGCTCCCTCTAGATCAAATCATATATGACAATAATGTTGCTTATCTCAGTTATGCAGATGACACTTTACTACATCCTTTAGATTCACTATCAATGCTTAGAGCAAGTTAATAGCTAAATTCTATAAAATTCAGTTCAATTAAATAAAGATAAGTTGAAAAGCATTGTATTCAATCATTCAATCATTGAAAAGAAGACAGAAGAAGAAACAAACCAAAGTTAGAAATCTTAGTGTTTTAATAGACTCAGATCTGAGCTTCAGCAGCTATATCAAAATTATAACTAAATCCGCATTTTATCATCTCAAATAAATAGCAAGATTTAGAGGTATTATGTCCAGACTTAGAGAAAGAAAGATTTAGAGAAACTTCATTTCTAGCAGGATGGACTTGTAATCGTATTGTGCTGGTCCTACCAAATAGAATGCTGAGAATGAGAACCACGAAAATAGCACATTACTCCTGTTCTTAAATCTTTACACTGGTTTCCAGTAACTTATAGAATATATTTTAATGTGCTGCTGCTAGTTTATATACCCCTCTATAATATTGGGCCAAATTAAATTTCTGATGTCCTTGAAGAATATAAACCCAGTAGGGCAGATCTTCAGGAAGAAGTCAGCTGGTAGAACCTTAAGTCAGAACCAAACAGGGTGAAGCTGCTTTTAGCTACTGTTCATCATGCAGGTGGAACCAACTTCCTGACCCCAACCCTAGCCACTCTGCTATTCTCCTGTGCCTTTGACTGATTGATTTCTGCAATTGTATTTTCTTGGGACAACGTACAACTTATTTCTACATTTAACTGCACTCTAACTATATTTTGGTCAATGTTATTTTTATTTAATCTATATATTTTATTTATTTTAATGTATTTTATTTCTTTTTTAAAATCTCATCTTATCCTGTGTTTATTGATTTTAGTCTGTTTTTATTGCCTAATGTTTCGAATGTGATTCTAATGCTTTTCTTTGCCTATGTAATGTATTTAGAATTGACTCTGTGTTTGAAATTGAATTGGCAATATAAATAAAGCTGGCTTATAATAATAATGATGACATTTATATGATATATACTACCCAAAATCACACTACCTTCAACAAGGATGCCATACTGCTCCCTCATCCAGCATGGGGTGAGGTTTGCATATTGGCTATATTTTAAGTGCTTGGGAAACGAGGAAAATGTGGCACTGCAGAACGGTCATTTTGGAGATAAGAGAAGCTTTAAAGGACAGACTTCCTGAGGACGTCAGGTATTATATAGTCAGAATATGCTAAGCATGCTATAGTTCATGGGTTGACTCCTACAGAGTTATTTTGAAAATGTAATACTATTTTTTCTTGTTTTCTTTAATTGAAAGTATGATGCCATGTGGAAACAAATTAGTTTTGTGCTAAAGGTTTTGCCTACTGATAGTAACACTAGCCATGAGAGGTTCCCACCATGTTTACGTAGAGGCTCTAAAAGAAGTTGTGTTCAATGAATAAGAGATGCAGTACCACTTATATGCTGTGTCTTTGAATTAACTGTTGTTTCTAGGCTTGCAACTTCCATTGTTGCGTCATGTTACTGGTTAGCATCTCCCCTCTGCCATTAACTGATGTTTGCATGGTCATTCCTTTAGCTCCAAACACTGTTTGCCTATGGCGAACACCTGCATCAACTACGTTAAGTAGCTTGACACATCTGATGAAACACAGGGTTTTTGGTGGAGAATAACCGTGTTTAGTCTGATTTTTTTTTTGCTTAAATTTAATGATTGTTCCAGGTACCCTGTTGAGGATGTTTCAGTGCAGGTTTAGGATGCACTGTGAATATACAAGCTACTTTTTTTTTTCTCCTTTGAAATAAGGTGAATAAAAAATAGTTTTTACCTTGGAATGAGTTTGCAAAAAATAGCTGTATGCTTTGGAATCGCGAGAGACTGTCTGCAACAGCTTGACCCGTCCAACTGGGTCAAGCTGTTGCAGACAGTCTCTCGCCTGCCA
>NC_060167.1:9938951-9960289 GCF_021292245.1 Micropterus dolomieu | reverse complement strand
CGAAGTTTGAAAACTTGACTCATGTATTTGTTGCCCTCCTCCCAACGTTTGTACTTGAGTCAGACACTGTCTCGCTTGAGTGACCAGGCATTTCTATTATGAATGGAAATTTTATGTTTTAAGTTCCCTTGGTAGATTTCAATTTTATTTTCTTTCCTGACCTGTCAATTTAAAAAATAAAGGTCTGGTGTGATGTTACTTGCAGGACTACTACTACTACAAATACAGTACTAGTACTACTACTACTATTACTACTACTACTACTACTAATAATAATAATATTTTCCAATATTATCCAAAATCACTAAATATCTGAAGTTGTTAAGACCCTTCTAAAAAAAGATAACCAGGATCCTTCAGTATTAAATAATTACAGATCTCTAATCTTTCCTCTTTGGGGCATAGCTGAATCTGGCTTCAGACCACATCACAGTCCTGAGACTGTAGTGGTAGAGGTGTTAATTGACATTCATCTGAACATTGGAAAAGTGGGTGCGATTGTCTGGCAATTTTCAATTGGTTCAGATCACATCTCGGGGACAGAAGCTATGTTACCATTGGTTATCATAAATCTGAGCAGGTCACCATGACACGTGAAGTCCCCCAGGGGTCAGTTCTTGGGTTGCTGTTATTTCACCTGTACATGCTCCCTCTAGATCAAATCATATATGACAATAATGTTGCTTATCTCAGTTATGCAGATGACACTTTACTACATCCTTTAGATTCACTATCAATGCTTAGAGCAAGTTAATAGCTAAATTCTATAAAATTCAGTTCAATTAAATAAAGATAAGTTGAAAAGCATTGTATTCAATCATTCAATCATTGAAAAGAAGACAGAAGAAGAAACAAACCAAAGTTAGAAATCTTAGTGTTTTAATAGACTCAGATCTGAGCTTCAGCAGCTATATCAAAATTATAACTAAATCCGCATTTTATCATCTCAAATAAATAGCAAGATTTAGAGGTATTATGTCCAGACTTAGAGAAAGAAAGATTTAGAGAAACTTCATTTCTAGCAGGATGGACTTGTAATCGTATTGTGCTGGTCCTACCAAATAGAATGCTGAGAATGAGAACCACGAAAATAGCACATTACTCCTGTTCTTAAATCTTTACACTGGTTTCCAGTAACTTATAGAATATATTTTAATGTGCTGCTGCTAGTTTATATACCCCTCTATAATATTGGGCCAAATTAAATTTCTGATGTCCTTGAAGAATATAAACCCAGTAGGGCAGATCTTCAGGAAGAAGTCAGCTGGTAGAACCTTAAGTCAGAACCAAACAGGGTGAAGCTGCTTTTAGCTACTGTTCATCATGCAGGTGGAACCAACTTCCTGACCCCAACCCTAGCCACTCTGCTATTCTCCTGTGCCTTTGACTGATTGATTTCTGCAATTGTATTTTCTTGGGACAACGTACAACTTATTTCTACATTTAACTGCACTCTAACTATATTTTGGTCAATGTTATTTTTATTTAATCTATATATTTTATTTATTTTAATGTATTTTATTTCTTTTTTAAAATCTCATCTTATCCTGTGTTTATTGATTTTAGTCTGTTTTTATTGCCTAATGTTTCGAATGTGATTCTAATGCTTTTCTTTGCCTATGTAATGTATTTAGAATTGACTCTGTGTTTGAAATTGAATTGGCAATATAAATAAAGCTGGCTTATAATAATAATGATGACATTTATATGATATATACTACCCAAAATCACACTACCTTCAACAAGGATGCCATACTGCTCCCTCATCCAGCATGGGGTGAGGTTTGCATATTGGCTATATTTTAAGTGCTTGGGAAACGAGGAAAATGTGGCACTGCAGAACGGTCATTTTGGAGATAAGAGAAGCTTTAAAGGACAGACTTCCTGAGGACGTCAGGTATTATATAGTCAGAATATGCTAAGCATGCTATAGTTCATGGGTTGACTCCTACAGAGTTATTTTGAAAATGTAATACTATTTTTTCTTGTTTTCTTTAATTGAAAGTATGATGCCATGTGGAAACAAATTAGTTTTGTGCTAAAGGTTTTGCCTACTGATAGTAACACTAGCCATGAGAGGTTCCCACCATGTTTACGTAGAGGCTCTAAAAGAAGTTGTGTTCAATGAATAAGAGATGCAGTACCACTTATATGCTGTGTCTTTGAATTAACTGTTGTTTCTAGGCTTGCAACTTCCATTGTTGCGTCATGTTACTGGTTAGCATCTCCCCTCTGCCATTAACTGATGTTTGCATGGTCATTCCTTTAGCTCCAAACACTGTTTGCCTATGGCGAACACCTGCATCAACTACGTTAAGTAGCTTGACACATCTGATGAAACACAGGGTTTTTGGTGGAGAATAACCGTGTTTAGTCTGATTTTTTTTTTGCTTAAATTTAATGATTGTTCCAGGTACCCTGTTGAGGATGTTTCAGTGCAGGTTTAGGATGCACTGTGAATATACAAGCTACTTTTTTTTTTCTCCTTTGAAATAAGGTGAATAAAAAATAGTTTTTACCTTGGAATGAGTTTGCAAAAAATAGCTGTATGCTTTGGAATCGCGAGAGACTGTCTGCAACAGCTTGACCCGTCCAACTGGGTCAAGCTGTTGCAGACAGTCTCTCGCCTGCCACTGTTGTATTCGGATGTTGCGTGATTGAAGGCCTGCCAACACATATCTTTTTCTTGCATTTGGGGTGGTAACAATGTCAGTGAAAATCTAATCAGACATTCCTGTATAAGTCATTGGTCCAATTTGAAGTTGCTGTCTTTGCCTGTGCAATGTCCTGCTGAATCCAAAGTAGCTTTTTTGCTAACTCATTCCAAGGTAAACAAACCCAAGACAAACATTGGGTAATTTGCTTATGTAGTATGTTGTACTGAGCGCGTCTAGCAGTTCTGATGTTGGATGAACTCTTGAATTAAACAGTGTCTCACTTCCACTGATCTTGAGTTTTTCATCATTTTAGCTCCAATTTAGCTAGCAGTGCTCTGAGCAGGTACAGGCTTTGTTGCCAAGGCTGTAAGCCAATCAGGGAATGGGGATTTGTCTTACTGTTCCTTTTTAATTATACTCTCTCACACACAATTACAATTCTTGCTCACATAAACCATCATGATTTCTCAAACACAAAACCATTGTCCCTCACTTAAATTATCTTACTCTCTAAATCACACGACTATTTTGTTTTCACATTCATTGTCATTCTTTCTCAGACACAGTCATTTTGTCATACATCATCGTACTGTCTTCCGCACATCAGTATACTAATTAAAACGCCCAACAATTGTCTATGACTTACACTATCATTCTTTCTCACACACACTACTGCCCTCTCTCACATTCACTATTGCTCTCATGTAAGTGGTGGAAATGGTGGGAACGCAATTCTGGGAGTAATAGTCATGAGGAAACGGTGTTCCTGCTCAGATTTTGAAACTCTTCAGGGTTTTTTATAGGGGAAAATCCCTTATAGCTGTTTTAAACTGTTTCTAAAGCGTGTTCATGAAACAAATATCATTTGTTGTGCTTGGACGCACCACATTTACATTTGCATTAACTCATTTGGCAGACGCTTTTATCCAAAGCGACTTACATTTGACGAACAACAAGCATTAATACAGCAGGAGATCTGCAAGTGACAATGCATACTAGTAAGAGCAGCAAATCCAACAAACAACAAATCCAGCAAATCCAGCTACTGTCCATGCAGCCAATGAGAAGGCGTTACATTGCAGGGTCCCTGGAACCAATCCCCAAAGTAGCATTTCTGTGTCAGTGTTGTCATCACTGCCTGCTACAGGTATTCAATGAGTTGCAGTGATGTTCTTACCATAACTGTGTGCTCCAGATCTCATCTTTCCAGAACCTGCCTCAGTTGTGTTTGTTGGGGCATCAGTTTGAGCTTTCAATTGACTCCTTCACCTGAAATAGAGTGACATTTGCAGAGTTATGTTTGATGTTTAAAAAGGTGCTGCAATAAATCTGTTATTATATCTAAGTTCTGATGTATTTTCTGCTCCGAAAGGCTCCAAATTATATTTAGTATACTGTATGCCTCCACCTCATATAGAAGGAAGTATATGTTTCTGTGATATATGCGGAAGAAACTAAAAGCATGAAAAGAACAACAATCTATTGAGTAAAGCCTGTTGTAACTTCAGATTCACTTTTCAGTACATGCTGTCATCACACATAATTAATCCCGTGTAGAAAATCACTTCAACTCGTTCTAGCACAAAACCGGACAGAGAGTTATTGACGTAAAATTGCTGAGATCAGTACTACTTTTGGGTCTAGCAAGAAAGTTCTGCCTCTCTAGCAATCTCATTTTCATGCCATAATTACAATATGCTTGCTGTAATTAATTTTGTGCACTTTTAAATTGCAAATCTAAGAGGAGCTGCTGTATAGTTTATTTTGTGGGTCAAACCATTAAATGTGCTGTGAAATCAAACGCTCTATAACAATACTGTCTGGACCCCAAACCAGGGCTCACTTGGTAGGACTGACGTTAATAGATGGCCAGCCTCAGTGGCAGAGCTTTACTGCAATTACCTATCAGTCAGCTCTCAATCCTGGTCTGGATGTACCCACCCTTACCCCTTTGCACCTATGTGACTGATGACTTGTGCAGTCCTGCCCATGCAGAGCTGCAGTAAGGAAAGCTTTGTCATTTTCTGCTCAGGAGTGAAAGCTCGCTTCTAACTACCATTAGAACCCTAGGTTTTCTGTGACCTAAGTCACCTCTGGAAATTTCACCTCTGCAAGCTGAGAAGCACGTACTGGACTTTGACCTAAGGGGTTGGAAAAGTTGGTGAGAACAAATTCAAAACTTGCTGGATGACAGTACAGGGCATTGCTCCACAAAGTACAAACACTAAAACCCATTTAAGTTTGTAGAAGCAGTTAGCTTAAAAAAGGTAATAAGTAATCCCTGCCCCTTATTTACTTATCAGTGATGATAATGAAATGCTACATCACAGAATTTATCTCATTTTACTTTACCTCTGATAAGTGTGTCTTGACATTTTCAAAGGTGGGTTTTTTGTTACAGAATATGAGCTAGAAAATTAGTTTTGAAAGCCAGTCTGAGAATCTGCCAAAGTAATGAGTAATTGTATTGATCAACAACCATCAATCCCCGGTAGATCTATTATGGTCATTTTGAGCAATGGGGCAGCAGAGATCATATCTCATTATTCTAACTTACACCTTGAATACAAAGTCCAGGGCAGCAATTATATTCTTATGAGGCTGCCAACGTTTGTGTGACATATGCAGTAGATGAGTCACAGGTGTTTATCAGTTGACACGATCAAGGTGTGAGGTATTAGGGACAGGATGTATTAGTGGAAAGCATGATGAGTGTGACCCTTCCAGCAGAGACAAAAAGCGACAACAACTACTTGGCACCAGCCCTCACACTGATTGACTTGTCTCCATAGTGGGTGAGATAAGTCTCTGTCAGCATTCAATACCATGTGCCAACACTGGACCATTAACGTTGCTGTTTTTTCCACACAGCATTAAAATGCAATCAGTGTGACTTATTGTGGTCAGTTGCGCATTAAGACAGGATCACCACCAACTTTTCAGTCCATTTACTTGATGCTGAACTCCAATTACAATGAAGGTCATGGTAATGCCCATTTGTCCAGATGTCTATAACTGCAGTAGACATGGCCAGAGGAGTTCAAGTCAGATCAAATTTATTTTCAGTCATTACCAGTCTTTATATTGACATTTTCATCTGTGTTCCACAAGGTTAATATTTTCTGTCTTTACATTTGGACCCACCAAGACTAAGTATGAAATAAACAACAATATTACATTACTTTTTTTACGTTGCCATCCCTGTCTACACAAATAGAGTAAACTACATGACATATTGTTGAGCTTGGCTATAATATAGGACTGGATTTGTAGTGTAAAAATTATTCTTAGCTATTGAATATATAGTACTATATTATGTCTTCTTCATCAGTAAAGCACATTCCGAAGATTTCCATCAATACCACAAACCATGGCATACTACTGGTCAGAGGTGGTTAGTAACAATGTACATTTACTCCGTTACATGTTCTCAAGTAACTTTTTTTAATAAATTTTACTTACGTTACGTTTGTGCATCATATATTTACTCTTACTTGAGTAACTTTTAAGAGAAAAATCATTACTTTTTACTTATTTACTGCAGTCACGCATTCACATGACTCTGTTAGTGCAGAATAATGGCTGAAACATGGTAATATGGCTTTCAAATAGCACTAGCAGAATACAAGCAGTGTGCATTTAACTAGTAATGCTCATTGGTGTAGCCTGATGATGACACAAAAAAGCCAAACTACACTTACACTTATTTCATGTGGATGTGACACACGTGATATAATGTTTCAACAACAGATGATCTTCCTCAGGTAAATGTGAAGAAGAGAACAGACCTGTATTTATTAAGGAATAAATTATGAAACATCAAAGCATTATCTCCTAGTTTGATTTGTTTGCCAAATCATAATTTTATATGGGGGACAACAAGAAGAATGAACAACAAGAATTTACATTTTTAAACAGTCTTTACTTATTGGAGTACTAACAGACTATAATGTTAATGCAATATTTTGTAATCAAACTTGATGGATATACACTGGATATACACACTATCACAAATATATTCAAGTGTATGTTCACTTCTTTACCTTTCCCAGAGAAAGACCATTTGAAATAATTCTAGTAACAACCATATCAAATAAAAGACATGGGGAAAAAGACCCATTGTATTTTATTTTTTATTTCTTAAGTTACTCACTAAGTTATTCGCTCCTCAAGTAATTTTTTTAGTAACTACTTTTGTACTGTAAGTAGTTCTGTTGATGACCACTTTTTGCAAAGTAACAGTACTTTTACTTTTTGGCTACCCACCTCTGCTACTGGTCCATAACTTCAGATGTGACATTGACATTTGCTTTCACTGACTTTAAACAGCTTAAACGTATTGCAGCTATTCATAAATGAGAGAATGATTAATAGTAAACATATGTGTCTACCTACATGTTAAGCCCTTCTTTAACTAGGATGTTTTGTCTATCTCTAAACATTATTAACATATCAATAACACCATTGCAGCATCCCTGTAAAAGAACAGTTATATCTCAGTTCTGCTAATGCAAGGTCCAAGAGAGCATCCTAAATGTATGAGTAAGATTAAAATCAGTATTGATTATGATTTTAGATCACAATTTCTTTTCTGTAAGCTTGTGTTCTGCAAGTGGCTGACCATGGCTTTATATAAATATTGGTCACTGCTAGGACTCCATACAGCATACAGACAGTAAAAACTATGTGTTACAGGAGTCATTCAATTTGAGTTTAATTTCAAAACTAACAGAGATTTACGTACATTTTTCATGGATTCTTTGGCAGAGTAATTGTCACAAAGCAAACACATTTATTTAATTTAGTAGATCCCTAAAAAACAGGCTCTATATGATTCATGATGAAATCAGAAGATTTATGGGGAAATGGAGTCCATTTAATTGCCACAATTCTAAGTCAATACTACTGTTCTTACTATATGTCATGAAAACCTCAAACCAGAGACAATTGTGCAAAATGTTAATTGGTATTAACAAGTATAGGTAATGTGCTTGCTTATTTTCCACCAATTATGCTTCAGGTCATGTTACTGAATTATGTTAGTCATTTTCATATTCCTAAGAAACACGAATAATGAACAGAAAATGGCAAACATATTAAAATTGCACTTTATTTATAAAAATAGCCTAAGGTCCTACATGCACTGCACCCAGTGTTTGTTTAGCATTTATCTTTCTGTGAAATTGTAGACAGAGATTGTACTGTACTTCTGCACATGGAGCACATCACCACTGTGTGTATTTGAAAGGCAGAGTGCTTCCATATAAAACAGAATTGATTTTGAACCATATTCTGTCCACAACATCATTCATGTTAGTCCAATTTCTTTGATTATTCATTGTTTTACAATGTATAGTTATGAAGCCTGACTTGAGTTAATTATCACATGGATATGAGTTTCAAAAGGTTCCACCAGAAAATTTTGGATTAACTGCGCTGTGACCAGTATCTTTGGATGTCTTTAAAAAGTCTCACAATAAGATGTTCTTAAGGGTCTCTCTAGAGATTGTGAGAGGTGCCACAGATCTTCAGAATCAATAGTACTGTAGATTATTTTCCTCTGTGGTTCAGACTCATTGATTTGCCAACCAAACATGCAGGTTTAAGTCTGTCATCCCCAAAGGAACTAAACTGAAATAGAAGTTATCTTTCTAATTATCAGAAAGAGCATTGCTGTGTTACACAGATGTTTTTTTGTATCTTTTTAAGTATGTTACATTAATTAGCCACCATCTGATTAAAAATCCAAACCAGATCAGTCGTCCTTCTCAATATATAAAAGGCGTATTATCTGGTTGGTGCTCATGCTCACTTGTGCATACAGTATGTCAACCTAATCAGACATTAGCATTGTCCTGAAATGTGAGAAAATGTGATCTCATAACAGTTCTAATCTGTAGTATGGTCTGTAATGGGCTTCAAATTATCATTATTTTTATTCATTTAACAGTAAGCTTCAAATTGTATTATTATATTAGTTGGCTGGTTGATACTCAATAGCTTAGAATTAGCATTACTAACACACTAAATTACTATTAGCTCACTTACAGTGTACTTCTGCCATATTGGTATGTGCTTACATCTGGTTCTGGCTTAAAGAATAAGGCTGGCGATATTCTTTATCTTTGTTATTGTTAACAAATCCCATGAAAGGACCAAAACAAACAATGCATTATTGCATCA
The DNA here is from genome assembly GCF_021292245.1 of Micropterus dolomieu. Taxonomy (NCBI): domain Eukaryota; kingdom Metazoa; phylum Chordata; class Actinopteri; order Centrarchiformes; family Centrarchidae; genus Micropterus; species Micropterus dolomieu. The sequence continues at coordinate 9,951,449 of NC_060167.1, read as the reverse complement.
CTCAATACTATGCGTCTTCCCCTAACAGTCTGTGCAACTCAGCTCCACGCCCGTAGGTTCCCACTGAAGACACACAAGAGGACATATACTTTCATTTCAGTTGATCACTGTAGTTCTAAGCAAAAAAAATGTAAATAGTGCTTTTTTACAGCAACAGATTTGATGTGTAAGTAAGTGTTTATGGCAGCAAGACAGTGTATGCTGGAATGAATTTAAAAAACTACAATGTTCAATAAAGGGAATACTAATGAACGGGAACAAGTCGCCCAGTGAAGTGGTGTGGTGCATTGAAGTGTTTTTAATAGTTCTGGACAACAGTTCAGCTCTGTCACAGAGATGAATGCTACAGTATATCAGCCTTTGGATACACAGACAATAGTTAATGGGATTAAGTTATTGTTGGGTTTTTTATGGGATGTGTTGACATGAATATCACCAGACTTATCCTTCAGTGCTCACATGTAAGCCTTGCATTCACAAAACAGTTGAGGCTGACAAAATATAGTTAAAGATGGCAGAGGGTAATGGATTTTGAGCTAAACCTTACCAAATAGTTTACATTTGAAAGTGAAGCCATGGCACAGCTGAGATTGTCTGCTAAATCTGAGATATTCAAAAAGGCTTCAGCTTCTACTTTTGCTCCAAATCTTATGTCTGTATATTTACATATACATGTATTTCCAAAATACAAGCAATGCTTATGCCACTTCAACTAAAGGTTTTCAATCTAAGTTAGTTTCAGTCAACACGTTCTCATACCTAAATGACTAGGGATGAACATTGTTAATTTTTATTGATACTGATACCAGTATTGAGACTGCTTAACGATCCGAGTCTTTATCGATACTTTACTATTATTTGGTAACGGTTATTTGGTAAGACGAGACCCAGCGGGCATGAGGTATATGGAGGACTGATCCTGACAAATTCAGAAATAAATACAGAAATAAATAAATGCTCAATAAATAAATAAGCATCCGATTAAATGCACAAAAAATAAAGTAGATAAATAAATGTAGGCAGTAATTAAATTATACAATGAGACCTCAATGTATATATCTCTTTTAATTAGCTTCTTTACTTATTCACCTTTGTAATAATTACCTTATTTATTTATTGTCTGTTATAATCTTCAGCTTTATTTATTAATTACTTCTTGTTTAAATGTGTTTATTTGTGTGTGTGTTTTAATATTTTTGTCTGTTTTACTCTTTTGCATTTTCTACCCTATTTATTTTCCCTATAGTATTTATTTCTGCCTGTCCTTTTTACATTTCTCCATGTATTTCTTCCTCATTATGCAAACGAGGAGGGGCTGTGTCTCAGGGGTTGAACGGGAGAGCTCTAGGCCTACTCTACCTGCACACATCAACAAGCTTACTCCTCACACAGTCAGATGGCTTCCTTCAGTGCGCTGAGGTGTTTAGCAACTCTATTTGAAGACAATACTACCAGCCATATCTTCCTTCTTTTTCGTGTGGACGCTCTGACCTACACAGTTTTCATTTAGCGGCTTAGATGAACACAGAACTGCGGGAAAGTGTGGTGTTGTTTCTGAGAACCACATGGTCAGTTAACCACAGCTTAATCTGGAGTGCAGTCCTATTCGAGTATTTATGGTAAATGATCCCACAGGAGCAGCTCCTTGCTCTGCTGTTATCAGCTGCTGTTCCAGCAAAAACGCCATTCAGGGTAAAAATTCAACCATGGTGTTGTGTCAGGAGATGCAGTGACTCAACCAGCGGTGAGTAAGAAATATTATGAATAATGCATGTAATTTGTTAAGCTATGAGGAGAGTAAAAGTCCGCTAGCCGCTAGGCTATTTTATGTAGTGTTCATATCATATAGGCTGAAGCTCTTAAGTTAGTGGTGGTGACTAACAAATAAACTAATCTTGACAGTTATCATTAAGAAGAATTTTATGCTTCTGTTAAATGTGATCAATTTAAAGTTTGCTGCACTTAATAAGTCAAAATGATTTAATATAGGCTAGTAACTGTACTTCTATGTCTTACACAGAAGACAGAGGAGGAGTCATGCGGAGAACATAACCATATTCGTCAGAGGAAAAGAAGAAGGAGAAGGAGAAGGAGAGCAACAAAGAACATAATCCCCAAATAATAAAATAAATTCCTTTTATATTCCTCCTTACATGCCTTGTTGTTTATGTGTAGATACAGAGGAAGAATGGGAGAACAACGTTACTGTGTGATTATAGAGCATGGGAGAACAGTGGGTACTTTTAATACAGCCCACACCCCTAATATGTATTACTGTGTAACTCAAGGATAACAAGTGAGAACATTCAAGATTATTTACAACTGTCTGCATTGTTTATTCATCTTGTGTAATGTGTAAAGAATACTGGGCTCCTCTCTACTTTGACATTTTGGGGATTAAATGGGCTTTATTAGCTGCTGCAGTGCAGGATGAAGAACAGACCCGTTTCTCAACTTATTATTTTAAGTCATGCAATGAAGTAGAAAAAATACATAATAAATCCTGGGACAAAATCTGTCCACAAATGCTGTACAGCATGTAGTCTAATGAACAATCCTTGTGTTATAGCTGACTTGGGCAGTGGAATGTTTAATTTTTAAATTCATGTAGTCCTAATTGTCCACAACTGAAATAGTTAAATTTAAGGACAAATGTGTTTTTTACCACCTCAAGAAGACTTCCTATCAGAAAGGAAGGTATTTCAATGTGTAACTGCAGTACAATAGCAAGCATGACTTTGACAGGTGGAAGGAAAAGTAGTTCCTATCAACCGAGTATAATTAGACCATCCTGGTGACAGTAAAATACTTATGATAAAACACACACTCACTTAAAATGTATGAGTTTAGATATCGATCCATTTAAATGAGTATCGATCCTAGAGCAGGAAACATTGTTATCAGAAATATCGATACTTTAGGATCGATCCGCACATCACCAGTTGTGGCATGTGTATCTTTGTGCTAATTTCACAAAATCTGACGGAATTTGATAAATGATGTTGTTTGTGGTGCTCCCATTGCTTACTATTGAGACTTCATTGCCTCTCTTCAGATAAGACTCTCAGACTACAACACGTGTTTTTGTAAAGAGAGAAACAGACAGAAAAAAGTCTCCAAATCTGCCAGCTCGCTCTGCCACCTTAAAATTGAATTTACTATACAGAGTTGAAGTGCATGCCAGATTTAGGTGCAGCTAGCTGACCGTGTATAATCTCCCGTTACCGCAGTTCTGTGTCCATGCATGCAGCATACTGAAAACATTGTATGTCAGAGCGTCCACGCGAAAAGGAAGGAAGACATGGCTGACGGAATTGACCCTTCGCTAAGCCACGCCCCGAATACAAAGCTGACCAATCACAGTGCAGTATAGGATTCATTCTAACTGAGGTCCGACACTTTCATGGCTGTGCTCTAATGCAAAAAGAGTCGTTTTCTAGCTTTTTTTTGCTGTATTTTTCCAAGATATGGTCAAACACTGTTCCTGGGGCACTTGTACTAATTACAGTCACTACCCAGAGAGGTTGATAGGAGTACGATTTAATCTCTTTCCAAAACCTAAAATAAATCCAGAAAAATTTCGACTGTGGGTTGTTCCTAATGTGATGTTAGTTAGCTAACGCTAGCTAACTTCCTACTGAATGCAACGTAATAAAGCCCTAATCATCTGCTTTTTAATGATTGTAAGAATGAATCAAGGCCTACCCAGCTTTACAGGATCCTTAATATCGTTGTCTTTTGTCTCAATTGTCGGGGGATGCGGTGGTTCACTTGTACTGTGTGATCGGTAGTGATCTTACTGAAGAGTCGATTGTTCTCAGATAGAGTTGCTAATCACTTCAGTTCACTAAAGGAAGCCATCTCTTGTGGCTGTGTTGGGAGCAAGGCTTGTTGATGTGTGAGTTTAGAGTCCACCTCTGTTGTCTGACTGGTCTACCAATAGGGGAGATGTTCACCCCCTGAGACACAGCCCCTTCTAATTTGCATAATGAGGCAGAAATGCATAGAGAAATGTAAAAAGAGGAGGCAGAAATATATTACTATTGTGGAAATAAATAGGGTAGAAATGCAAAGGAAGAGTAAAACAGACAAAAATATAAAAACACACATAAATAAATACATTTTAAAAAGTAGTAATTAATAAATAAAGTTGAAGATTATTACGGACAATAAATAAATAAGGTAATTATTATATATATAAGATAATTAAAAGAGATATATACATTTATGTTTCCTTGTATAATTTAATTACTTCCTACATGTATTTATCTATTTTATTGTTTGTGCATTTAATCGGATGCTTATTTATTTATTGAGCATTTATTTATTTCTGTATTTATTTCTGAATTTGTCAAGATCAGTCCTCCATATGAGGTAGGCCTGTACGGTTTGAGGAAAATATTCAATGTGCAATGTACTGTTAAATATTGAGATGACATCTGACTTGCAATAAAGAAACTAACATTGAAGTGTGCATATTAGCTGCCTGGTTGTTTTTAAATTAATTATAGCATTAGAATTGAATATTTTCAATGCAACTAAATGTTGTTTCTAGAGCAGCAACAAGTTTACAACAGCAAAGTCACTATATAAACTCAACATCTGAAACCAGTATACTGAGTGATGTTTAGAAAGAGTGAAAAACTACGTCAGCATCTTCTATCTCCTCCTCCTCCTCTTCTCTGCTGCTTTAGGTAATGTTACCTGGTAGAGGTAGAAGCGGCTGGTTTGTCTCAGCCAGCAGCTTAGTTTACAACAATGTTCCAAATTTTACTACAGACCAGTCCATCCTCTAGACAAACAGCTTTCTATTTAGCCTGTTTGTAACATTTGGTAATTGCCTATTACCAAAGCTGTGCTTTTATAAAACAAACAGGATAAGAGAGTTGACTGAGCAGATTCAAAGAACACTTTATGTTTACCCTACACACAGGTGTACTGATAAAGTATTGTCTTTTCACTCGGGAAAGTTTTATTGCCCGTACTTACAGTAACGAGTGTAGCTGTCGGCAAGTCATGTAGTTTGGAGCTAACTTCACCTCACCATCTCCATAGGGATGGCGCATCGTCTCGCTCTGCTGCCGCTGTGTGTGTGTACAGGAGCCGACAGAGAGCAGGCAGAGACTGCAGCCTGATGAAAACCTACACCGCGTTTCTTATTCATCGCAATTCAAGTCAAATCTGATTTGACTCTCGAGACATAACGTTACATTATAGAACCCACTAGTCTGAATAGCAATATCGATAAACTCGGACCTTATTGATTTTCGGGTTTTGAGGAAATTTGGAACCGGGTACTTTTAGAACCAGGTATCGATTTACATCCCTATAAACGACAAAATAGGTTGATTGTCAATTGTTCCAAAATCACATAGAAAACTGTTTTTCAAACATACAGCCTATATAGGTTTATTGGAAAATACAACTACATATAGGGTATGACCACTCCCCAAAACAACATGTAGGGCCTACAAGCTTGGCAAGTAATCCCAATGTCCACCCTCACAGACTCACACGCTCTGTTCGGAACCGTTTACTACATACAGTGGGGAGAACAAGTATTTGATACACTGCTGATTTTCCAGGGTTTTCCTACTTACAAAGCATGTAGAGTTCTGTAATTTTAATCACAGGTACACTTCAACTGTGAGAGATGGAATCTAAAACAAAAATCCAGAAAATCACATTGTATGATTTTTAAATAATTAATTTGCATTTTATTGCATGACATAAGTATTTGATACATCAGAAAAGCAGAACTTAATATTTGGTACAGAAACCTTTGTTTGCAATTACAGAGATCATACGTTTCCTGTAGTTCTTGACCAGGTTTGCACACACTGCAGCAGGGATTTTGGCCCCCTCCTCCATACAGACCTTCTTCAGATCGGGGGTTACGTACTGTAACCCAGATTCTGTGAGTATAGACGCAGCCGTCTAAGGCTATCGCTATTGGGTTTACCTCTCCGCGTGAAAGGTTGTCTACGCCCACCTACAGCGTGGGCCTCTCCTATGTCCGCACCTTGTATATATACAACGGTGAGACCTGGACTTTGGCCCCGTTCTATTTCAGAATCAGAATCAGAATCAGAATCGGGTTTATTGCCAGGTACATTTTCACATACGAGGAATTTGCTGAGAGTACACATAAAACATAAATATATAAAAGGTAAGGAGATAAAAAAAAATGCACAAGTATACAAAAAATATAAAAAGATACAATAATACTATAATACAATGCTGACAAGTATGTGTAAAAGTATGGGGTCAGGAGAGTGTATGAGTGTGTGTGAGGGCATGAGAGTCACTGACAGTGGGGACCCAGGCCTTGTTGAGGAAACCCACTGCCATAGGAAAGAAACTGTTCTTGTGGCGAGATGTTTTGGTCCCGATGGACCGCAGCCTCCTGCCAGAGGGGAGAGTCTGAAACAGTTTGTGTTCAGGGGGGGGGGGGGAGGTCAGCTGCAATCTTTCTTGCATGCCTTAGTCCCCATACGGTACCACCAAGCACAAACTCACCTGCCCAGAGCCATAACGAGCCACCCAGTCGATCGCTGCCCGCGGCTTCGGTATGCAAACGAGCACCGATGCCGCGACTCGGGAGGCCGTCGCCTCTCAGCAGACAGACCCAGAGAGGCTGGCCGAGGAGCGGGTAACCCCTGAGTGCACCCCCCGCCTGCGAGAGAGCGTCCCCCCTCCAGGGGAGTTTCCACGGCTGTCCCGCCAGCAACCGCTGGAGGCAGGGAAAACAGGACATGCTCGTGCGCTCCGTAACCAGCAGAATCACCGCCACGGCTGAAAACCGTAGGCGGTCCAGAAGACGCGGGATCAGCCGAACTGGCGGAAAAGCATACCACCCTCAGCAGGGGGACGTCCCGTAGGCTCAGTGAAACACACAGGGCACACTGAGCAGTTTCCCTGGTTGGCAAACAGATCCACCTCTGCCATGCCTAACTTAAGCCAGATCTGGGCCACCAGATCGGGATGGAGGCACAACTCGTCTGGTCGAGAGCCCCCCCTTGACATGATGTCCGCTCCTCTGTTCAACACACCAGGGATGTACTCCGCTCTGATGGAGAGCAGATGAGTGTGCGCAACCGGAGGAGGCGGTAAAGACAGAATAACAGCAGTATGAACATTTAAACTGTTTCATAGCTGCGGGTCTTTACTCTGACATTGTTGCTGGACTCGTCTGCTGCGTTGGCTGCAGCGGTCTGTGTGGCCGTGAGGTCCGTGAGCTGACGTGAGGACCAGAGGGCTCCGTGAGCTGACTTGTCGGCTCGTTAGCTAACCCCGCGGGCTGGCTCTTTAGCTTTCCCCGGTGCATTTGTGAAGCTTCTCAACTATGAAAACATTTCAGCACATTTTCAGTTTGCCAACAATTTTCATAAAACTGCCGATATTTGAAATCTACACTGTTGAATTTTTGCCTCAAAACTTGTTAGAAGTGGATTTAGTGATTAAATACGATGTGAAAATTGTAAAACAAGTTCTGTTGTTTTCCTCTAAAGAAAAGACTGTTGTTGTTACAGTTCTAGTGCATTGCATTATGGGAAACAGTACGCCTTGTAGACTGGTCCGATGTCTACTGAAGATTTTTTCAGAATCAGTACACCCCATATTTTTGGCATACTGCAGGGTTTGCATACTGCATACTACATTTAGACCAAATCAGTATTGAGGGCTTAAGTGCAATTTATACCTCTGCGTCGAATCGACGGTGTAGCCTCTGCATAGCGCCCTACCCTACGCCAGCGCCTACGCCGTAGCCTGACATGAACCTCCTCAAAAATGTGACTACACCTCGCGGCAATGCAGACCATAAGTACTGTGAATGGTTGGCTGGTTAGCCTCGCAATGCCTCCAAGCCAACAGGAAGTGTCCCGTGCTTTGAAGTAACTTTTACTAGCAGCCAAAACAGCGGCTGTAACACGGTGGATCAATATATTTGACGTTGACAATATTTGAAGTGCACAAGGTCTCTCTCGCCGACATTTTGAGCCCTTTCTAAACCACCACACACAGAACACAAGAAGTCAGAGGAACGCAATCACCTTTATACACACTTAATTTATTTAACTATTCATTTTAGTTTTTGCCTAATGGTTCTGTTTTGACCAACAATAGTGCATTGACAGATGTAAATTGACATTTACCTCTCATCCACTCTGTAGGGCAAAGCCTGCAAGACTTAAAGATCTGGTAAAAACATACAATAAAAAGTGTGCAACATGTTTCAGCATTGTCAAGGTAACGTGATAATGTGGCAAAGTCCTGTCCCGTTCCTGTTAACAGCATTTTGAGCCCTTGCAGCCTCTTGCACTCAATCACTTTCCAAGTGAGGTCAGTAAAGTCTGTGAGGGTTCAGGGCTTAGGGCTTAGGCGGGACATTGGGATTGGGCCTACCACCTCCTTACATGGACTTTGTCGCTCTTTATACTTCCTGAGTCACCTGAGTTCTACTGCCATTAGAGGTTGCTGCCTAACAAAAAACATATATAGATTGTAATAAGCTGTTTAATAATCAACTTCTATGAATGTTTTCTGGTGAGGATGGGTTGGTCTGTCAATATTTTTCATATATACACATAATCTTTCCCATGCTCTAAATAATCATTATTTATATTAGATAAAGATAGATAGTATGTTTTTGCCCACCCACATGTATTTATTTCCAAGAAATGAGAATTTCTCCTCAAAAACTTTTGAATAGGGTTCTCTGAAATTATTTGCTTCTTCCGTTGCACTGCTTTGCCATTATGCGCCACACAGAGTATTCCCAGTTGTTTTCTTTCCTTAATGTGATGCCTCACACACGCCTTGTCTTAGATGGCATTGCATGCTGCTCTCTCCTGGCTGCCTACGCTGTTGATTCATTGGCTGGTAGATTGAGAGGCTTCACTTGCAATTTGGGAAAATAATGTAATCTCAGGATGGGCAGAATTGTTGAACCCTCTCTGAGATTACTCTCTCCTGTCTGCCTCAGTGATTACTGATCACAGGCAAAAGAAAGAAACGAATGTCTTTCCTCTATTGTATGCTTCTATTTTCATTTTCACCTCATCCGTCTGGAGAGAGTTATTTTCGATAGGTTTTGAGAATTGGCACTCTCTTTACTACTTCCCCTGCTTATTTTCATTGTTTGCTGTGATGCAGTGTTTTAAAGTCCAAGAGCATAAGTCTTGCATTTGCTTGGGCTTGCTTTGCTTGAATTTGCAATCAACACATTTTTGAGTAATTTTTGCAGTAAATACACCGTGTGACCAGTTTTTTTATTGGTCTGCTTTAAATGTCTGTATACTTCAGGATATGTTTTTTGCAACAACTGTTGCATTGCATAATTGTGTTCTACTCATTCTCTGACATTCAGTTGTGTGTGATATACACAGACTTTCTAAAGGGTACGAGACCATAAAATGGCATTGTAAAAAGGGTAGTTTTATAGTGTTGTCCACTTTTCACAGTAATCTTCACCAAGCTTTTCCTATCTCTTTTATTAAGCCACAAGGGCTGAAACAGGGGCACTGTGTAAGGCACTTCAGAGAAAAAGTCTTAGACAGTAATAGGTGGAAATTGTGCCTATGAAGATGTTGTCAGGTGTGTGTAAAGTACTGAGTTTGAGTTTTGGATAGGGAAGGAAAAACCGACTCATCAAGATATTTGGAAGAGGCTTTCCAAAAGTTAATGGTCCAATTAAAATGTCCCTCCCAGTGACAAATTCTTTTGAAGCCAGGCTCTGAACTCCAAATCGCAGAGGCTCTTCTTTAACAGAAGGAGAGAGAGCACATCACCATTCACACCCACTGTTAAATGATCTCATCTGTTGAGACCTGTGATGAATGGTAAGAGTAAAGGAAGGATGAGAGGGGAGTGGAGGCTGAATGGCTGTCTTGCATTAATGTAGACCAAAGAGAGAAGAGAAAGTGTGGCCATTACTATTTGTGACATGGTGAGATGGATGTCACCCTTATTTGCCATCAGATTAGGGAAGCCAGGCGAGGTGTAGCTCTCCGCCAGTACATCACATGGGCGTAATTAAATGAGTGTGAGCACCAACTGCTCCTGTGAGTCCAATGTTGAAGTCTGAATGAAAAGACCTGTAACACAAAGGTAAAACAGTGTGCACTGATAGATGTCCTAGTATCAGAAAGGAACCAAACCTAGTGACATAAGATAAACTAGCAAGAGCTCAGAGAGATGTACCCCTGCCAATGCTGCACAATCATCTAAACAGGTGTTATTTTGATCCTAGAAAATATAATGAAATTCACGTACCTACCTAAAAACTCTTTGAAAAAGCAAAAAAGTCTTATCTCACAGAAGACATCCTCTTATCTGATTATGCACCTCAATCTGCATTCACACCTCTACAAATCACTCATTCTTATACCATGGTCAAACTTTTTACCAAACCTAGTTAGCGTGTTTGTTAGATCCTGAACACATGACATGGCCTCATTGCTGCCTGACTTTCCTGTTTCATCCACATTGCTGTCCATGAGGCTCTGCTTGCTCTGTTTACCCAGGATTTTCTTGCTGCTTTGGTGTATGATCGCCAAACTCTTCTATGGTGGATGACATTTGTCCAAATCCATGAGATGGTGTTCTTTAATCCCTGTTTCCTCTATTTGTGCCAGACCCCAGTAATTCCTACAGTGGCCTGTACCACCAATGTCCTTCAGAGGCTGGGGGAAAAACAGGAGAAGGGCTGGAGTCCAGGTAAAACTGAGATGGCTCTTTGACTGAGTCTTTGAAAAATCGCACTGGTTATTTCTTGTGAGCCCTAGCCTGGCTTTTTTTGTTGCTCCTTCAAAAGATCATCCTCAGGGTATATACAGGAATCTTGAAGTAAATTTCAATACCTTTTTAAGACCTTTTCAAGACTTTTTCAACATATCTTAAGACTGCCGCGCCACTTTGAGCTAACCGATTAAATCAGCCACACACATTTAAAAGAGACATTTTTGAGTTTTTAAAAGGAATTTAAATATAACATATTTATTGCCTATATGTCATCAGGTTGTAACGCCACCTAAAAATTGAGGCATTCACCAACGTTCTCAGTTGCCTATAACAGCCTGTAATGGCCACTGTTTTCTATGTGAAGGACTGGTCAGATTTCCTGCGAAAAGCCACCGTCTTACATTAGCTATGACGTTTATGTACACATCATTACAGCAAATCATGTGAAACACAGTGTAATTTTGTTCTTTAGTTGGTTTAAACTAGATAATGTGAGCTTGCCTGCAATGATACGTGTGATAACTTTAATCGACCACTTGATCAATACAACAAAATTCAAATAGGCCAGGAGGGAACAAAGATGAAGAGAATAAACTGAGTGATGAATAACATAAGTAGTGTAGGCGGTGTAGCACAGGCACAACCTGGAGGAGGAACTAGTCTAAATGACTGTATTAGTACAGCCTAATATTATAACATTAAATTAAAAGTATATTGTTAATGTACTAGTAAACTTTAAGTTTGATATTAATATATTCATTATGTTACTATATTCAATATAATTTCATATAATAGTATATAACTTACCACTAGTATAATATTAATTCAAATTACAGCTGTTTCAGTTTGGGGTTGTTTTTTATTCATTAACTTTGTGCAAGAAAAATGCTCTAGGCTACATGATAGTCTCCAACCTTGATTTTGGGCAGGCTATTAACTCATCAATAATCATAACCGTTTATGCAGAACAATGAGTTCAACATTTATAAAGTTTGTTGCTGCACGCTCTATTCCAGGCTGTGATTGATCTGTTCACAAAAAGTGACACTGATGAGAGCATCGGCTTTATGAAAAGTTGAATGTGTTTTAATAAAAGGCACTGATTTAGCTAAATAGCCGGCTAACGTTAGCCAAACCCACACGCTCCTTGAATTTTCCTTGTCTTACCGATTCCGCTGCTGGCGGCGCATCTCGCTCTTGTTTTTCAGGAACGGGGCTGTTCAGGTGGCCACAGAGCGACTGGCCAGCTGGGTTAAGCCCGTTACTCCTGATCGCCACTCCGACTATGTTTTGGACAATTAACATTGCGGGTCTGGCGGGGTGGGAAATTACGGTCGGTTGTATATGTAAATCTTTTTCCAGTTCGCATGGATCTATTTTTTGGAGCTTTTAAGAGTGAAATAGGCGCACGGAAGATCGCTGCACCTAACGTTGCAGAAACAAAAAACACAGTCGCTACTGCCTGTCTAGTATTTTTGGCTATGCATTATATATAGTACGTTCATCTACACTTTTAGCAAACAAACTTTTGGACAAACAGGATTTTCACATTGAAAAAAAAATCTCCAAAATTTAATACCTTGTTTAATGGCGATTAAGAATTTTTAATACTTATTAATGGCCTTAATTTTCGCAAAATTGATTTATTACCTTTTAAGACTTTTAAGACGTCCTAGCAGTTCATGGTTAACGGTGCCTCTGACCTATCCTCCTCGATATTGCCTGAGAGGCAACAGTCTTTCTTTGATGAGTAGT
>NC_060167.1:9923610-9938931 GCF_021292245.1 Micropterus dolomieu | reverse complement strand
GCTGTTTCAGTTTGGGGTTGTTTTTTATTCATTAACTTTGTGCAAGAAAAATGCTCTAGGCTACATGATAGTCTCCAACCTTGATTTTGGGCAGGCTATTAACTCATCAATAATCATAACCGTTTATGCAGAACAATGAGTTCAACATTTATAAAGTTTGTTGCTGCACGCTCTATTCCAGGCTGTGATTGATCTGTTCACAAAAAGTGACACTGATGAGAGCATCGGCTTTATGAAAAGTTGAATGTGTTTTAATAAAAGGCACTGATTTAGCTAAATAGCCGGCTAACGTTAGCCAAACCCACACGCTCCTTGAATTTTCCTTGTCTTACCGATTCCGCTGCTGGCGGCGCATCTCGCTCTTTTTCCAGTTCGCATGGATCTATTTTTTGGAGCTTTTAAGAGTGAAATAGGCGCACGGAAGATCGCTGCACCTAACGTTGCAGAAACAAAAAACACAGTCGCTACTGCCTGTCTAGTATTTTTGGCTATGCATTATATATAGTACGTTCATCTACACTTTTAGCAAACAAACTTTTGGACAAACAGGATTTTCACATTGAAAAAAAAATCTCCAAAATTTAATACCTTGTTTAATGGCGATTAAGAATTTTTAATACTTATTAATGGCCTTAATTTTCGCAAAATTGATTTATTACCTTTTAAGACTTTTAAGACGTCCTAGCAGTTCATGGTTAACGGTGCCTCTGACCTATCCTCCTCGATATTGCCTGAGAGGCAACAGTCTTTCTTTGATGAGTAGTTAACTAGTGCGCTGGGTTGAGTCATTTGCACTTGCAAGCTAAGGATCTGTGGTGGTCTGCTCAATGGTCTGTTTCTTTGTAAGAACTTTTTAAATACATTTTTTACTTCTGATGTAGCATGACTCTAGCTGTGCTGTGCTTGGCAGTTGTTTCTCCAAATCTCTTGTCTGCCATGTAGGGCTGAAACGATTCATCGATTAAATCGATTAATAAAATGCATTGACGCAAATTCTTTGCATCGATGCTTTGTTTAATCCATATAACTATATAGCAAGCTATTTCGCACAGACATTTATTACTGTCGCACATCGTACTTACGCTGTGAACACGACGTGATTATAATATGGTGCTGTTTGCAAAGTGGAGGAAGAGAGAAAATAGCAGGGACAAAGAAGAAAGAAAACACCGATCAGTCACGCAGTGTGAACGCCACAATGACTTCAAGATCGGCCAACACTGACAGTTGTGTAGTCTGCATGAGCCTTAAGTATAACTTGTATAGCACTCTGGTGATGTTTGTGTTTGTAAAGCAGCTGTCTGGTTGTTCGTCTGTTGATGCTGTTGGTCTGATGTTTCCTGTTTGACTCACACAAAAATATCACACACAATTTCCAAAAGGACCAATACATATCTATCACCTATAAACGTGCACAGCTGATCCCGGGGGGTGCCGCCGCCGCTAAGCAAAAGTACTTCTTAAACGACGCATTGATGAATCCTTAAAATTAATCTATAGAAGCTTTGAATACTAAAAACTATAGAAGCTTCGAATACTAAAACCATTGTTAGCTGCAGCCCTACTGCCATGTAAGAAATCCATTAGCTAGAAAGGTATTTACATTAAAGAATAAGGAAAGGGCTAAGTCAGTGTGCCCACCTGGTGCACCAGAGTTTTTATTAAATGTGTATGAGACACTTGAGACAGCCATGCCAAATCTTTACAGCCCAGTGTGTGAGTTTGTCACACTGGGTGGCTGATTAAGCATGAAGCAGACCAGTGTGAGGTCATATATACCCATGCCCCCTCACATTTCTTTTATTTTCCCCCATATTGGGCAGCACATCTCTGCTGTTGTTTGTGTACAATGAGTGGTGCCTTGCTGGTATATACCATAGCGTTGCACTGCCAACGTTTCTTTCTGCTATATCAAGGTACAATAGGTGATTCAAAAAGGGTAATATTTATTGAGGTTAGCAACAGAGAAGGACTTTGGTGATAAGACTCCATCAATGTGAAGAATCTTAATTAAGCATAGGCCCATATGAAGATAGAAGATAGGACCCTAGATGCTTGTGGTGATGGAGTACAGCCAGCAGGTGGTTGATGGAAACTTTCAGCTGAATCTCCCTGGACTCCCTGGAGGGATGGGGAGGTGGTGGCACAACCAAAAGACAGAATTGCAATGATATTTAAAGAACAGCATCTAAGGACTGATTGGCTCAAGAAGTGAAGGAAGAAAGACCTCAGAAATTGTGATGCTGGAATTGTTAATGTAAGGAATTTGACAGGGTCGGAAAGTGGAAATGACTGGGGAAAATAGAACACAACAATTCAGCAGAAATCCACTTATTATACATAAGGAGCATCACCAATAAGTGATGACAAAAAATTAACAGGCAACAGATCTTTTTCACAAATAATAGTTTGATTTTTAAAACACAGATGACAACAAATAACCTTAATAATTGCTGAGCTATATTTGGGCATTCCAAGTCCAAGGTCTGAAAGATAAAGATTTCCATGTTAACTACTTGAATGATGTCATTACAGAGTTTGTTGTGTGACCATTACAATTATATGAATTGATAATATAACATACAATCCATTAAATTATGGTATTTTGCTGACGTGAGGCATATTTTTTGTTGTTTTCTTTCAGGTACATCCGTATTATTAAGTGCCAAGACAGATATATTAATGCTTTCAGAAAAATCTCAGTGAATGTGAAAACCATGTACAAGTAAGAAACTTGTAATTTTGATAACTCTGATATGACAAGAAATTAGCAGTCATTTCAGATTTAAAATACTGCACTGTGCATAGCTGCCATCTAAAAAACGTCCCATACTTGGTCAAGCCTACAGCTGCAAGACTCTCATGTGCATTCTCAGTGGATATTTTACAAACTGATGCTGTCTTTCATGGACGAAACTGAAACTGTTCATGAGATTTAGCTTTGCACGGCTAATGGTATAAACCCTGTTTTGCTGGTCATCTTTCAGGAAATTCATAGTACCCTTCATAAAGTATTTTATGTACTTTCTCATTTAATGTATGCATCTGACATGTGGTAAATGTTAAAGGTATATATATTCACAATGCCAAATCCACCCAACCTGACATCCCAGATGTATATCCAAATCAAACTGTCTGCCTTTGTCCAAACTGAGTATTAGTAAAAAGTAATTTCCTCTGTGCAGTCATGCCTCCATAGTGGCTGTGAGTTTTTTTTCCTACAGCTGTCAAACTGTAGCCAGGCTTTTTTTTATCAGATGACTGAAGAGCATGACCTTAAACCCTGAGGCAGTTATACAACACACAACAAATGTGAGGTTTCTGAATTTATCAGAAATTGTGCACGACAAATATACTTATGGCACAGTATTAAGCACAATGTCTTTTTTGAGTCTTTATACTACGCATTGCATGAATCAGAAACTGCTAATACAGCAGATCTTTTTCTCTGAATGTGACTTTCAACATATATTCTCTATCACAGGATATATACAGTATTTCTCTGACAAATTACATGCACTTGGAATCAGGTATATATAAATTAAAATGTGTTATCATGGGGCTAAAAATGTGAGGTTGACTTTCCAGAACTGTACAAGTGAACACCATATAGTATACCAAAATGCTGCTGCAGTTCAGTTAAATATCCTATTTAAATGCATGGGCTGCAGTAGATGGAAACTGTATAGAGTTGAGTTGAGGTATGCAGAAATGAGAGGATCTTGGGTGAGCTGAGAATCTGAATACTGGTTTGACTTATGGATAACTTCACGTTGGATAACTTCATTTTCTGTGACAATTGCTCCTCCTTTTGCCACCTGTTAGTGAATATCAAATGAAACAACTTCTCTGTCTTCTAAGGTCAAGATTCTATAAGGGGAAAAGTCTAGAAAACATTTGTTCTTACGCATGAAGGCTTCACAAGTTAATAACACCTGAAATGAATGACGATGACAGGCAACATCAAGTGTAATTAGATTTGAATATTAGATTAATATCCGCACTGCTGGCAAAATTGCCAACAAAGTGCTAATTACACTCCCACTCATTTAGCCTCTGTACCATTTATTGACCTGGCTGTGTCCCTCCAGTCCTGTTGCTTTTTTATCACATTGTTTGATGTTAAATAGCAACAGAGCTACATTAGAGAGTGGGTCAATAGCATTAAAAACAACTAATTAAACCAATAAAGTCTAGCTGACTACTTAGCGATTGCTTAGCCTTGAGGCTGTGAATGACTCCCTTCAATCAGCAGAACATATTGTACAGTATATAAAACAGCCGTCACAGGATTTAAGAAACTAGTTTAACCTGTTTAAATTGTTCTCAGTCTCATTAAACTGTAGTTGGAACCGATTTTATTTTCATAATATAAGCAACACCTGCTACATCTTTGTTTTTGTTTGTGTTGTTAGACTATCTCACACAGGCTCCGCCCTCTACTGGACTCTATGGGTATTTCCTCCTCCAATCACACGTACGCACTTGCCCACTGAAATTTTATCGTGCACGTAGCCGACCAATAGGACGTCACTACCGATACATGCGTGATGTATAAATAGCAGTTTCCCTACTGCCTCAGCATCCTTTTTTCTTCAGCAAACAGCAAACTGAATTCACCTCCTCCACGGATGGAGTCGCCACTTCTAGAAAATTATCTTTGCACCCGGGCGAGGTGACACATGCACCTCGCCTCGGGCGAGTCCAGGAAAACTGGCAAAGTGACTGTTATGGAGGGAGAGAGGCCTGCTGACGCTGCCACAACCCCCCGTCTGGTGTACAAGACGCCATTGTTTTACATGTGCTGCTTGTGTAGACTACGGTAAGGCTTTTGAGAATGTGAAAACCGTTTTTTGAGTAAAACATGTTAATTACATTCCTCAAAGAGCTAAGTTAACTTCTCTCATCAAAGAGCTAACTCCTGGGGTGAGGCTAAGGGTTCGCCCTGCGGCCTTGTGTTCACAAAGCCACTGTTCTAACTTGTGCTGCTTGTGTACACTGTGGTGATGCTTGTGAATGTGAACTGTTTATTAGATGCTTGTGAATGTGAACTGTTTATTAGATGCTTGTGAATGTGAACTGTTTATTAGATGCTTGTGAATGTGAACTGTTTATTAGAAACACATTACATTCTTAATAGTGCTAATTCCCCACCACCAACCCCATCCCATTGAGCTAGCCGTGTCGAACGCGCCGCTGCGCTCACCGACGCTAAGCTAACGGCTCGCCCCACGGCCCACGCCGAGAGGGTGGGTGAGGCCAGGGCGTCCACTTCGCTAGCCTGACCGCCAAGTCCGTGCGGCCATAATGGTCCGCTTCCACGACGTGACAGCCCAGAAAATACCATGGAAACTGGGCAATGCAGCAGTCTGCTGTTACTCTGCATTCCCAGCGGGCCCACGAGGACTCGCACAGGCGCATTGCTAGCTCACCGGCAGTGAAAGTGTGTTACATAAACAGGCATGTCGCCCTGCCGACATCTCTTTTGCCAAGCGTTCACAGCGCAGCTAGGCTAATCCGCTATAGCCGGAGAGAGACAGCCAAAGTCAGGTCTTTCTTGGTATAGTGGGACGAAAGAGATCACTCACTGCTTCGGTTGGTTTCGTTTCCTCCACGAGCTGCTCGTAGCGCCTTGTTGCAGCAGGCGAGGCTGTCCCCTGCCGCTGCTTCACATGGAGGCTATGACATTGACATTGACGCTGACGTCAACACCGGGTGACCTGCCTTTTCGATTGCAGCCCTTGGAAAAAGTCTAAGCCTTATTATGTATTTAAAAAAAAAAAGGTGACAGAGGCTGATGCGCACCACCAGACCTCCTTCCTCTGTTATGTGTCCAGCATGCAATTATTTGTGTTTCATGTGCTGCTGTGTACATAATGAAAATGCTGTGAATGTTCAACTGATTAAATACAACCATGCCGGTGACACAATGCAGCAATGCGAGTTAATTCTGTGCTCCCCGTGCGCTCACGACAGTGTGTGTATGTTCCTAAAACACACAACCGCATTGTCAACATATGCTCAAACAAAGCCAATTCACCCGACTAGCTGCAACGGCAGGAGCCGAGCTAACGCCAATCTAGGTCAGATATAGCCGGAGAGACGCAACTAGACAACACGTCTCTTCCAGCGGTGCAGCCCATGGCACTTTATCACAGTGAACAGCGGCTCATTCTCCCAGCAGCTGCTCGCTGCAGTGGATGCCCTCTGTCCTGAATCGGCTTCACTTGGCAGCTGTGTTGATATTGACTGCTCCACTGACGACGCGCTCACAGTGACACTGTTGCACGTTGGACCGTCATTGGAGCAGCGAGCTGTGGTGCGTTCAAGGACACCACAGATCAACAGACCGTGGGGTATTTAAGGACACCACAGAGCAGCCAGCTGTGGTGCGTTCAAAGATACCAGGGAGCAACCGGCCCTGATGCGTTCAGGGACACTATAGCCCAGTCGATGTCGTCGCTTGCTGGTCCACAGGCTGTAGCAGGGGACAGCTGCGATAGCACTGTCCAGTCATGCTACTGTTGGGCCTCAGGGTAGTAGTCCATCAAGTGGTCCCTCTGGGCTTGCTGCCCGGGCAACGGCTACAATGTTGGTTTGCCAGCCTGCATCTGGACCTCAAGAGGCAAAGGTGATGCATGTTGCCGCTGGCAGGGAACCTATGGACACGGGCATCAGAACACCTGATGTCTCTGAAAGCCCTTCACGTCCCAGGCTTGGAGAACGGGGGTGGCTGACCTCATGTCGAGGGCTGGCCCCCAACCGAGCGGGTGGAGACTGCACAACAATGTGGTTCAGAAGATCTGAGCTCGCATCGGGAGAGCGGAGGTGGATCTGTCAGCCACAGGACAGCCCACCCTTGGGGATGGACGCGTTACACATGCATTGCCAGAAGGGCTGCTGTTTGCGTTCCCCCCCACTCCATCTCATCCCTCCAGTTAGGTGAGGCGGGAACGGTCGTTTGTCATTCTGGTAGAAGTGACGCAGCCTACAGTGACAGAGCCCTGGCCTTTACCTATGGTCGCGGGGGCTCTGTCACAAGGGTGAGGCTTCATATGCACAATGCTGGTGTTGGACCAGCCTCTCCAGGTTTTGCACCTAAAAGGGGAGAGAGGCAGACACAGGCTGGTCTATCCGCTGAGGTCGTACAGACCATCCAAGCGGTGGGCAGTCTCCACCACGTCTTGCTGTAGAGTAAAGTGGTTGGGCTTTCAGCGTTCGGATCTGCCTACCTGTTCGGTGGGATCTGTTTTCTCTTTCCTGCAAGGTCTGATGGAGAAGGGTCTGTCGTGCTGCAGCTATCTCTCCTGTCATGGGGGGTTTGGTGACTGGACAGTCTTCAACCACCCCCTCGTGATACGCTTTCTGCAGGGTGTGAGAAGACAGCGACCGCTGCCCTGTCTCTCGGCGCTTCAGTAGGACTTGCTGCTTGTGTTGGTGGCTCTAATATCTGCACCTTATGAGCCCCTGGAGCAGTCCTCATTGAAAATGCTATCTCTCGAACAGCCCTGCGCCTTGCTCTCACCTCTGCTAAGAACGTGAGTGAGCTGTGTGCCTGTCAGTTCACCCCAGCTGCATGCTGGTTCTTGGTGTCCACAGTGCAGCCAGATTGAGACAACACACCTTCTTTGTTCTTAAGAACATAAGGAGCATGTTCAGGTCCAGGACAATAAATCTGGAGGCTTTCTACCCCCCTACCCCACTTAAGGTGCAGGAGGGTGAGAGCGCATCTGTTGCGTCCATGTGTGCTATGCTAATGTCCTATGTAGAGCACACAGCCCCCATTCGATGCACTGGTCAGCTGTTCGTCTGTTTCAGTGATAGTGCAGTCAGTAAAATCCTGTCCAAGAAGAGCCTGGCCAGCTGGCTTTGTGAATGAATCGGGAACAGACCCACCCTTAGCGGTGCGTGCACATTCCACTCGAAAGTGTGGAAGTGTCTACGACACTTTTTCAGCGGGGTATGTGTGTCAGAGAGACCTGCACAATGGCATCTTGGCCTTTACTGTGCCCATTTGTGCGTTTCTATCTCTAGGATATGTGGGGCTCCTTCTTGGGATCCTGCTCTCAAGTGCGACCTAGGATCTGAAAAGTGAGGACCTGGTGACTACTGGGTGTAGAGAGGGAACATACAATGGCAGTGCCTGATGTTCCAGTGAGAAGTCAGGACAGTCCAGATGTTAATGGTCAGACCAAACCCCTATCGGTCCAGCGACCTTCTCAGGGGTGTCCCACCATTCTGTCACTAGGTGATGTGGTGGTCGGGGCTTAGGCCGGCCTGTGGCCGACCGGGTTGGCGTGGTGGACTTCGCAGCTAGGGCGGACAGTCATCAGGCTCCACCCACTGTACCCATAGAGTCCAGTAGAGGGCGGAGCCTGTATGAGATAGAACGAAAGTTACGATATGGTAACCCTAGTTCTATAAGCACAGGCGGAGCCCTCTACCGAGGAGCCGGTCTGACGCTGTCTGCTGAAGAGGCGGTCAGATGCTGAGGCAGTAGGGACACTGCTATTTTTACGTCACGCACGTATCGGTAGTGACGTCCTATTGGTTGGCTACGTGCACGATAAAATTTCAGGGGGGAAGTGCGTGCGTGTGATTGGAGGAGGTAGTACCCATAGAGTCCAGTAGAGGGCTCCGCCTGTGCTTATAGGTTACCGTATCGTAACCTTCGTTCCTGCAGCTTAAAAAGGTCACAATAATTACACAATAGCTTCTTTATACCATTGCCCTGACAAAATAACTGCTTTGTGGCATTTCAATTATAATTACTTATTTCTAATCCTTATTATCTGTTGCTTAGAGTCTCTGTCCATGGGGTATTTTGAATGTAGGCTTGAAATAAGCCACAAAATGCGTAACCAAAGGTGAATTATGAAGCTGGTGTTTTGTGATGATGCATATTAGATTTATATTTGCATGTCAACTTCCTCAAAAAGTGAAAAGTTTTTCTGTTCTTGTATAGTGTTTTATTTGGTTTTGACCTGTTCTGTGTTATTTTGTGTGCTTGGTGTGTTCTGTGCTTTAGTGTCGTTTCTGTTGGTTCAATGTCTTGTTTAGTTCTGGTCACTGCAGGTATTAGTTTTCCCTTGTCTGCTATGTGTTAGTTTCGGTGTCTGCTCTGTTTTGTTTAGCTTGTGTGCGCTGTCTGTTCTGTGTTTTGGGTTCCACTGTAGTTTGATTCTTGTCTTGTGTTCTGTAACCTGTCTGCCCAGTCTTAGATATTTACCTCTCCCTGGTTGTTTTATGTCAGTTTGTTCTGTGATTCTGGTTTCAGTCTGTTTCCATGTTTTATCTAGTTTTGATCTGTCTTCTTGTGTTTGTGATTGTTTTGGTGTATTCCCTGTTCTGTTCATTTGTGTTATCTTGTTATGGTCTGTTGTGCCCGGTATAAATGTTACCTGTGTCCATGTTTTTGTTGGGTTTGTCTGTGTTTCTGTCTGTTCATCACCCTGCTTGCCTGTGTCTGTCTGCTGTCATTATTAGTATCACCTGTTTGTGCTCCCGCCCTCCTTGATAGCCTGTGTTTAGATGTTTGTTACTTCTGTTCAGCTCTTGCTGGTTCGTTGTATGTCTTCTCTTCTGCCTGTTACCTGTCTGTTCCTGATCCCTGTTGCTGGTTGGAGTATTACCTGCTGGATTGTTTTGGACTTTGCGTTCTGTTCCATGGACTTAGTGTTTTTGTTGCTCGTTTTGGATTACCCTTGTATTTTGGACACTGCTGCATGTTTTGTTGGCTCAATACTCAAAAACTGTACCTGCTCTGCCTCTGTGTCCTGCGTTTGGGTCCAAAAACCTGTTCCTGCCTGAAAACACGGCAAAGCCTGACAGTACGAACCAGCCAGTATGGACCCAGCAGACAGCCTAACACCTGGGAGACCTTAGGGGTGCCTAGAGAGGACCTAATGGAGGAAGAGTCCCAGTTTTCTAACTGCTTTCTGTTATGTGGAGGATTGACCCAGAGATGGCCCTGTTGGTGGCCTCCTCCAGATGGGGAAAGACTTGTTTTTGACACAGTGTCCGAGTTTTGTTCTGCAACCTCCCTGTGTGTGAGAGCTAAGCCTGCTAGCCCCGAGCCCCCAGCCTACTAGCGTCCCTGCGGCTAGCCAGCTGCCTGAGGCCCGGCCCACTAGCCCTGAGCCCCGGCCTGCTAGCCCTCTGCCTGTCCAGCCTGTATCCTGTTCAGCTAGTGCTGCTAGCCCTCAGCCGGCCTGCCTGTCAGCTAGCACCCCAGTGGCTAGCCAGCTGTTTGTTCCGGCTAGTGCCTGGGCGGCTAGCCTCCTACCTGTCCTGCCTGCCTGTCATCTGGCCTGCCCGAAAAAGACTCCGGGACTATGAATCTCCTGGCCTACTTTTACCATTAAGGCCAGAGTATGGCCTACTAGCCTGGAGGCTAGTCTTCCCCCAGGTTCTTCATCTAATCCATTTCCAGAAAAGTCAGCTGGAGGACGACGTGGACCCCACCCTCATGCGGCCAAGACACCGGAAAAAGCTTGGTGGACCAGCCGACTCCAGGCCCCTGTATCCAGTGGCTGGTCCTCAGCCCTGCTGCGCAATTGCCGGTCCTCAGCTCTGCTGTCCTCAACTCTGCTGTCCAGTCGCCGGTCCTCAGCCCTGCTGTCCAGGCGGAGGTCCAGTCCGTGGTCCATCCGTTGCCAGCTCCTCGAGTCCAGTCCGTGGTCCGTCCGACGACACCTCCTCGAGTGGTGTGGTGCTGCTTCACTGCTGGCCTTCAGTCCAGCTCAACCTCCTTCACTGGCTTTGGTTTCCTTTGTGGACCCCCCTGCTCAGTTCTCAAAAACCTGTTCCTGCCTGAAAACATGGCAAAGCCTGCGAACCAGCCAGTATGTCAATGCATCAGGTTGGACATAGTGGGAGCTTGGAGGCCATAGTAATGTGATTGTCTGTTAGAATTAATCTAATTAGGCTTTTTCTTACATTCATCTGTGTGCTGTTAGAAAACATAGCTCTTCTAATATATTACTATTTCTTTTTTGAAAATATAGCAGCATTTGGCACAAGAAGTGTTATGCAGGTGTAAACATAGACAATCGCCTAAGGAGTTTCTTCTGTCTTTCTTTTTTCTTTCCTTTAGTTTTTTTTTGTCAATGACCAGGAACAAGCAATTTAAAATGCCATTTATCAACACAAGGCAATCATTCTCTGCAAGGAACTGTGTTTCGGATGACTTTACAGTGACAATTTAGAATGCATTTTCCAGTGCCATGTAAAAATCAAGTACTTAACATTAACTAATACTATTTGTACTATCTCCTTTTGATTAATTAAATGACAGCAGAACTGGAGTTTTATCCAGGCAACTTTGCTATGTCAATTTTCTGAATAGGAGACTGCTCCCATCCAATCACTGAGCTGACATACTTTTAAACTTTGTGATACACAGTGCATAGTGATCAAAATTAACAGTGGAGGTGTTGTTTCTAGATGCGTGTTACTGAAAAGGAGAAGACCACTGAGTCTTTCTTCAACTTGCTCAACAGTGACTTTATGATTAGCAATCTCCACTAGCATCAGACACTTGAAATAGAAGACACAAGCCGCCAATCACAGTTCCAGCTGTCTCAACATGGTTACTCTGTCTCCACTGCAGCCCTGATAAGTGGTTAAATTTTTTGAGACAGGTGTCAGCTACAGCATAGATAATGGCATAGCTTTGGCAGTTACGTACTTAGGTGTCGTAGCTACACCAGAAGAACAACTATAAATCAAGCTTGACATTTTTAGTGACCTTTTCTACACTGCTACTGCCAAAATTTCCACTTGTATTCAAGAAATAAGCTCAAAAGGTTGAAAAGGTCTTTGCACCTCTGAATATGTGACAGGTGTGTCAAAGGATAAAAAAAAGTTAATATTAAAAGAAATAATAAAAATAAGAACTCCCACACACTCTCTCTTACTGCTGGAATATGTATTCATTTACAATATTTTGGTCTGTGTGACCTTCATCAAGTATATTATGAAAAGTCTGTTCAACCAGCTGACGTCTGGAAGTGGAAGAAATATTTATAAATATAATGGGCAGATTGCCATTACATAATTTAAATACAGTCATGCTCCCCGGAGGGTTAACAATTTCCACATCGATCATGGTCATCTAGTTGCCTTTCACATCAAAATATCTATTTGATGGTCTTGGTACAGCTCTTCGATGCACACAGGTGAAGAATTCTTCTGAACTTGGTGATATTTTCATTGCATTTTGTACACTAGGTGATTGTTAACCTGCAACCACCCCCTTCCCCATCCAACCAACAGCACTGGGGCTGAAGGCTTGTTTTGTAAAATATGTTAGTCTACTCTGCCTGATCTCAATGATCCTTTATCTGACTGAGGTTTGTGCAAGTTTAACTTAGAATCTATGGACACAGCCATGGCTCTGAAATATTAGTGGCCTAAATGTGCTGTGTATTGAAAAATCCATGACGCAGATCGATTTTTCTCAGTCCTCCCGTCTGTCAGTTTTGTCTGATCTATAATATTTTCAAACCTATAAGCTATAAATACTCATATCTATACTATATTGTAGCCTATACTCTATAGAATAGTGTCACCTTCATTATCAAAGTAGCAATGCTCTCCCATTGGGCCATCCCTCCTGTTAAATACGAAAAAATCAACTGACGGTGCAGGATGTTATCAGATGTAATGAATAATGACGCCTCTGTCAACTTAAGACTATTCGATTTGTTAAAACTAAATGTGTTTGATGTTTTGGAAAAGTGGAAAAGCTTAGAGATACTGTATCCCCTATGGAATTCAATTCCGCATTTTATGGCTGTGCTGCAAGTGTGTATTTTTTCTCACGTTTCCATTGCAATTTAAACTAAAAAATGTCGATATCAAGAAATAAAAAGTAAATTTTGTTTTTATTATAACAAGTAGTAAGTTCTACCTCTGGAGAAAGATGGTTGTCTCAAAATGTATTTGCATTCCAAAGACATTACACTGGAACAAGCACAGCAATTAGATATAGGCTACTGCCACCTCTAGATAGGAGGTAAAAATCATTTCACTTCACTGATTGCATGAGATGAAACACAATTTTACAATTGGTAAAACACATTTCTCAATACTGAGGTCGCTTTTTCAAAACTCTCAGTCAGCACAAAAAGTCATTGTGGATGAAACTGGATCAATTTACATTGCTTTGACACAAAGTGCGTTCAATGACCACATCTTTCAATATTCATGAAATGTTTTCTCACTCAACCACAAATAAAATTCTGTGCATTTACAGTCCATTAGTCAATTTTGCATATGTTTACATACTTTTGTGAAAACCAAACATAACACAAATTACTGTACATTAGACTGCAATTTGCTACCTTCTTCTACATCTACTTCAAAAACAAAAACCACCCACCCACCCAAAACCCTATGCAGAGTCGCTGTCAAACACACTTCTCTGCTCATCCATTCCAGGAGTTACTTAGTGAAAACCCTATAGTGACGGTGTCTGTCCCCCAACAATTGAAATTATTCAAATCAAAGGCAAACAGAAGAGGAGCTGTGCATAAAAACCTCATAAAAATTTAAATCACAAAAAGAGCAAACGAATAGGAAAATTAAATGTGGACTTAAACATCAGATCTCTCTCTTCTAAATGTGTACTGGTAAATGAACTAATATCAGATTATGTTATTGATTTATATTGTCTTACTGAAACCTGGCTGGGTGATGGAGAATATGTTAGCCTAAATGAATCCACCTAGCCTCCAGGCTAGTAAGGATGCGATTCCATCAGCTCTAAATTCATTATCAAGTCACAAAGTAACGGAGGACTCCTATGCTAATTTCAGTCCCCCCCAAATCGATCATCTTGTTGATAGTGCTGCAGGCTGCGAATGACACTCAACTCTGTTGCCCCTCTAAAAACGAAAATTATAAAACAAAGACAGTTAGCTCCATGGTATAATACTGAAACTCACAAATTAAAGCAAATATCGCGGAAACTTGAGAGGAATTGGCGTTTGACCAAACTGGAAAATTCTCATTTAATTTGGCAAGATAGACTTGAAACTTATAGGAAGGCCCTCCGTAATGCCAGAGCAGCGTACTACTCATCATTAATAGAGGAAAATAGGAACAACCCTAGGTTTCTTTTCAGCACTGTAGCCAGGCTGACAGAGAGTCACAGCTCTGTTGAGCCAAGTATTCCCATAGCTCTTAGTAGTAACGATTTCATAACCTTCTTTAATGATAAAATTCTAACTATTAGAAACAAAATTCACCAAGACCTGCCCTCAACTGGCACCGACTTATCTCCAAACTCAGGAACCTTAGAAACAGCTGTAAAACCAGATATATGTTTAGACTGCTTTGCTTCCCTCAATCTTTACCAACTAACTTCAATAATTTCTTCATCTAAACCATCAAACTGCCTCTTAGACACCATCCCGACTAAGCTGCTTAAAGAAGTTTTACCCTTAGTCAGCACTTCTCTACTAGATATGATCAATCTATCTTTATCAACAGGCTATGTACCACAGTACTTTAAAGTAGCTGTAATTAAACCTCTTCTGAAAAAGCCCAACCTTGATCCAGATGTTTTAACAAAATATAGACCTATATCTAACCTTCCATTTCTCTCTAAGATCCTTGAGAAAGCAGTCGCCAAACAGCTGTGTGACTTTCTTCATAGCAATAGTTTATTGAGGATTTTAGTCAGGATTTAGAGTTCATCATAGCACAGAGACAGCACTGATGAAAATTACTAATGACCTCCTAATTGCATCAGACAAAGGACTTGTCTCTGTACTGGTTTTATTAGATCTTAGTGCTGCTTTTCATACCATTGACCATCAGATTCTATTACAGAGACTGGAACATTTCACTGGCATTAAAGGAACCGCTCTAAGCTGGTTTAAGTCTGCTGATCCAGAATGCTGCAGCACGTGTTCTGACAGGAACCAGGAAAAGAGATCACATTTCTCCTGTTTTAGCTTCTTTGCATTGGCTTCCAGTAAAATCCAGAATAGAATTTAAAATCATTCTTCTTACCTACAAAGCTCTTAATGGTCAGGCACCATCTTATCTTAAAGAGCTCATAGTACCTTACTACCCCACCAGAGCACTGCGCTCCCAGAATGCAGGGTTACTTGTGGTTCCTAGAGTCTCCAAAAGTAGACTAGGAGCCAGAGCGTTCAGCTATCAAGCTCCTCTCCTGTGGAACCAGGTTCCAGTTTGGGTTCAGGAGGCAGACACCATCTCCACATTTAAGAGTAGGCTTAAGACTTTCCTCTTTGATAAAGCTTATAGTTAGGGCTGGCTCAGGTAGTCCTGAACCATCCCTTAGTTATG
>NC_060167.1:9921088-9923510 GCF_021292245.1 Micropterus dolomieu | reverse complement strand
ATCTGTACCATTTTTCATTTAGTTTATAGCAACATTACCTTCGCTGTCTGTACCTCTGTGTGTATATTGTGTAGGCTGCCTCCCTCCCCTCTCTCTCTCTTTTCTCTCTTCTCTCTCTCTCTCTCTCTCACCCCAACCGGTCGAGGCAGATGGCCGCCCACCCTGAGCCATGGTTCTGCTCGAGGTTTCTGCCTCTTAAAAGGAAGTTTTTCCTTGCCTCTGTCGCCTAGTGCTTGCTCTTGGTGGGAACTGTTGGGCTTCTGTAAATATCATCACAGAGTACGGTCTAGACCTGCTCTTTTATGAAAAGTGCTGTGAGATAACTGTTGTTGTGATTTGGCGCTATATAAATAAAATTGAATTGAATTGAATTGAAAGTCCTATTTATCAGATCGATTTCAGTTTATGTTAATGATGAGTCCTCCATGCATGCCAAAGTTAGTCATGGAGTTCCACAAGGATCTGTGCTCGGACCAATCCTCTTCACTTTATATATGCTTCCTTTAGGCAATATTATCAGGAAACACTGCATAAACTTTCATTGTTATGCAGATGATACTCAGTTATATCTATCGATCAAACCAGATGAAACTCATCAGTTAGCTAAACTTCAAATGTGCCTTCAGGATGTTAAAACCTGGATGACCTGTAATTTTCTAATGTTAAACTCAGAAAAAAACTGAAGTTATTGTTCTGGGGCCCAGGCACTTCCGTGACGCATTATCTAAAGATATAGTTTGATGGCATCGCCCTGGCCTCCAACACCACTGTGAGGAATTTTGGGAGTTATCTTTGATCAGGATGTCGTTTAAGTCTCACATTAAGCAAATTTCAAGGGCCGCCTTTTTCACCTACATAATATTGCAAAAATCAGGAACATCCTGTCTAAAAATGATGCAAAAAAACTAGTCCATGCATTTGTTACTTCTAGGCTGGATTACTGCAATTCTTTATTATCAGGCTGCTCGAAAAAGTCTTCAGCGAAAGAGCAAACTCTTCAGCTGATCCAGAATGCTGCAGCACGTGTTCTGACAGGAACCAGGAAAAGAGATCATAATTCTCCTGTCTTAGCTTCTCTGCATTGGCTTCCTTTAAAATCCAGAATAGAATTTAAAATCATTCTTTTCACCTACAAAGCTCTTAATAGTCAAACCCCATCTTATCTTAAAGAGCTCATAGTACCTTACTATCCCACCAGAGCACTGCACTCACAGAATGCAGGGTTACTTGTGGTTCCCCTTCGAGGGAACTCGAACTGCGTCGGTGACGACACTATGGGAACGCCTCTGGGCGTGACAGGGCTGAAATCATGAATGAAACTACTCCAATCCTATTGGCGTTGCTAGAACGGTAGCGTGAGCCCGGAGAGGCTGCGGCTATCCGGTTCTGAGGAGCTGGATGTGCTCAGCATTATGGAGGAGGAAGAATTCCAGGAGCCGGATCAACGTCATCAGTCAGCGCCCAGCTATGACGAGCTCTCGGAGGTGGTGACACGGGCAGTGGGCAAGTTCCAGCTCGATTGGCCACAGGCTGTGCCAGACACACATGCTGCGAGTAAGCTTGATGAGTGCTTCCTGCGGCGCCGTGTGCCGCCTCCGCACCAGTCTCTGCCTTTTTTCCCGGATTTGCATGACGAGTTGTGCAAATCCTGGGGCAAGCCCTTCTCAGCACGTCTGACTACTCCCCCGCTCCGGGTTTACAGCGATGTTGTGGGGGTTAAGGGTTTCGGCTATGAGACGACGCCCCGGGTTGAGGATGATTTGGCCAGCTATCTCTCGCCCGGTCTTGCGTCATCCCTTAAAGAGCCGGCGCTGCCCACCAAGCCATGTCGCGTGACATCTGCTCTGGTGAGCAAGGCGTACATGGCGACGGGCTGGGCTGGTGTGAGCCTGCAGACGATGGCGGATTTACAGGCATACCAGGCCGACCTGCTGAAGGACATGGACTCAGGAGGGGGCCCCTCTGAGGAGGACATCGCTGAGCTCCGCAGAGCTACAGATTTGTCACTCCGAGTCACAAAAGAGACGGCCCACGCCATTGGCCGCTCCATGTCAGCGCTGGAGGCACCTGTGGCTCACCCCGTCGGCCATCCAGGAGAGGGAGAAGACCTTCCTGCTCGACGCGCCGGTTGCGGCCTCTGGCCTGTTTGGCGAGGCAGTGGACGCCGTCGTCAGCAGGTTTCAGCATACCAGGACGCAAGGAGAGGCGTTCCGGCAATATCTCCCGCGCCAGTCTGGGTCCAGGATGGCGACGGCTGCAGAGAGATGGTCCCAGCCGTCGTCCAGCTCCTACCTCCAGAGCCAGAGGCAGAGTGTCGCTTCTGCACTCAGAGCAGAGCCAGGTGTTGGGACAGGAAGTTTGCTCTCTGCTGGAGAAAGGGGCCATAGAACTTATTTCCCCACCAGTCAGGGAGTCCGGGTTC
>NC_060167.1:9918398-9920988 GCF_021292245.1 Micropterus dolomieu | reverse complement strand
TCGCGTGACATCTGCTCTGGTGAGCAAGGCGTACATGGCGACGGGCTGGGCTGGTGTGAGCCTGCAGACGATGGCGGATTTACAGGCATACCAGGCCGACCTGCTGAAGGACATGGACTCAGGAGGGGGCCCCTCTGAGGAGGACATCGCTGAGCTCCGCAGAGCTACAGATTTGTCACTCCGAGTCACAAAAGAGACGGCCCACGCCATTGGCCGCTCCATGTCAGCGCTGGAGGCACCTGTGGCTCACCCCGTCGGCCATCCAGGAGAGGGAGAAGACCTTCCTGCTCGACGCGCCGGTTGCGGCCTCTGGCCTGTTTGGCGAGGCAGTGGACGCCGTCGTCAGCAGGTTTCAGCATACCAGGACGCAAGGAGAGGCGTTCCGGCAATATCTCCCGCGCCAGTCTGGGTCCAGGATGGCGACGGCTGCAGAGAGATGGTCCCAGCCGTCGTCCAGCTCCTACCTCCAGAGCCAGAGGCAGAGTGTCGCTTCTGCACTCAGAGCAGAGCCAGGTGTTGGGACAGGAAGTTTGCTCTCTGCTGGAGAAAGGGGCCATAGAACTTATTTCCCCACCAGTCAGGGAGTCCGGGTTCAACAGCCGGTACTTCATAGTTCCCAAAAAGGACGGAGGATTGCTGAACCAATCTCTGAGGAGATTCAGGTTCAAGATGCTCACCATCCCCGCCATCGTCAGTCACATCCAATCCGAGGATTGGTTTGTCACGATAGATCTGCGAGACGCATATTTCCACATCTCCATCCGTCCCTCTCACAGGAAGTTCCTGAGGTTCGCCTTCGGGGGCACCATGAGAGCCCTGCAGTGGTGGTTAAAATCCAAGGGATTCTCCCCGAGGGGAAATCCGTTCCGTCTGATGCGGGTTACGAGCAGGTGCCTTCGTTCCCTGTCAGTATGGAGGAAACCTTGGTTTCTGTCCCAGGGTCCCGTGTTGGGAGCGTCATGTCGCCGGACAATTATTTCGACAGACGCCTCACTCACGGGGTGGGGCGTGGTCATGGACGGCCGCTTTGCGAGAGGCTCCTGGCAGGAGCATCATTTCTCTTGGCACATAAATTGCCTGGAAATGTTGGCAGTTTTCAGAGCTCTGAGGAGTTTTCTGCCCGCTCTCCGCGGTCGGCATGTCCTTGTCAGGACTGACAACACGGCAGTGGTGGCCTATTTGAATCACCAGGGGGGTCATTATGCAAGCTGGCACATCAGATCCTCCTGTGGTCCCAGCAGAGACTGCTGTCTCTCAGAGCGACGTATATCCCTGGGACCCAGAATCAGGGAGCAGACCTGCTGTCGAGACAGGGGCTGAGGCCCGGGGAATGGAGACTCCACCCCGAGGTGGTGGAAATATTGTGCGAAAGGTTCGGCCCTATAGACGTGGACCTGTTTGTCTCTCAAGAGACTACGCACTGTCCACCTATGGCCGTAAGGGCGCACTCTACTCGAGGCATGGCGGCCTCTAGGGCCCTCCTCGCAGGGGCTTTGCTCCAGGATTTGTGTGAGGCAGCTGGCTGGGCCACTCCTCACACTTTCATCCGGTTTTACAGTCTGGACCTTCCTTCTGCACCCGGCACCCGTGCGCTCTCCTCTTAGTCGTGCCTATGGGTTACTGCACGCTGGGGGGGCAGGCGGAGGCTTTGGCGTGGAATAGTGGGTATCTCGCTCCCATAGTGTCGTCACCGACGCAGTTTGAGTTCCCTCGAAGGGGAACGTCTCGGGTTACGTACGTAACCCTTGTTTCCCGAGAAGGGGAACGAGACACTGCGTCGGTCCGCCACACCTCACCCCGCCTGGAGTGCCTTGCTTCATAGCAAAGAGATAATGTGTCCGGTGTGCCAGCCTGCTTATATACGCCTCCAGTTACGCCGTCACACGCTACCGTTCTAGCAACGCCAATAGGATTGGAGTAGTTTCATTCATGATTTCAGCCCTGCCACGCCCAGAGGCGTTCCCATAGTGTCGTGACCGACACAGTGTCTCGTTCCCCTTCTTGGGGAACAAGGGTTACATATGTAGCAGACCTAAAAATTTTAGTTATGCATTTTAATACATTTATGAGAATTGATACCCAATTATGAATTAATATTCATAAAATCAAAATTTCCTCGTTAAGGGCACCACCGGATTTGTTATAATCCTAGAGTCTCCGGACCGCTAGGTAGTTTGAATAATTATACAATTATTACTAGTGATCAGTTAGTTAATAATCGCTCAATTATCTTAAATCAGTCAGTCAGTCTCATATCTAAAGGGTCAATTCTCTTGGCAGGAACTAGAAATAGGCAACACACACAGCTCTTGATTATATTACAGTGAATTTATTCTCTAACTAAGGTAATAAAAAGATGATTGGATACAGGGAACATAAACATTTGCTAAACAATGAGCCTGGAGGTTTGGTTGTGGGAAGCATTTGACTCATACGGCATAGAAGGGCTAATTAAAGTAAACTAATGCTATAATTTAGGAGTTAAAATGGACATCTGATCACAGAACGTGTGTTGAGTCTTACTGCTTGTCGACAGCCTGCTTTTGGCCTGTTGCACGGGTCCCACGCTAGCTGCCGATCCTGGCTTTTT
>NC_060167.1:9886793-9918298 GCF_021292245.1 Micropterus dolomieu | reverse complement strand
ACTTCACCGAGGTCAGACCAAGCCACGTGGTCTCGCCAGCTACAACGAAGGAAACCTGCAAACAGCCGAATTGCCAGACGGAGGAGGCGTTTTCAATCGGACACGGAGAACCCTGGAGAATCCCTAGCAAAAAGCCAGGATCGGCAGCTAGCGTGGGACCCGTGCAACAGGCCGAAAGCAGGCTGTCGACAAGCAGTAAGACTTAACACACGATCTGTGATCAGATGTCCATTTAACTCCTAGAATATAGCATTAGTTTACTTTAATTAGCTCCTATGCCGTATGAGTCAAATGCTTCCCACAATCGAACCTCCAGGCTCATTGTTCAGCAAATGTTTATGTTCCCTGTATTCAACCATCTTTTTATCACCTTAGTTAGAGAATAAATTCACTGTAATATAATCAAGAGCTGTGTGTGTTGCCTATTTTTAGTTCCTGCCAAGAGAATTGACCCTTTAGATATGAGACTGACTGACTGACTGACTGATTTAAGATAATTGAGCGATTATTAACTAACTGATCACTAGTAATAATTGTATAATTATTCAAAACTACCTAGAGGTCCGGAGACTCTAGGATTATAACAACTCCGGTGGTGCCCTTAACGAGGAATTAAATAAAATGATTTTATGAATCTTAAAAATTCATAATTGGGTATCAATTCTCATAAATTTATTAAAATGCATAACTAATAAATTTAGGTCTACTACACCATCTATAAACTGTAGAATGAGCTTTTCAGTAAACATGGACACAGCCAGACAGATAGCCAGACTCCATAGATGGTCCTCACCAACATAGAGGAATTATTTCCTCATGGAGGTGAATGGTTAATGACCACTATGTTCAGGTGTCTCTTAGGCGCAATGAATGCTGGATGTCTGGACAAATCTGCAGTTGATTGCCAGGGATAGATAGATAGAGGCATGCAAAATGATTCTATCCCAGGTGTATTGTAAGAGAGGACATATGGTGTGATGTGAAAAACAACATACAGAAGATGGGTGACAAGTATCGCTGTGTATCTTTGTCTATAGATCTCCCAAGTGTGTATAGTGAGGCTATACACATTTGTTTTGAATCGCATTACTGGAATTACCTTAGTTCAGGGGGGAAAAGCCTTGTAAAGCGTATTGTAGCATTTCTGATTAATTTATGTAACAAATACTTTAAGGTAGTCCAGTCCATGCCATAGATGTACGATGTATAGATGTATAGATGTAAGATGTGCCAATTTTTTTTATTTCATTGGAATTTGGATTATGCAAAACAATTTCATTAAATTTAGGTCATTTTACAGGATTTTACAGACATAATCTTGAGGTCACTGACTGAAGCGGAAGCTGCCCAATTTCAAATTGTAAATATTAAATATGTTTGATCTTCTAATTTTGAAAGATTATTGTGAAAGTCGAACCTCGGATTGAAGAGGAACAATGCGGTTTTTGTCCTGGTCGTGCGGTTCGGTGGGCTTGGGATCTTGTCACTGCTTTTTGCGGATGATGTGGTCCTGATGGCATCATCGGTCCATGACCTTCAGCTCTCACTGGATCGGTTCGCAACAGAGTGTGAAGTGGTTGGGATGAGGATTAGCACCTCTAAATCTGAGGCCATGGTTCTCAGCAGGAAACCGATGGAGTGCCAACTCTAGGTAGGGAATGAGTCCTTACCCCAAGTGAAGGAGTTCAAGTACCTTGTTCACAAATGAGGGGAGGCTGGAGCAGGAGATTGGCCGGAGAATTGGTGCAGTGGGGGCGGTATTGCACTCACTTTACCACACCGTTGTGATGAAAAGAGAGCTGAGCCGTAAGGCAAAGCTCTCGATCTACCGGTCAATTTTCGTTCCTACCCTCACCTATGGTCATGAAGGCGGTGTCATGACCGAAAGAGCGAGATTGCGGGTACAAGCGGCCGAAATGGGTTTCCTCAGTCGGGTGGATGGTGTCCCCTGCTGGAGCTGCTGCCCCCGTGCATGAAGATGAATGGATGGTAGGATATTGTGAATGCTCTGATTAATAAATGTAATTGACAGTTTGTTTAGTTTAGTTAACACCACCCTCTCTGTGTTCCAGGACCTCCTGATTTACTAACAACTAATGTTTCCTCCCTTCTTCATTATAATCCTACAACAACAATTCACTTTAACCTTGGAACTAGCTGGTTATAAACCTGGGCTTATTAAGTCGTAAATATACGACTTCAATCATGGATATGTTTTGTTTTTTCTTCTAATATTATCCCCTCCCCCATCTCTGTAATTTTCTGAGCATGTGTTTTAAAGAGGTGGTATTATGTTCATTTTCAGGTTCAAACAGGTTTACATGGTTTAATTTTCAAAAAACACCATATTTTTGGTCATATTGCACATTGCTGAAGCTCCTCTTTTCATGTGTTGAAGGCTTCGTTTTAGCTATGGGGTGATACATCTTGTCTCTAAATGATCTTTGTTGGGAGTTGCACATGCGCAGTTCCTAGTTAAGGACTACTAGCCAATCAGAAGCAGAGAAGGGCAGGTCAGCGAAAGGCCGGTAATAGCCAATCAGAAGCAGGGAAAGGTGGGTCAGCGAAAAGACGGTAAACAGCTTCGACTCAGCTGTAGGCTGCATGTTGGCAATTTGGACTGGAGGAAGAGTTTCAGAGCGGTGAGTTATTAATCTGTAACAAAAGTATGTTTCATCCATAAAGTTTTAACTGAGCTCTGTCTCTACATCACAGTAACAACTTCATGTCCATTGACTGCATGGAGTGTAGCTAGTGTTTGGAAGGGAGAGGAGGTGTGTGCTGGAGCTCAGTGTTTTTCCAACGGTGTTATTTGAGGGCATGTTGGACTTGTCGCTCTGCAAGCATTATGGCACATATTTTCATTGTGATGTCACAAGAAAGGGAAGTAATGGCTGGACTACAAACGAGCTGTTTTCAGGCAGTTAAGAGCAGTGTTTTCTGTGGGAGAAAATGGAATGCCCTTTGGGGTGGACTTTGGGTTTTTATATATATAACTCAATAACGTAGAGGGGAAAAGCCAAAAACCATAATACCACCTCTGTATTCATGTGCGTTGCTTTCTAATTCAAAGTTTGTTCATTTACTGAAAACAGAAGATTTGAAAAACAGTGTAGATAAATGTGGTTAGGTTTTTGCCTTGCCCTACTTTGTGTGCCCTCAAATATTTCCATAGTAACCAGGGAATCATCCAACCAAGGTCAGAATTCTTGTGGTGAGATTGTTTTACTATCTATTGGATCAGGACAGGTGCTGAGGGGTCAGCATTGTCCCTGGGGTAAAATATGCCGCTGATCCAGGATGCCTGAAGAGTTTGTGTCTCTCTACTACATACACTGACTCCAAAGCAGATGCGCATCATTTGTTTTTGTCAAGTGCCTCTGTTGAAGAAGGTCAAGGAGGGTGAGCGGACTATGCCTCGCACAAAGTCTGTATCCACACTATTAAATCCTGCACTGTAGTGACTAATCACTACCACAGTACACAGTGTGTCATGTCTGTGCTGCCTCATTTTGCCACTCCCCAGACATACAAATAGCCCTTAAATTTGTCAGACTCTGGTACCGTGACAGTGAATGTTGGGGACTTCATCCTATCTTGGGATTTTGTGAGTTTCTGGATATTCCCCAGGGAGAGGGTAATTTATCAAATGTCTTTAATGAGATTCTTAATTGAAGAACACTTGTATCACTTACTGATAGGATGTAGAAAAAATGCATCTGCTCCAATGTCATTTGATACAAGGATAAGGGAGAGGAGTCACACCAGCTGAAAACAAGTTGCAGTGGGACACAAATATTGCAGAAATAAATCACCTCTGTCTTTGGTATAAGGTACAGGTCAAGTCAAGTTTTAAGTCAATTTTTATTTAAAGTGCAAAATCACCAAAAGACAATACACTTTACAAAATGCACTGAAATTAAATAAAATAAACCATAAAATACAGAATGCATTGTAATAAAACACAAGATAAAATACAACCAGAATAAAATCAAAAAAATAAAATGATAAAACGATTTTATAATTTAAAGTTTGCTCAATCCTGTCCTAACTAAAAGCTTTATTAAACAGAAAGGTCTTAAGTCTAGCCTTAAAAGCGGTGATGTTGTCTGATTCCCAAACCCAAATTGGAACCTGGTTCCATAGTAGAGGCACTTGATAACTAAATGCTCTAACCTTAGTTACATTAGGCACCACAAGCAGCCCTGCATTTTGAGAGCGCAGTGCTCTATTGGGGCCATAAGTTATCAGGAGTTCTTTGAGCTACGCTTTGTAGGTAAGTAGAACACTTTTAAAATCTATTCTATATTTCACAGGGAGCCAGTGTAGGGAGGCTAGACCTGGAGAAATATGCTCTCTGATCTTGACTCTTGACAGAACACACACTGCTGCATTAAATATGGAATAACATGACAAGCTGTAATTAAAGTTTAATTAATTAGGGCAATAAATTGTCAAGGATTATCAACAACAACTTAATTGACTGTTCTCTGGTACCTTTTACCACAATTGACACAAACAAAAGCTAATTTTTTACAATTAAGATAAAGTAAGTAACAACCAGCAGTGCATACCACTCTACAGCACTGCTGTATATGAAACTTACTTATTGCACCTGTAACAGCTTCTTATCAGCACATGCACCAGGCTTTACCATCTTCAGATATCTATATAGGATGGACTACAAGATTTACTCAATATATTTATTTGTGCTTTATAGGTGTTAGAAAAACTGCCACATTGGGAAACTTTTTACACTTTCCCCAGAATAAAACACATTGAGCTTCAAAGAACTTGCCAAGAATGAACCTCTTCAAATAGAGTCAAAAATGTAATACTGGAATACATAGCAGGAAGCAACAACCCTATCTCCTGTGAATTATGTTTCTAAGCAACTATTTTGCATTGGCAAAATTGGGCTGGAAAACGTTCATTTAAATGTTTCTGTAGCTTGTGTTTTCTGCTTCTTGTATTTCAGTTTCACCCTGGATGCAGATGATCATGCTGCAAAAACATACAACAGAGGCTGACCGGGACTTCATCGGCAGCAATGCAAAATCAAAATCAGTTTACAGAAGAAATAATATGGTTGGTGCTGGATGCGGAGTGTTGTTTACCTGCATGAAAGGATATCATTTACAGAGCCATCACCAGCAAGAGGCTGATATGACTGATGCAGACATATGAGAAAGGGAGAGACTGCTTGTGCAAGCAAAACATCGACAGGACGAAAAGTAAAGGCGATCTGTGAAGAGCACCCTCACTTTTGATGTAGGTATTGTGCAGTTGGCTGCCATCAAACACATGCATCAATCACACACGGCACAGATGTGGACTGTGATGAATAGACCCCTGGCAAGATGTGGCGATGAAAATAAGCTTGACAAAGAACTTGAATGATTGTGACAGCCAAATGGAAAAAAAATAAATAAAAGTTTTTGTTTCCAGCTGCAGTTTGAATGTCCTGCTTCCACAGAGAAATGTTATCTCACATGCTTTCATGAGTTCATATGTGCCAGATCTACAGGCACATCAGCATCACTTTCTTTGTCTTAATATTTATCACAATTTGCATAATATCATTTGGATTTTAGATTATTTCACACAGCATAACCAATTTCAATGGCTCAGTCATGTCTCGCGCTTATGTAGTTATAATGGTCATCCAACTGTGTAATTGGACATTTTAAACTGTTAAGCAAGTAAGTAACGAGCCACACAGTAGAGTAGACCAGCGCATTAAAGTTGCATGACAGTTGAATACCAAAGGAATATGGCCGTCACTGTCCACCACTTAACTGCTCTGTACATTTAAAATCCTTGGTAAATACAGATTATGTCAACATGTCCATTAAATACTGTGCAGAATGATGAATAAAATTACTGTCTGAAGCCTTAACCCTTCAGAGATGAACTACAATGACTGTCATATAACCTAAATGTGAATTTGTTATGAAATCATTCCACGAGATTTCTTCTTTTTTTCATCTCTGTGTCCTTCTGGGATATCTGCTAAGGAGATTAGTGACTGAGAATCAGTTAGAGTTAACTATGACAAGAGAATGACAGTTCATTTAGATGGTGAAAATTGCTGGTGGGATTTCCGCAGGAGTGCCACCAAGCTGGGTTAATACTGTTTGTGATAGCAACTGACAGGACGTCTTTTGGGAAAGAGCATTTGGGATTCTGACCTTTCCTTTTGACGGAGGTCACAGTTTATTTTTTGCGTCAATACATCCAGCTACAGCCTGGCCGTCGTCACAGAAGCATTTCAAAACCCCAGAGCGAGGAACAACCAGTTATGCTCCAAAAATCACAAATCAAAGACAACCATTAGGTGGGCTTTTAATGCACAGCGTGGCATGACTGGCAGCAAATAATGGTTGACAACTACACTGGAATGATGTGAATGCTTTTATATTAACTTTAAGATTGAACAGTTGAAGCCTATTCATAGAAAGGTGATGGCAGGTGTACTGTATAGTAAAGGACATAATCACTGACATGTGGTTTTCCTGCTAGAAAAAAATAACACCTTTCCTTTTCACACTTTCAATACGTGTTCACATTAAGACTGTGTCATATTTTTAATGAGAACGTTTTTTGACAAGGACATAAAGTCATGCTCCAAAGATCAATCGTCTAGCACTCTGGAAGAGTGATATGATGTTAATAACCATCTCAACTACAGACATAACACCATTACTGTAAGTACATTATAGCACTTCCCGAACATGGATCATATGGCCAGTCCTATATCTTATGGTCAATACTTTTGGCAGCACAGCTTTTCAGCACTTGCCCAGAACATTCAAAAAGCCTTTGAGGTGCAAGGATATTACTGTGTGAGAGCAATGGATAACAATACCACACCCACTTCCTGCTTCAATGAGCTGAAGGACATACACGCCTGCAATAAACAACTGCTGGGTGGAACGTTGTGACATTTAAATAAAAAAATATTTTGAAAACTCTCAATCAAATGCCAAAATATAATCGAAACAACATTCCTGTGATGTTGCTGCACACACTGGCATTCATCCTAGACGCTCCATCTATTGTTACTGCTCTCCTCGGTCTCTTTCAATCCTCTGACGTTCTTTAGGACCACACTGAGGATAATCAGTGGGAACTAGTGAAGATAAAAGCCTAATCAGTCATCCGTGTTCCACTCTCATTCACTGAGCAGAATATATTATATAAATCATATGTATTTGAATTATTCCCATTTCAGTGGTTCAATATTTAATTTTGGAGGTACTTGGCAGGAGGTTGGTTTATCACTTGACAGTGTTTTATGATGGAGGACATGCACATACTTTGAAATCATTGTTTCACAGTCACGCAGTGTACAAGATAACATTTCAAAAGTGGAAAAATTATTATATGACCCATGAACTTTGACTTCATATGGTCCACAGAAAGTTAAAATAAAGATTAATGTTTTGCAGTCTGTTTAACTCCATTTTCTAAGACACATTATGCCACAGAATAATTGCTACTAGATGGTAGCCCCGGCTTATGTTTCCCTTCGTTTCAAAAGCATGTCCGTAATTAGACTTTATTTAAAATTAGCTCCAGTCTGTCCATTTAAATGGGGTAACAGAGCAGAGTATGATTCAAGCTTTCTCTGTGCCCTGGCATAGCAGCTGGTCTGGTAGATATTAGCTCCTTTTAGTGCGCTGACCACTTCACCAAGCCTGATAATATAACTCTGAAAATTGGATATGGTCACTGAGGGACAAGCGGACTGAGGAAATCAGAATTATTCCTCATTTTTGCATGATTTACATTTTTTCAATTGGTCTTTAAAAGGCCAGCGTTGGACTCAATAAGAAGATTAAAAGCAAATATAGTTTTGTCAAACCAGTGGCTTGGGTGAGAGCTATTCACTTTCACGTCAGCTTTAAGTCGAAGATTTGCTGTCAGGCCTGGTTGCTACTGTAGCTTATTGGGGGATTTAAGTGTCTTTTCTGGCCCAGGATCTTTTAACCAACCATGCTCTGTGTTATTTCTAATCAACGCTAAAGTGTGAGTTGTGGGATGAAGAAAGTAGGATTGCATAAAAGTTGTGACCACTATTCTGTAGACAATGAAACCAGCTGTATTTGACATGGCTATATTAACACCACACAACATAGCTATTCAGACCAACTAGTGGGAAGAGTAGCTTTAAATCTGTTAAATAATTCAGTTTTTGCTTTATAGCTGTGATTTTAAGTTTAATACAATCAGTAGAGCAGTAGAGGCATTTTCTAAATAAATGGTTCATTGTTTTATGTTAATAGTTAAGAATAATTATTTGTGGCCTGTCTGAAGTGTATTTAGGTTCATGTTGTCTCGCTTACTGTGTCCATGCATCCAGTCATTTGCAATGCTGTCTTCATCAATCTTAAAGTGATATCAGTCAGGGCTTTGGACTTAACGTAGGGAAGAGACTGCGACCGGGTTAAAAAGTTGAGAAAGATGTCACAATAGGCTGCTGGATAGATCCCAACATAAGCCACAACAGCTTAGGACGGCTGTGCTACACTATCTCCTGGCAGGGAAGTGTGTGCCACTGAGACATACGCCCTAGGAAGCAGTCAAGGATTGGACAACCCTGTCATTTGGTTGACAACTGACCCGCGTCCCTCAAGTCCTCTGCAGTCACTGCAATAACAATTTCACGGCATGAGCTTTCTCTCCTACCTGGCTCGCAGAATTCCAATGAGTTGACAAATACCAAAACTGACCTCTGGAAAATGCTATTGCATGTGGGCATGTCATGCACAGTGTTTCTATGAACAGTTTCTCATCCAATCAAAATAACCCTGCATGTATGAACACAGAAATTATGTGAGCAAGAGTTTTGCAGCATGGTGTCCCTGAAATGTAACACTTACTACCTTTGTTATTGTTGATATCTTAATGCCATGTAAAATGATGCTGTAGCTGAATTTTCTGAGATTTATTTGCTTTTTGATTTTCTTTGAAAGGTTTGTACAGTATGTTGTGTTTATTGGGGATATGAAAAGACCAAAATCAGATGTTTTCAGAAAAATCAGTTTTTTGCCTTGAGTCAGCACATTCCTCTTGCAAACAACAAACAGATAGTATATTTTATATAGTTTTTTTTTAAAGAGCTTGGCTAAAGGAGAGAAAAATACAAAACTTCTGAAAGGAGTACATAACGAAAGTGTAGTCAAAAGATAAGTACAGGAACAGATGTGATAGTCTTACAGAGTTCTGCCAAGGTAAGTCAAAAACAAACTCTTACCTTCCTAGGCATGAATTTGGCTTTTCTTTTTATTCTATCCACTGTGTCATGATGGTAAATCTCTGATAGTCTGTGGGAAATCACCTCCACAGTTATGCTTTCCTGCATTATGCCTCATAAGAAACAGACAGGAAAGCTGTATAATCAGTTTAGCTAATTGTGCGATCGTGCCACAACAGTTTGCTGTGCATGTTAA
Organism: Micropterus dolomieu; assembly: GCF_021292245.1. Classification (NCBI taxonomy): domain Eukaryota; kingdom Metazoa; phylum Chordata; class Actinopteri; order Centrarchiformes; family Centrarchidae; genus Micropterus; species Micropterus dolomieu. The sequence goes on along the minus strand of NC_060167.1, from coordinate 9,908,843 downwards.
TCATCTATAAACAGAGGGAACGTATATCCAGTTGTGTTTTAACGTTCGGTGGGAAAAAATAGCATCGTATTGACATTACACGGTCTATGTTTCCTCTGTCAGCCTCAACATGGCTTAATTGGCCATACTTCAGTGGGACAATGATTCTAAGCCAAAGTTGCCTTAGAAGATTATAAGTTGTGTGCTTGCAATCCAGCAGACGTAATTGGGTGCTTAAAAGTTAATAACTTTTGAATAAAAGTGCTCGTCAGCTTTTTAGCACATCACATGTAATCTGTGACCAGGGCTCCAGAAGCTTGCATGCTAATGACAACTATAGGGATTTAATTAAACGATTTTCCTCCCCTTCCAGTATATTTGACTTCACGTTTCAAATGCATTCCAACTTAATTTCTCAGCCGGTATGACTTGAATAATGCCTTCGCAGAAAACTACTTTGAATTTAATTAAGATGCCTGTTTGTCTTCCCAAATCAACAGATGCCCTGGTCTTAGTTCAAAATGTGTTTTACCAGCCAGAAAAAGAAAACAAAAAGAGTCTGGGTTCTATGGATTACAAAGTTTGCTGCTAAGTAGGTGTGAAGGCACACTACATAAAAAATAAATCCATAACCTTTAGCATTACATTTTCTTCCTCAGCAATAAATACATAATTGCATATTTTAGTACTTGGGACAAGGGAAATCCAATGTTACTGTGTGTATCATGCTGCCAGGAGAGTAGTGCACTTTCTGATGAGAGACCACCCTTAGGTTAAGTTTTAGTGGAGAATAATTGAGTAATGAAAACCCAAATCAGATTTCTCAAAAATGAAAAATGGATTTTTCCACTGTGCATACAGTGTTGTGGGAGTTGTAAGCTTATCAAGTCAATTCAAGGCCATCCAAATGTATTTATAAGGTGCTTTTTACAAACAGGGTCATTGTAAAAATCTTTACAGACCAACAAAGCAACAAAGCTCTGGAATATAAACTTAAACTTAAAAAAAGGAGACAGAAAACCCCCACCTCAGAATATTTAGAAGCATGTGTGTATATGTGTAATGCTGGGACAATCCACAGAGGAGTACAAGATAAACTGCACAACACAGAGCTTCAGGAAACCAAAGACTCACACAGTGGGGATAAAGGTAAAACACAAAGCTGTACTAAATCAAGGGTGTTGTAAATGAGCCTACTTCCTGTGTCCAGAGGAAGCATTCTCCCCAGAAGGTTAACACACACTTGATAGGCCTCCTTGTTACCTCCATTACAAAGCCATGAACCGACAAACACGAAAAACAGAGCAAAGCTACTCCTGAACAAAACAGGTCAGTGCTTTGTTCTGCATACATCAGCCTGATAAACAGTAATAATCACTGTAATGATGTCTGTTCAAGGGCGCTGGGGAGCTGGGGAGGTGGATAAGGGGCATGTGTGCATGGAGGAGACGGGTGTTGTTAATCTGAGAGGCTTGTGTAGAGTTTAGACGGATAGGGAGGGGTGCCATGGCTGCTCACACTGAGATAAGGCCACCTCCCTGCCACCGGTTACCACAGACTCAGCCCCTTCCCAACAAGACTGGCCTAGTTGCTCCCTTTCCTAGGCCAGGGATTTTGCCTGCATGTGATAAGATGCTCATGAGCATTGCAAAATAGCACAGGTATTAGCCTGCCCTCATCTTCACAAAGGAATGCCGTGGAATAGCGTGAGGGGACCGAGAGGATGAACCTAGACAGAAGCCAGCCGCAATTCTGGGTGAACAGATAAGTGGTGCTCTGACAAGGGGTTCACAGAACAGGAAGGACGGCCAGTGGCACCCCTGCTGGGCCAGATGAAGACAAGCTCACCATGTGGTCCCATTATGCACAGCCCATTCTCTACCCAGAAAGCACCAGATTACTGTTATGTGTTTTCTGGTGGCTTACGAGTCGATACATAGAATAATCGTGGTATTATTCCTCAATTAGGCTTTCCTTTTGTTAAGCTATACATTTAGCGGAGGTACAGTGTGCAACGACAAGAAGTTTTATTTTGCTATAACTATGTAATCTCGGGGGGGGTGGGGGGGTGCATATGCATGTCTACTTCTTCTTCAATTCTTCTGCTGTTGCTTTAAACATGTGTTTCCAATGCCCACAATGCCCCAGTGAATTAATTTTTTTGTTTGTTTTCATACCATTTTATTATTATGTACACAGTTTTCATTGTTTTGTTTGTCACTGTCTGATGCTGTCAGATTTCATAGGAAGGATAAAAGCTCTGAATAAGAGCAGTACAAATGAACTATAAAAGACATAAAAAGACATGAGACTACTCTAACCCCTAGACAGGTGAACAAAAGGACCTGTTTGTTTGATATTTGATGATATGATTGCTAAAACACTTAGTTGTATGCACACCATCATCACTTTGCTGTATGATGCCATAAACATATGTGAAATTTTGCCAAATAAACTGTAGATTTCCTAAATTTGTTTTATTTTTCTCAAAGAGATGAATCATCAATTAGGTAAAGCTACCCCGGAGAGAATGAATAGTGACGTCAGTTTCCCCTCCAAAATGTCTAACATATTGCAAGCTTATGATTATACACTGATTATGCATGCTATATTAATCAGTATTCCTTCGCACTTTTCACAGTAACTTCCTGCACCGTGAGTAACTTCTGAATGAAAAGAAATGAACAGATGGCCTAACCTACTCTACAGTGAGTCCAAACAGAGTTTAATTACAATGTGCACAGTAGCACAAGTGAACCTGCCTGATTGAAGTAAAGAGCGTGTGATTGTCAGCACATTACTTTTCCACCAGAAGTAATTTTGTGTTTAATTAAGGACTGTGGGACTTGTGTTTGGAAGATCTGCTTCATACAAGACAGCATCACTGTCTGCTAAGTGAGCCACGACACAACTGTGGACACTGTCAGACAGAGGAGAGTGTTTCATTAAAGAATGTACTTTCAGGGTGACCACTCTAAATGCCCCTGTTAACTACAGCCCTGACATGCAGGGGGGACAACTTATTGCACCACTGAATGAGATACAAATAAACAGCTGCTGCTGAAGTGGCAATGTGAATTACCATTAATGTCAGGTGCATGTAATTATTCTCCTTAATTTATAATCTGTAGAAACTAAAACTCAATACTCTTGCTGCTCCTCTAAGGAATATTTATTTTTCTTGATATCACCAAATACCACCTGCCATGAAAATGTGCTTTAAGCTTAAGGGTAAAACTGCCAAAACACTTTGGTCTAGTCATAGCAAATGCGGACCACTGTTTTGTAGCGAGCACAAATTTCTGAACAGACGCAATGTTTTTCTCATCATAAAGTCCACCAGTCCACAGTAAATTTCTACTTATCTCACTGTTCTTATCTGAACTTTCAAAAAATAGAGATTCCATTTTCGTAACCAGAACTGTTTTGGGGAGCAGACGAGCAAGAAGGAGGGGTTGTTTATGACAGTATGCATTTATCATCATCTCATTTGAACAGCATTCAGGTTGTATATTATTTAAAAGATGTAAATGCAAGATAGTGTAGTCTATTAAAATTATTGTACTGATACAGAGGGCCTACAGCAAACTAGCAAATAAACAAAAGCCTTGTAGGAAAATGTACTGTCTGATTAATTAGGAGTTAGCAAGTGATGATGATAATAAATCCACGTCTGCTCAACACACACACAGACACACACACAAACACACTCCCACATGGCCTTGTTGGCATACTGTACTGATGTGGCAATCAAAAGTCTGGAATGATGCTTATTTTTGTTTTCACCAACATTTGCAATCTTCTGCTTATCAAAACTACAGTAAATAATAATTTTGACCAATCAGTGAGAGAATTCATTTATTATTTATTAATGTATTTATTTTTGAAGTTTTAAATCGCATTTGATCATCAAAAAGCAAACTTAATCACAGATTACACAAATGTATAAAATGTTGTTGGTAATGGTTCAAACTTGGAAGAAGGAAACCTCCAATATCATTGTACCTGACTTAGGCCATTCAGTATAATGTATCATGCAACTACTGCATATTTTAAAACACTGAGCCACAGCCTATCGAAATTTGTAACTGGCACAGACATTCTCAATGTGGTGATCAGATGTAAAGCAGTAGACTGAGAATGCCCCAAGCACCTGGTTTTTAATCCTCACAGTTTTGGCAGTATGAAGCTTATTTTATTGAAATGCTATGGCAGTGCGTAAATTCATATTGCTTTCATACAATATTAATTGCACTGTGTCCGAGCAAAATTGAAAACCTTTAGGACTATGAAAGATGCTAGGCCAACAGAAATTAATTTTGTTTTTAGGAGATTCATTTTTTTAAGGAGATTGTCAATAAAAATCTGCAATTATCTGTGTGCCTGAAAAGGACACCTAGATGTGATGTATCAGCAGAGTACATTTTACTGTTGCATGTTAGATCTGTGGTTGATCAACTGCCTTCATATAATTTGTGGAAAATACTGCAATATTCTGCTGTTTGGCATACAAACATACATATAAACAATCCTACATGGACACTGCCAAAACACCTATGTGGCTCTGTATTACCAGAACTACAGAATAAACCCTATCACCTGACAAGACAATCAATATTGAACTATCCTGCAAAAACCCCTTTCTGCAATATCAGCACATGGCAGCAACAGTCTACCCATTTAATCCTGAAAAAAACTTTTTAATTTATAAGGCTCTAAAAATGTTTCTGAATGATATATCAACAAATTTTAAGCAAATACTGAAATAATAAAGGGTCTCAATGAAACGTGCAGTATCACATGTTTAGTGTAAATTGTCACATGACCAGAGCTGTTTACTTCGTGGTTGCACCATGAGAAAAGGATGGCTGCGTCAAACATCCCAAAGAAAAGGTTATTGTGTTATTATGTTAACATAAAAATAGGATGGAGAGTTTTGGTACACATTATCTTTAAGGTGTCTATATATGCATTTGCATTTACTCAACTTTCTCCAATGTGGTCATAGAATGAGTAAATATTTTAACGGCAACAATAGTGGGGTAACACAGGGCATCTAGGTATCCACATTCACAGTTCTTGTTGTATAAAAATGTGAAGTTACTTGCAGATCTGTGACAGGAGGGGATCTCCAATTTCCTGCATGAAAGTTGGTTGTGGTACACATCCATGCACTTCCCACATCCATGATATAATTCCTGGGGATACTCACTGAGTATTATTCAAAGAACATAAAAAGATTACTTATACTGCATATTTTACTGTATAGCAACATATATCAATTGAGCTTGAATGTTTTTATGTGTTTGTATTTTTGGGCAACTAAGCAGTTCAAAAAAGAATCTCAACTCAAGGTACACTTACTAAGCTTTCCACCTTATCATGCAGTCTTAATCAGCAAATGAGAATTGCTCAGTTGTTATGAAATTATGTTTAAATACTCAATTATTCTAAGCACTTTCAGGACTTAACAAAAGCTCTGAAGCAACAGAGTAAGTGGACATTGATTTGAGATTTTTCAGTCATACGTCACTGTATCACAGCTGATACTATTACTATACACACCTGAACACAAACTGCATGGAACAAATCTACAGCTAATAAAATTTACTTTGGTAAAGAGGAGACATAATCTGTTTAAAGTAAAAAAAAATGTGCCAAACTGGCAACTTTGCACAATAGTTAACAACATTCAAAAATCCTGACTCCTTGACTGAAGCAAGAAGAATTCAGCGAGTATCTGGCACAGCTCCTTGTAATGTGCACAACTTGCTCATTTTATCCAAAAATGTCTGATGACACACAGCATGTGAATATGAAAATGACATCTGACAAGCTGTAGAAACTTTGTGAGCAGTCACAGTAACCTTTATGGGAACAGTTTGCAACACAGTATGGGGTTGTTTTGTTATAGTAAACTGGACTCTGCAACAAGTACAGAGACAAGCTGAACAAACAAGCCATAAATATGCTAAACTGAAATATCTTTTATTCAAGACATTGAATGTAATTGATGCATGGCTGGAATGCTTGTAAGATGGAGATCAGAAAGATCGTCATCTCCGTTGATCTCGGCAGGAAAAGGTCTGGTGACTTTGTGGTTCACCACAATGTAATTTATTTACAGCCCTACACTTGTGGCTGTGTAAATATTCTTCATGAGAGAGGAGGCTGTCACCAAAGAACTGCACTTCATCAAAAACAACCCTTTCTTGTCATGGGCTAATGTGAAGGTGTATATCACACCAGGTGTCTGCCCTCTGAGTAGTGAGACGTGAGGATTGTGGCATTGTCACAAGTAATGGGGCTCCCAGAGGGACTCTACACCGTACACTGAGTACAAGTCTCTTTCAGTTAGGAAGTAACGTGTACTCGTTCCTGGCAGTAGTTACAGGAAGCAGTGTTGGTGTACAATAGACTATAATGGCGATGAGTATTTATTGGGGTGACTTATACATAAGAGTATTCCTGCTTCTTATTACATCATACAGATTGTTCATGTCACCACCCAAAGGCAGGTCATGCTGTGTGTCTAGAGATGGAATTTCTTACCACTTATGGAATGACACATCTGCCTGACTATAACTGTAGTCATAACTGTAATGGTGAATAAGTGAAATAACCATCCATAATTTTTGCGCTGGCCTCCGACTAGCCTGAAGTTTTCAGCATGACCTCCTTAAGGAGCTGTTATTGGATTAGACTGTCATACCAACGGATGGATGCGTGATCAAACACTTTTATTCTCCTCTGCAGTCTTTATTACACACAATCATTGGGGGGATGACTCACAAAGAGCTGTTATGAATCACTTACAGATGGATGCTTAGCCTGCAGTTAGGAATGGACAGTACAATATGAGAAGGGGGGCTCTAATTTGATTTTGTTATGTGACTATTGTGCCATTATCAGGTTGCTTTTGTCAGGTTGTGCACCATTAGCATGGTTTCTATTCCATTCTTTCTTCCTTCTATAGTTTCTAAATGGAGACCTAGATGAGACCTGTGGTCTATTTAGAGAGACCTCCTGGAGGCTAATGAGCTCACTACTCAAGGATGCATAATGTAGCCATATGCCTCTTTCCATGACTCTATATGCTACAATATATGAAATATTCATAGATTTTTAAGCTGGTACATGTATAGATCAGTTCACATCTCCAAGAGGTCAAAGCAGTTAAAAAAGTTGAATGACTTACAAACACAACATTTTATATCCTAAAGTCTGTTCTGGTGGGAATCAGCTTTATAAAAGCTAAATGATTATCAGCTCAGGCTGCTGTACACACAATGAAGTGGTTAGCAGTGATTGGCAATTGACATCAGACTATATCTTAAATGAGTTGTGCATGACTTCTCATTTGAGTACAACTGAAAATATTAACTTGCGCCCAAGGTGGTGATGTGTGTATAATCTCCCAACTTACACAGCAGAATCAATAATTACCACTCATACTTTAACTGTCCACTTTGTTATTTTTCTCATTCTATATTTATATGTGCAGTATTGTGTTTTCTGCTCATTAATGATTCCCATGAAATTTTTTTCCCCTGCATCTGGTAATTATGCAAAGTACATTCTTGTTGGGCCTCTTAGAAGAAGAAAAACACCATTTTGACAAAACAATGCCTTGTAAAGGGACAATACCTCTCATCACACAACCCACTCCTTTGCAGCAGCATCAAGGGAGTAATAGCAACTTTGTCACTGACGATGCAAATGTATTGCAACTTGAGAAAAAAATGATAATTGCCCTATAAAATACTCATATTAACCAAAACATCAGTAGACTCTTTTGTGCATATTCATAAATAAAATTCATGTGCGGCAATTATTAACACCAGAAACAGAAATTACAGACATACTGTAGACGATAATTAAAGTGACTTAGCTCATACTTTTATATTATTCATAGCCTTTCTGGAGAATACAGCACCCATAGTGGGCAGCAGCTGACACAGTACATCAATAGTAGTGAAAAAGGTCACCTCATGTCTTAATCATTTTGGGCTACAATAACAAGCTGACAAATCTGCTACTCAGTTTAATCATAAACCTTCCACCAGAGCATGAAGTACATCAGGACTTGATCAGAGTCTCTCACTCCTTCTTTCCTTTAGTCTAGACATGGGTTTGTAAAATCTTCATGTACTACATAATCTGGATCTAAATCTAGGTGTTCTGGTGTAACTTCAGAAGAACTGACTGGTGTTGATTTAGGGGCACTTCCTGCTGCTCTGCTGGAATCAGGAACAGGAATGATACAAGACCTTCTTCATAGGACCACTGTTGACTGGCTCTGAAGTGTGTGGGTTGTCTTGAAACTCAACTATCTTGTAGATAGAAGCAACCCAAACACCTTGGATTTTAATTCCATGTGGCCGGACGAACAGTAGACTAACTGACGAAAAACCCTGTCTCATAGAAATGATATCTGTGTAGTACTAAATTGTTTTCCCACACCCACAGCTGTAATCACTGCCTGGATTATGTTCAGATGCAACATTGTTTTGGATGAATGAAGTGCTACATTTATGTCCCACACCAAAGTTGCAGGGAGGTTGTCAGAGTGGATGCTGCTCGTATAAAGTGCAGGACTTTGAAACCAGAGACTGGAGTTCACATGCTGAGTCCTGTGTTTGGTTACGTTTATGCAACAAAGCACTTTGGTAAGGTTAGGGAAAGATTGTGGCTTCAGTTAAATTTTAATATTTTAATAACACATTGTATCTCACAATTCAAGTCACTGCTGACTTTCTGAATGAAACCAAAACCAGAATCTTTCCCCAGCATATAGTGCTGCCAGTGCCTAAACATAAGCATTAAAATGTTTAATGCTGCAGTCACCACGAGCATATATTGTAAAGTAAGATCAGATATTTTTGCAGACAACAAATAATAATAAATGAATAATAGAAATACATTTTCAGTGAACATTTTACTGACACATTCAGTATCAAGATTCTTGCAACTTTCATAATATGTTAATTAATAACATTCCCTCATTATGTTAATAAAATGTCTTTGTTCCAAACTAGGACACAGGGTTTCAGTAGAACAGTGTGCTTTGCCTTTGTCATGTTAAAACCTCTATTTCTTTTCAGGATATTGTCTTGCCTAATAGGAGCCTAATGTAGATGTTTCAAATGTAACACTTATCAATCATGCTTCTTATCCAACAGTTCTTTATAAACAATTGCCAGGGGAGGATTTCGGTAAATCAGCCAACTTGTGGTACATTGGGAATGCCTGTGTTAAATTTTGGACGTTCTGTATTTAACATGGACTCAGACCTAAATTTGAGGAGCCACATTAAGACAATTACAAAGTCAGCCTACTATCACCTGAAGAATATATCAAGGATTAAAGGACTTATGTCTCAGCAAGACCTGGAAAAACTTATCCATGTATTTATCTTCAGTCGACTCGACTACTGTAACGGTGTCTTTACAGGGCTCCCTAAGAAATCCATCAGACAGCTGCAGCTGATTCAGAATGCTGCTGTTCGAGTCCTCACTAAGACCAAAAAGGTGGATCACATCACTCCAGTTCTGAGGTCTTTACATTGGCTTCCTGTATGTCAAAGAATTGATTTCAAAATCCTACTGTTAGTTTATAAAGCACTGAATGGTTTAGGGCCAAAATACATTTCTGATCTTCTAAACGTTATGAACCATCCAGACCTCTCAGGTTGTCTGGGACAGATCTGCTTTCTGTCCCCAGAGTCAAACTAAACAAGGAGAAGCAGCGTTCAGTTATTATGCTCTGTATATCTGGAATAAACTCCCAGATAACTGCAAGTCTGCTGAAACTGTCAGTTCTTTTAAATTAAGACTTAAGACTTTTCTTTTTACCATTGCTTTTAATTAAATATTTACACGGTGAGAAATGAGTAGGTAATTGAGTGAAAAGATAATGAGAGAGTAACTGTAACTTTTACTGTCCTTTTTTACCCTGTTTTAATGTGTATTTTTTTCAATTTCCCTATGTTGCTTTTAAACTTTTTTATATTTCCCTGTTGCTTTTATGTTTTATTTAAAGCACTTTGAATTACCTTGTTGTTAAAATGTGCTATACAAATAAACTTGCCTTGCCTTGCCTTGCCTTGCCTTACAACCATCTGAGGTAGGCTTGAACAAAACAAAATCTACTGTAAGAACTTTAAGGCACCATGTAGAAAATTCTTTCATAGGAGCACTTGTCCTAAGATGGGGCATCTTGGTGAGAACACATCTCTGGCACTGATTAACCCACTGCTCCACATCTTCACACATTCCAACACAGAATCTCCTTTGTCTCAATAATAACAATAATAATAACAATTTTGATCACATGCTTCCTTTAAAGATTCCAGAAATCAGAGACATTGACCTACATGCACATACTGCAATACTGAAATTGTAATCCATCAGTCTTTCTATCTCTGGTCTGCTGATTGTGATTTTAAAATCCCTGCCCCCCCAGCAAAAAATAATCTTTCAATTCTCACATTATACCACCCTGGGAAAGCAGGTTTTAATGACCGTGAACATTCTTATTATTGTTTTTAATTATGCCTTGCACAATCTGCCTTGGAATTCTCTGCTCCCCTAACTCTGACACACTCACACATACCTACACCTCAGGTAAACACTCTGGCTTGCCCCGCCTCTCTCTCCCCCCGTCTGCGCCATTTTCTCCATCAGCAGTATGTTTTATAAAGTCCCCTAAAAGACTGAGAACTAGTCTTTTTTCCGTACATTTCCACCCGCAATCCGTTATCACGGCAGCAGGTGAGCCGCACACCGGCTTATTAATTAGGCAGCCTATTAAACAACTGAAACCAACATCTGCACCCTGTGTGTTCACTGCTGCTTTACCTGGTCCTTGCGTAAAATATCCACCGCGACTTGTAACGTAAGTTAATAGTCTACCAATTTTTTTAGCCGAGTGAAGTCTGATCCCAAAACTGCCTGAAAGTCTTGAGTCTGGAGTTTAGGTTACATTGACCAACCATACTTTATACCTGCACTTTCCTTTCCTGATGACATACAAATTTTTCTTGACAAAAACTCTTATTTTCTACTGAGATGGTGTCTCTGTTTTATAGGAGTTTTAGTTAATCTGTTTTAACCTTCTGTATTATTGCTTAGTTTGGTAACTTACATCTGTCAAATAAGAATAGACTTGGAAGTCCTGTCAAAAGTGCCAGTAAGATCTCAAGGAGGAGTCAGGTTTGCTCATTTATAATAGGCAGCTCCTTAGCACCCGTTCAGAGGACTAAAAGACTCCATGTTTCTTTCATCCCAAGGGCTACTGATCTGCTTAATAGCAATTAGCACTTTGGCTGCATTCCTTGCACTACCCTGGCACACTTGTAGTCTTGCATATTTGTACTTGGTATGAATTTCCATTTCCCCCCACTATTTATGTGATTTATTGTTGATGTTGAGGTTGATGTTGTGTCCTTTTGTATTCTGTCACTATGTGAACCCTTGCTGCATAACAAATTTATCTTAGTGGGACAATAAAGAACCTTGAACCTAGATGTCCATCCATCAAACTCGTGGTGATTAAATCTAGCAGGCGCTCCCCTGCTAACAGCTGCTTAGTCACAGTGTAAGCCCCAGTTTTACTTTGCCCTGGGCAATACTACACATCAAAATCAAATGCAGCTGGCTGGACAACCTAGTGATGTTCAAATGCACCCAGTTAAGGTGACACAAAGGATTGTTGTCCATTACACCAGTTCAGGTATCCCCTGGATTTTTCTTAGACAGTCCCTTTAGAGCAAGGAGTTACAGTTCCAGACTGCTAAAATTGTAATTTTTCTTTATACTTCTCAATCTACTGCCATACTGTATATGTTTCTTGCTTTGTTGCAGCTGGTAGGGGACATCACCTAAATATAGGCTGCTGTCATATGTCTCTGCAATAAAGAGACAAAAAAATCTGTACTGTTGAGTAGTAAATCATTTTCTTTTTCGTTTGGTCAAAAAAGTTCCATTTGCTATAAAACAGGTGTTTGGATTATGCAGCTGTTCTTTCTGCATTAGGTAAGAGACCTGCCTGGACAAATCTCAGCCTGGACAAAACTCTGGACAAATCTATTACAGTATCTGCAAAACCCTGATAACACATCATTCATTGCAGCTTTCTGGGGTCTGCACTCAACTGAGATCAGGACAAAGGAGACATACTTTCGACAAGATTAAATGGCATTTCTCTACCTTGACCTTCATACCCTCCTACTCAAGTCTCTGTATTTAGCCTTAAGCTATTGTCAGCTGGTACAGTCTGTCACTTGGTCAATGCTGGGGAAAGGATGTGTCGTGTGTCCTCTGAGGGTTTCGTCGGACAACTAGTGTACACTGTAGCAACTGAAGGTGATGGCACATGCATTTAGTGGCACCAGTTATTTTATCTGTCATCTCTGCAGCTTAATATATTAGGCCTTGCTGAAAAGCTTCTCTCCAGGCTGAGTGTAGCTCTCAATCTCTCAGGTGTCAAGACTGGCAATACCCAACTCACTGCATCTATTAATAACATGCAGGGATCGATGGGTAAGGTTCTGCTAGCCTAGTGGTTCTCAAACTTTTTTCTGTCATGACCACCTTTCAGAAGCTGAAAAAAGTTTCCCTCACGACAAGTAAGCTGATTCAATTCTAATTAATCATTAACAATTCTGGCGGAGCAACAAATAAAAAAGGAGACCAGTTGAATTTGATTCAGACAAAAGATATGATTCAGGTCAGCATGATAGCATCAGAAAAGTGTTTTATTTTATTTCCCTACATAAATCATGTTCATTCAAACTAATTCCACTCCATATTTTTCCACGGTTCATCTACACCCCCCCTGCATTGGTTCTATGCCACCCCCAGTTTTAGAACCACTATGCTAGCCTGTCATCATTCTTCAGGGCCTGCTTTTCTGGATCCTACTCTACCAACATATTCTCCTCTGAAAGTATCACTTTTTTTCTGATCCTGTCTTTCTTGGGCTTGATCCTAAAAACCCATACTTAAGTACAAATAGTTCACCCCATAGCCTGAATGCTCAGCTCAATGTAACCAACTGGATGTGTGGGCTCGTCAGTGAGTTAGCTGCCCATAGTTTGACCCATTTGGCTGTACATGTTTTGCCTTTATTTTGTTGCCATTGCCAAAAGAATAACTCAAAGATGGTGCTATCGTGGCTCCCAGTTTACAACTCAGTATTTACCTTACTCCGCCCAACTCAACGTAATCTTTAATCAATAACTGCCCATTAAAATATTATCTCAAGAGTGCCACAGTGCATTCTGGTGGTGTTAGCAGGAACTACAATATTTTCCCATTTGAGACAACAGATTTTCACCTGACAACTACAATATGGTGTGTGAATCCTTAGGCCAACATGGTATTTTCATTAAAAGCTGGCTGAACCAGGAAACTGCATATTTGTTTGAGCATCTGTTATAGAAATTTCCGTACTGTATGTCCACTCACACACGTACCAAATTTGCACTGGGGTGTCAGTTGCAGATTCAGGTGAACAAATCTGAATGGAAAGGATTGTGTGTTTCTGTACCTGGTAAAGCTGTCTTAACTCAGTCCATATGCGAATCACAGACTCTTTGTAATAGCCTGACTCTGTCAAGAGAGAGGATGTACCTGTCAAATCATTTAAATTACGACAACCATTGTAGAGATGGAAATGCTTGGATCAGCGCTTTGACGTTGTGGAACTTTCAAGGCCCTGAAAGTATGCTTCACTGAGTTTTGGTGTCTTTGCAAAACAGAATTTTGGTCTGTAAAATGTCCAAACTCTTGGAATTGAGTCAAAATCAACAAACTGAAGTTGAGCCTGGCTGTACTTCATAAACACTCACATAGACTATACCGCACACAAATACACATGCATAAGCTTGCTTTGTAGTATCTCTCAATGGAAACACAAACACACAACACAGATGCCCATACAGTACATTAACATATTGGATGCTACATGAATGACTGTCTGACTTAATTTTGTTGTTATAATCAATACACAATGACTATGTTGCATGTAGGTCACACTGTACATTTCATACACAATAATAACTTTGTAATATCCATGTGAAATATACCTTGCAATTTAGGTTCTTTCAAGTCATGAATATTCCTCATACCAGCAAAACCATCTTGACAGAGAACCTAGAAATTATGGAGCGTTATAATCTTGGATTTTAATTTAATATATATACATCTCACTCCTCCATGTTCCCTATAGTTAATGGCCTCTTGTAGACCGTTGACTGTTCATAAATCATAAGTTCAGCTCTGGTGCTATTACAAATTGAGTGATCCAGCCAAATTGGCTGCATCCATGAATCTTCTGAGTTGAGTGTAGGAGGAGAGAGAGGGAAACACAAACAGGAGAGCGTCCAGTATTTCCTTAGGTCATTATTCCGTGTCAGTTTCCAAGACACTGAGTAAAGCAGGTCTGATTCTTGGTTTAATACCTGAACACACAAGTTTCCTACAGAGTTTGCCACCAGCTGGTCTCTAAATGCTTTTCAGGTGGCAACATTTTGTGACAAAGCAAGAGCTAGGATGACTGAATTTTGAGCCTGAAACTAGGACATCCTTTGTACATTCACACACACATGCACATTCACAATGAATTTTGCGATTCAACAGATGTAACATATTGTGATCTATTTTTAAAGAGCCCCTATTGTATTGAATTAAAAATAATATTATCCTGAGTGAATTTCTTTCGACTGAGTAATTCATGACAACCTTAAAAACAACGTGATTAATGTATACTCACCTACATAATAATGTCAGCCATGTTAATAATACGTATTATTAATATAGGTTTGAGCATAAGACAGAGACAAAGAAAAATTCATGTGTGTAATATTGAGAATATTTTTTATCTATTCATTGGAACAGACAACCCATCTTCATTAGAAAACTGTGCCTCATCACTGTGTCAGTGCTATGCATGTGTGGCTACTTCTTTCTGTTTTGTTTGGAGTTTCATGTTCCAACTGCAAAGCCTCTATGACTTTTAGGATTATAATGAGTCTGCTGTAGAGTCTAAAGGGATTGTAAAGTTCCAAAATAGCATTGTTCTCAGATGGATTCATATGCCATAATTACAATCCTACAGGATTACTCAACATTGTACAAAACAAAAGTTTAGGGTTCACTTTGTGAAATTTAAATTCATTGCTGGATCATGACACACAGAAGTGTCTTTGTTAGCTCAGTTTCCACAGTCAAGGGTAACATTTTAATGATTTGTGTAACAGAAAGGCATATCTAGCTTCAATTATGCTGTCTCTGAAATGTTTAAAAATCTTGGGTAAGTATACTGCACTGGATTCCTGAAGTACTTTATGAGTAGAGCCCCTGCAGGGAAAACCTATTGCACCTTTTAAAGAAGTGCTGGTGTCAACGCTGCGAAAGAGACATATGAGGCTGTGGACATCCAATTGATTTTCAGTCAACACATCCCTCACGTAGTCTTTTATGTGTTAAATTATTTAAGCACCGCAGCTTGAGGGGAGTTTATATCCTCCCAGAGGAACTGGTAACTTACCTGTGTCACTGAGTGTTTCGCATCAGGTATTTTACACAGATTCAACTGTATTAGTTAAATGGGTTTTCTGGATTGGCCTTTTCACCCATGAGCTGAAAAGGTCTTCCGCGTGCCTCAGGGCCTTGCACATTATCATCACAGAGACGGCCTCAATCATTGCCACCATGTATTAGTAAATGGTCCATTCCAGCTTACCTCTCCAAGCGTCGTTTTATCATCACACAATGGACTTCCCCCTGCAGCATTCTTGGTAAATGACTATATTCATTATTCATCAAGGATTAGTGTCATAATCGATTTTGTCCAAACGGTCTGCATTCCACAATGTGTTCTTAATCCTTCCCCCAAGAGATGCTGAACTTTGTCACATCTAATTAGGTCGCACGAGTCAGCTACACTGAGACAGCTTTTACAACTTCTCCATTACATGCCTGATAATTGGTGGCCCATTCTTGAATTTAATCAACGTCTCATTTACATATACAGCATTGACGTGTGGTTGGTATGACAGTGTGGTACAGCATGTGCATAAAACCAGACAGTTGTGGGCTTGTTTAGCATGCCATGTATGAAACATGCTTTTCAGCAGCATGCTAGGAGCACAGTTGAAACTTTGTACACTTTGATTGAATGAGTGTTCTGCCTTTCAATCCACTGACTAGTCTGTATCTTTTTTGTGGGGCGGCCCTGTGTCTCCTCCAGCCCTCTGGTGATGACCGTCCTGTTCTCCAATACCAGCTGTAAGATGGACCTGTGGTGCATGTGACATCTGTCTCTGCCAATGGACGCGCTAAGCCTGTCAGCTCCACGGCGCTCAACCTGTCAGTCAGCCTTGCCATGAACAGCCTGGGACCACAGCCATCATAATGATCCAACAAAAGAAAAGAACAATCTACTGATCGTCTCTTGGCCTGACTGAAACTATGGGTGTTCTTAAAACAGTAGTCAGCTTGTCAGCTTTTTCAACTCATCTATACCCTATATGGAACATGGATTCTTTCTCTGTATGTCTTTGCTGTTATTGCAATTTATCCTCTCTTCCTTCTATCTATTATGATAATGATGTTGATAGTTATTATTGCAACAACAAACAATTTAAGGGAACCTTGATGTTGCCTCTGCGCTGATAAGTTTACTGATAAGAGTTGATTAGTTGAATGTTAAAGAGTAGGAATCAGCATGTTTGCAAATACAGTAGATACACAATTTCTAAAATGAATAAGCCATTTCTTAAGGGTTGTCTTTTGCTTTTACAACACAAGAGAAAAACATTTTTATTGCCTGTTTTGCTTAGTCTTAAGCTGATGATGCACGGAGCAACTTTTAGAGCAATCGTGCAGGGCAACCTTACCGTAAATGGTAATAAGTAAAGATTACTACCGTAATCCCCTTCCCCCAACACTCCGCCACCCGCCCCGCACCGCCGCTATCTGTTCAAAACATAGTCGGACTTGCCACTAGCAAGATTGCCCAGCAACATTGCTCAAAAAGTTGCCCCGTGTATCATCAGCTTTAGTTCCGAGTCCTGCTCAACATGGTCTTGGTCTCGAGTCCCCCCTTTATATCTGGTTTTGAAAATACTTGGACACAAATATAGTCTTGACAAAGTGCTGTAAAACAAAAAGAACAAACCATAAAAACTAGTTGCTAAAATAAATTGAGGACTTGCACTGCAAAAACCATTAACACCCATATTTACCTGAGGTGGGTCCTTCACAGTTCATTGCAAACAACCCTGGTCCACTGGGTCTATCGCCTGTATTTTCAGTTACAGTTAAATGGGTTTGTAGTAGTTTTCTTGTAATTAAATACATCAAGTGAATTGGTCCTATTTTAGAGAGACATATTACACCCCAGGTCTTGACTCCTCTGGATATACTATATCATGGCCTAAGATGAATTTATTGGTTACAGTCATCTATTTGGTTCAAGAATATTTAAATCAGACCCAGGGGTAGATTGCTCAGTGACTCCTTCTATTTTTTGATCTTTTGCCATTTAGAGACAACTATGAAAAGGTTAGTATGTCAGGCACTCTGGGAGGGTAGTTGGTACTGTGGTGGTAAGAGTGAGTGTATGAATAGAGCTTACAAGAATAGCCAATTATTTTTTAACAAGACTGCTCTAGACTGCTGATTCTTCATTGATGTATACAGGTCTAAAGCCTTGAATCCCCTGGGAAGATTGGAAAGGTATAACGAGCTAGTTATTCAGACAAGATAAGTTCTGCCAGCCACTCGTTAAACAGACTGTCACTGCTGATAAAACTTGATGACTTGTCTTGTCTGTTAGTTTTAATATGATTATGATCTGTTTCTCAGCACGCTGTTAAT
The DNA here is from genome assembly GCF_021292245.1 of Micropterus dolomieu. Taxonomy (NCBI): domain Eukaryota; kingdom Metazoa; phylum Chordata; class Actinopteri; order Centrarchiformes; family Centrarchidae; genus Micropterus; species Micropterus dolomieu. The sequence continues at coordinate 9,890,979 of NC_060167.1, read as the reverse complement.
GAAGATAGAGCATGAGAGCCTGTATATTGTACACAAGTACAATTAGCATTTTCCAAATCCATTAAAAATTACCCTGTACCTTAAAGGCCTCTAAAAATGTCTGTCTGAGTCTCCCAGCCACTGTACATATAAAAAAAAAAAAAACAAGCAAATTAACACGTTTAACCATTTTACAACACACAGAGCATATAGAAGTAATAATAATAAAAGAAGTTACAGTCTCATAAATATTCTATACATAGCAGTGTTCAGTAACATCCAATTTAAATGAAAGTGATAATTAGTAATAGAATCAGAGTGACTGCAGATTATCAAATGATATACTTTATTCATTTAAAAAACATATAAGGTGAATGTATAAGGTATGTGATGAGATCCCACGTCTGAAAACCTTGAAAGAATGAATTAGCTAAAAATATCACCATTGCAGATTTTAAATCTTTTGATCAAGCACTTCAAATTATGTATATTATTAGTCAAATTATGAATCCACATGGAGACATGATCAGCTTGTCTGGCATAAAAGCTGTCCTGAGCAGCTTTAACTGTATTTCACCTTCATTATCCTATCAGCTGTGGTGTATATGGTGTAGTAACATATAAGCATTTTAATTAAACAAAAATCTAGTTTTGAGTCAATGCACAGATATTACTATTTACATATTTGTTGCAATTTACTTTAGGGACACCAACTGCAATTTTATGGGTCCAGATACACACACACACACCCACAAACACTAAAGACATAAGATACAATGTTGAAGTTTCTTGTGGCTGACTTTACTTGTTGTAAATTCTTGTGAAGGGCATTAAAAAGACAGTTCACTTTTTTCTTAACGTTTGACAAATGCAGCAAAGACTGTAATGAGGCTACTGGTTGTCTTTGCCTCCTGTTGCCCAACAAGGGCGTTGTGAAGACAATACTGTCATATGGCTCTGGGTGTGAATACAACGTTGTCTGCATTCAGATTGCGGTCTCACTCTCCCAGCTCTATGAATAATGCAAAGCTAGCTAGTCAGGTGATAAATTCTCGAGTGGTAATCCACAAAGCACATCAGTGAAGTGACTGTATTTTGACAGTACATCGTCAGATGGAGAGGAGTTCATACCAATCTGCAGAGAGCTGAGACAGGAAAACACTTCAGTGTTAACAGCTCCAATGAAAAGGCTTGACGTTCTGAGGATAAATGATCTGGGATGCTTTGTTTCTAATTTATTCCTTCTCCGAGTGATCAGATCAAAACATAATGAAATTTCATTCACTGATAATGTGATCACAAAGAGACAGGAAAATTGCACCAGTGGCTTTGGATCGTGGACTACCAACCATATAGCGATGCCCATTTATCTCAGCTACAGGCTTCGAAGATTGGGAGTCTCTCAGGTGATGATGTACACTACAACAGACACGAATGTACTCTGTCAATCAATGACATGTAAAAAGGTGTTCAAAGCAGTTTTACATTAAATAATATTTCAATGCCATTTATAGTTTTTACTTAGTTTTCTATTTAAACTAATTAATTGTTATTGGTGATAACTACATGGACAAGAGATTGTCACAAATCTTTTAACCAGGTCCTCATATTCAAAAAAATCCGGTTTCTCTGTAATTTAAAATAGATTAAAAACATGGTTTGGTCCACAAATTACATTAGTATTTTACAAAATCATGCAGCTTGACAGCAGTATTCATATTCAAATATTACAGTGAATCAAATAGCACAGATATCAGATAATGACTTGAAAGTATTTCAACAGCAATTAGTACATTTCTTATTTTTTTTATGAAAGAGAACTTACAGTCTGACACTTTCTGGACCCCACCACCTTGCTATTTCAGATAGATGGAAACACAAAAATAATGGCAGTTTAGTGGCCTTTTATTGTGGCCATCCTAAGGCATCCCTGTTCAATAACCATGCTGTCTGATCAGCACTTGATATGCTACACCTGTGAGATGGATGGATTATCTCAGCAAAGTAGAAGTGCTCACTAACACAGATTTTAACAGATTTGTGAACAATATTTGAGAGAAATAGGCCTTTTGTGTACATAGAGAAAGTCTTAGATCTTTGAGTTGAGCTCATGATGAATGGGGGCAAAAACAAAAGTGTTGCGTTTATAATTTTGTTCAGTGTATATACATGTACATATGTGTCTGTGTGTATATAAGAAAGTGGGAGAGAGATTCAGAGAAAAACAGAAGATGTCAGTGGTGCACAGGTGCATGCAAGGATATGTGTACATACATTGTGGAAGTGAGTGCAATTGATGTTTTGCCTACTTCACCACAGGCTCTCCTCTCTTCATGCTTCATTGCTGGAGCCAATATAACCACAAACATCGCCAGCACAGACGTTGATCTGCTGGTTTGATTTGGGCTTACTCCAAACCAGTGCACACCCAAGTGATTTCTAATTATCATCACCGTAACACATGAAGAGGTGAGTTGACTGCAGCATGTTGATAGTTGGTCTCATTAAGTCCTGAAGCAGGAGAACGGCTTTATATGCTGTCTCGTTGAAAGAGTAATTAAACCTTGATACCACTGCAGACTGTACTCTTTTCCACCACTTTACATCATTAGGGCTCAAAGGTGCTTCACTCTGCCTGTGGGATCTAACTCCCAAGTCCTCTCAACCATCTGATATCAAAAGGATGTTTGAATGTGCTTTGATTGCTTGCACAGTTTCAAAACAGGTGCAGACAAAAAAGCTACATTCTGCTTTAAAATGTAAAAAACACTTACTGCCTAATGTGCCATTAGGATATTGAGTGTCAGCTGCTTACCTTTCATAGCTTAACTTTAGGGTGAAGTTATTTTTAAAATGTCTGACACCTCAGTGAAAATTAATACACACACACACACACACACACACAACAAAATGTGTTGTTTGTAAAGCATGTGTCAGACACATAGTAAGTGGATTATCTGTTAGGAATTTTGCAGATTTTTGTACCACAGAAAGACACCAGACTTCCTTGACAAAAACTGTAATTTTACATCACAAAACACTCTGGTCTACTTCTCCCTCAATCGGTTAGTTTGTTTGTGTTATTGTGTGACTTTGGTGTCTTTGTTTGTTTGTGTTAGTGTGTGAGTTCACAATAACACTATCAAACTAACTGATTGAGGCAGCAGTAGACTAGAGAGGTAAAATTGTTGCTTCTGTCAACAGAGTCTCGTGGCTTATTATTATTATTATAGAGCTTATTATTGGCTGTTTCTGGTTAAACAAAAAGGATCTTACTCTTTTAAAAAAAAAACATCTCTGTTGGGATACTTTCCACAATGTTGTCAAAGATAATAACAAGCTGAAAAAAAACAAGCACTTTAGTGGATGTTCTTTGACTGTGCACTATTGCCCACAAGGATTACATTGTAGCCCTGTTTTGCTGCTGCTGACTGCGCACTCACTCAATATTGGACCAGTTTCAAAAATTGCTTTTCCCATAAGAAAAAAGAATTTCATAGTCAACAAGTAGTTGCACATTTTAATATTAATTTAATTATTTAAAATATATATGTTTAGGGCATCAGAAACTGTATGTTATAAGTAGCATTGTACTACATTACAGAGAAATACAAAAACGTAATGATGAGCCTTTAAAATATAAATTTTATGAGTGCACGCATGCAGGGAGGCCCCTTTTAATGACAAGAGGTGATGATTCTGAATGTGTTGGAACACCAGCAAAGGGCCTGAATCTTGTGTTAATTTATGTCAACACAGTATAAAATCACATCAATCAAATCTCGTTCGAAACACTGGAATAAATAACTTCACAAGAACCCACTCACCCTGCACCGGTTCATGCATAAGGATCTAGGTCATGGAAAGTAGTGTGTGCTTAGCCAACACGATGCTGACAAAATAAATATCACCTAGTCAGCCATTAGAATAGTTAGCTATAGTTGCGACTGCATTAGCTACATAAACAAGCTAAATAGCTTATGATGCGTTATTTGTCATTGACTGACTGAGTGATCACCAGTAGTAGGTGACTGTCTCACTTTATGATAGCTTTACGATTATATTATATTTATCATCAACCTTAAAGGGGCTATATGTAGATTCATATTACCATCCTGTATGATTGATTGATTTAGCCTGCAAGAAATGATGTAACTGAACAAAGTAAATGTGGAGTGATTTGATTATACTAGCCTTGTTACAAGGC
>NC_060167.1:9880824-9886693 GCF_021292245.1 Micropterus dolomieu | reverse complement strand
GCCCAAGTGGGGCACTGACTTATGTAGGGATGGCGTATGGTATGTCTGCACACACACACACACACACACACACACAACAAAATGTGTTGTTTGTAAAGCATGTGTCAGACACATAGTAAGTGGATTATCTGTTAGGAATTTTGCAGATTTTTGTACCACAGAAAGACACCAGACTTCCTTGACAAAAACTGTAATTTTACATCACAAAACACTCTGGTCTACTTCTCCCTCAATCGGTTAGTTTGTTTGTGTTATTGTGTGACTTTGGTGTCTTTGTTTGTTTGTGTTAGTGTGTGAGTTCACAATAACACTATCAAACTAACTGATTGAGGCAGCAGTAGACTAGAGAGGTAAAATTGTTGCTTCTGTCAACAGAGTCTCGTGGCTTATTATTATTATTATAGAGCTTATTATTGGCTGTTTCTGGTTAAACAAAAAGGATCTTACTCTTTTAAAAAAAAAACATCTCTGTTGGGATACTTTCCACAATGTTGTCAAAGATAATAACAAGCTGAAAAAAAACAAGCACTTTAGTGGATGTTCTTTGACTGTGCACTATTGCCCACAAGGATTACATTGTAGCCCTGTTTTGCTGCTGCTGACTGCGCACTCACTCAATATTGGACCAGTTTCAAAAATTGCTTTTCCCATAAGAAAAAAGAATTTCATAGTCAACAAGTAGTTGCACATTTTAATATTAATTTAATTATTTAAAATATATATGTTTAGGGCATCAGAAACTGTATGTTATAAGTAGCATTGTACTACATTACAGAGAAATACAAAAACGTAATGATGAGCCTTTAAAATATAAATTTTATGAGTGCACGCATGCAGGGAGGCCCCTTTTAATGACAAGAGGTGATGATTCTGAATGTGTTGGAACACCAGCAAAGGGCCTGAATCTTGTGTTAATTTATGTCAACACAGTATAAAATCACATCAATCAAATCTCGTTCGAAACACTGGAATAAATAACTTCACAAGAACCCACTCACCCTGCACCGGTTCATGCATAAGGATCTAGGTCATGGAAAGTAGTGTGTGCTTAGCCAACACGATGCTGACAAAATAAATATCACCTAGTCAGCCATTAGAATAGTTAGCTATAGTTGCGACTGCATTAGCTACATAAACAAGCTAAATAGCTTATGATGCGTTATTTGTCATTGACTGACTGAGTGATCACCAGTAGTAGGTGACTGTCTCACTTTATGATAGCTTTACGATTATATTATATTTATCATCAACCTTAAAGGGGCTATATGTAGATTCATATTACCATCCTGTATGATTGATTGATTTAGCCTGCAAGAAATGATGTAACTGAACAAAGTAAATGTGGAGTGATTTGATTATACTAGCCTTGTTACAAGGCGGGAGCAGCCAGCTACTGTAGCACAGATCGACCACTGTTTGCTTTGTATCGTTCAATTTAGATTTATTGTTGTTTTACCGATACTCAGGTGCACAGCTTCTCCACCGTGCCAGTTGCTATAACTAACATGACCCACATAATATACAAAACTGCAACAAAACAGCGCAGAAAGAAACCAATCCACTACAGTAGTTACTTACTGCAGTCTAACTGTTATAAAGTGTGGGAACAATCTCATTTATAATAATCAGTAGTGTTGTAGTACTCGAGACTGGTCTTAAGACCACTTTTTGATGGTCTCGTCTCGGACTTGACCGCATTTGTACTCAGTCTTGTCTCGGTCTCAAACATAGAGGATTTGGGACTTTATTTCAAGACCAGTCAAGACCATAACTTTTGGAATATCAATAAATTGCTTTTGCATTGTCTGATTTATTTGTTAACATCCTTACTTTGATTGGATGTAAAACTTGTTGCTTCAAATGCAACCAATAACCTTAATTAAAAATGTGTTGTTACTGTTAACGGCTGTCACCCCTCCCCTCCCCCCTTCACATGCACTCCAATTGTTTAATAAATGTTTGATGTAATTCATTTGAATCACAAATTAATTAGAACTTAATTTTTCTATTAAGATATCTATTTTGTTGAGGAAAATGATTCAGATGATCATAAAAAAGATTTTACTTAATTTAACTCACGCATTTTTGTTAAAAACACATATTACCATAATGGTTGTCCCACGTCAGATTTGTGAAGTGATCCACTGTTTGGCATCAAGTGTTTGTTCTGACCATAAAGAATAGTTTCTGTGCAGTGTTGGGCTGTAGCGTCGCTACAAGTAGTGACGTTACTAGTTTAATTACATTTCTCAGTAGCTTGTTGGTAGCGTTGCTATTTTCTGAATCAAATAGCTTTTCAGTAACGAAGCTCTTTTATTGATCGAGTAGCGCGGTAGCTTTCACACATGCTACATTTTCCCAAGCATTTCTGAAGGATCAGTAAGTGACGCCACCGCCACACACGGACCTGTATGTGCACCCGGCAGAAGCACTTCCGTGTGACGGTGACATCACTTACCGATCCTTAGGCTGATGTCTGCGACTTTGCTGCAGGGAAATAGAGACATGTGCGACTAAGTTTACTTTCTATTGTGATACAGGGGCGCCCCCAGAAAATTTTCCCAGGGATGGCCAGATTGTGCCACTGAAAATCCTGGTGTGGCACACTAAACCGAAAGCCATAACTGAATTTCAGGAATTCTATTATGCAGTATATAGACTAATTGAATACTACATAAAAATATGAGTTAAGGAATCACAGACTGAATTAGTTTGGTTTCTTATTTTACAGTTAAAATTGTCTAATGTCCATAGACTAAAACCAGTTCAATAAACATTCCATAAAAGATGAATAAAAAAAATAAAATAAGCATGGGTGTGCTTTTGGTGATAGGAATGTTAATGAACACTCTCTGTTTTTATCAATATTTCAATGTTATGTTATTTGGAACTTGGTTGTATGGACAGAAAAAGTCTTTTAAAGATATCTACCAATACCAACATTTTAACAGTAAATATTACCAAAATATGGACATTCGCCTGTTATATTTTGAAAATGTTGTATGATAACTGTTGTATTTTAGTTTATTTTCATCAGATTTACAGTTACAATTGCATTCCAGGTGTATTAGAAGATATTCAGTTGTATTATAAACTTCCTCATGATGGTTTTGATGGTTTATTGCATTAAAATATAGCTTTTTTTTACCAGGCGAGGATGAAAATATAAGATTTTTTTCTTTAATGCATCGCCATGTAGTCTGTAATAGTAAAATAAATATATTAATATACAATGGATTTATATTCCTTAACTTCTGACTTTTCAAAGGAGACCACAATTATGCATCTAGGCCAAATAGTTGAGGAGTTATTCCTCATTCATTTAGGTTTTTTCTGGAAAAAGGTGCCTGTTTTCAACAGGTTGTTCTTTAAATAGGCAAGTTGACCTTTTCCTTAAAAAGACAAATACAGCTTTTATTTGTAGGAGTGCATTGATGGGGAGTAACAAAACATGTACTGGGAACAAGCCTACTCAAGATTACAGCCATCATGGAGCATAAATGTTTTTCTTTAAATTGAAATTGAAATATACGATATGTGTCTGTATTGAGTTGTGTAATTATTTGTTAACATACTAAGTTTGGTGTTATTCTTGTTACAAAAGCCTAGGATAGTCATTCTTGAAATATCCCACTTTTAAACAACCGATTTGACCAGTATCATATTTATATGTAAAAATGGTGGGTGGGCACCAACCATTTCGAACCATAAATACCAGTAATACTACAATACTCTGTCTTGCTTCTGTGTTTTTTAACATCTCAACAAACAGCATGGCTCTACAAAACACTTAACATGAGAGACAGAGAGAGAGAGAGAGAGAGAGAGAGAGAGAGAGAGAGAGAGAGAGAGAGAGAGAGAGATTTGTACAAATTTTCAAATTATTATTAGTTTGATTGCTTGATATTTTAGTAATTGTTTTGTTTTTACATTTAATACTGATTTCTTTTTTCTTTTTTTGAAAATTATTATTTTTAAATTTTTTGTCCATATGCTTACTGTTTTATTTATTTAATTTGAATATTTTTATTTTTTTAACACACACACACACACACACGCTTACTGTTTTATTTATTTATTTTATTTTAATTTTTTATATTTTTAAATTTTTTTAACACAAACAGACATACACTTTAATTACTTGTTTAATGAAATGTATGGGGTTGATTGTTCTTATGTAGTTTGTATGATGCTTTGGCAATATTGTTGTTACACATTCATGCCAATGAAGCTAATTTGAATTTAATAGAATTGAAATGAGAGAAAGATAGAGGGCGAGAGAGAGAGAGAGAGGAGTGCATTGACACAAGTTACAGTACCACTGTTGCAAACCTAAATTAAGAATGCAATATTTAAGCATACACAACCAAGCTCAGAACAAATGAGCCTACAGGGCCATAAGCAAACAGCAGTGAGCTCAACACCACTCAACAACCACGCACACAGACAATGTTTTAGGGATCTAGAGATCCTGCGATCATAATGGAAAGAATGTTCGCCAATATATATCCCATTCCCAGCTCCATACCTTTCATACAGTGCATTGAGCCAGTAAACTGGCCTAATAATCCCGAATAATAAGGCAGTATGAAAGTGCCTATATGATAACAACATCATGACAACAACCGTAATCCGTAGCCTAGTCTCAACCGATCCAGCACAACTCATGCAGGGACCAGCAGCAGAGTCAGGATGATAAAATACGCTTTCACTCACCAGAGCTAAGGCCTCATGCGAGGAGAAAGGCAACTTTCTGGGTGACTGAAGTTTTTCACACAGCCCGCCGTGACTCGTCGTGGCCCCGCAGTGTTTGTTGGGCTGCTCAATGGAGCGCCTGATGGACGCAGCCCAGTTTCACAGCATCGCCCAGGTCACTCCCGCTGTTCTCAAGTTTTGCAGTTTAGACTGAGTAGAGTCCAGTGGTCCAGCAGAAGCAGAAGTTGATGTCTCCTACAAATGACCCTGGGTACTGCAATGGATATTCTTACAACTCATGAGAGGCAATGTTGCTACCGCCACCTGCTGGTGTAGCTAAACTAAACTGCTCTCACATTTACAGATCTCTGTTTACAGATCTCTGTGATACAGAGTGGACAAAATTCCACAAATGCATAAAAAGGAAGTCACAAATGTAACGTCACCTGCAAATAGACAGGAAATGACCTGCAAATGATCCGCAAATGTGCAAAAACTGTTTTGTTTGTAAAAATAGATCCACAAATGCGTAAATCACACTTTGTATGTGAAATTTAAATGTGTGTACAGAGTAAATTGTACATTTACAAATTGCACTGTATTTTTGTGGATATGATTTTACAACACAAATGTTAAAATAGGTGTTTTGGGTAGTGAGATATTTGTGTATATTTTGGATCTGCGGGTTCTAAACCGGTCTCTGAGGAGATTCATCCGTCCTTCTCACAGGAAGTTCCTGAGGTTCGCCTTCGGGGGTGTGGCTTACCAGTATCGGGTTCTTCCATTCGGCCTGGCACTTTCCCCTCGCACATTCACCAAGTGTATGGATGCAGCACTGGCCCCGCTGAGGCTCCAGGGCATCCGGATTTTCAACTACATCGACGACTGGCTCATCCTAGCCCAGTCTCGAGAGTTGGCAGTTCGGCATCGAGATGTCGTTCTGGCTCATCTGCTGCGTTTAGGGCTGAGGCTCAATGCAAAGAAGAGTGTGCTGGCGCCCACCCAACGGACTACGTTCCTAGGGGTAGTATGGGATTCGACAACGATGCGGACACAATTGTCACCATATTGGCTGCCGTGAAAGGGGTGAAGTTAGGCCACGCCATCACTATAAAACACTTTCAACGAGTGTTGGGTCTCCTGGCGGCTGCGTCCAGCGTAATACCATCTGGAC
>NC_060167.1:9845836-9880724 GCF_021292245.1 Micropterus dolomieu | reverse complement strand
AAGCGCCTGCTTCATAGTTTAAGCTAATGATGAGTGTGTACAGGTGTGCTTTATACTCCTCCGGTTATTCCGTCACACCTTACCGTTCTAGCAACAAACCAATAGGATTGGAGTGATTTCATTCACGTTCAGACCTGCTACGCCTAGAGGCGTTCCCATAGTGTCGTAACCGACGCAGTGTCTCGTTCCCCTTCTCGGGGAACCAGGGTTACATACGTAACCCGAGACGTTTTAGTCTTTCTTCTATTGCTACTGTGAAATGAAGCTAGTTCAATATATACTAGGCCTATACTCTGTGTGTGTGAGTGTGTGTGTGTGTGTATATATATATATTCTGTACATGACCTAACTATAAAAAATTAAAATATAAAAAAATTTAAAGTAGCTTGGATGTAACTAAACTACTTTTGCCACGTTGCTGTAGCTTAGCTTGCTACATTTCACTGGGGGGTAGCTTCTGTGTAGTGAAGCTTCTTTAATGTAGAGTAGCTAGTAGCTTAGCTCACTACATTGTCCAAGTAGCTTGCCCATCACTGCATCTCTGTTTAAATTTGAAAGAAAAAACAACATGAGAGGGTGGCATGGTGATGCAGTGGTTAGCACTGTCGCCTCACAGCAAGAAGGTTGTGGGTTCAAACCTCCGGGGCTTCCTCCCATCATCCAAAGACATGCAGGCTAGGTTAATTGGTGTCTCTAAAATTGTCCTTAGGTGAGTGTGGTTGTTTGTCTATGTGTGGCCCTGCGATGGACTGGCGAACTGTCCGGGGTGTACCCCACCTTTTGTCAGCTGGGATTGGCTCCAGCCCCCTGCGACCCTGTACGCAGGATACAGCCGTTGATGATGGATGGATGGAATGAATTGAGAATTATTGATATCGAATGATATGACATTTTTTATCATGATAACATTTTTGGCCATATCATCCTGCTCTAGTGTTACTTGGATGGTAAATATGGAAAAGGAATGTGAAATAAAGATGCTTAAGTAGATTTCAGCTGTTAGCGTTTGTATGTGGGTGTTTTAATGGGAATGTGTTTTAATGGGAATGTGGATCTTTCAGATCATTCCACATTTTATTGTCTGTCATGCAATGTGGGGAACCGGTGTTGATCTTGACTCGGTCTCGCCCTCCCTCGGTCTTGGTCTCGTCTTGCTCTATGAAAATGGTTGTGTTTCAGCTTTTGCTCGCTTATGAGTTCAAGCGCACGCATACGAGAACACACGTGCTAGTGGCCGCTGAAAACAACATATTACCCCTTTCTGTATAGTAATCATCATCATTGTCATTATGGCATGGCACATGAGCACTTCCTTGCTCCCTCCCTGCAACTCCCTATTAAGCGACTCCGTGCTTAGTGCATCACCTACACTCTCCTCCTGCTTAATCTGTCCCTCGGCCCTGTCATGGTCACTCTGCCCTTCTGATTCGCTGTCACACGCCTGCTCCTCTGCCTGACATGGGCCATGGCCATCCCTTCCTTCTTCAAGTGCCTGCACAAAGTACTGCAGCTGATGTTGAAGCTACTGCAGCCCCAGTGGCAAACAGTTTGTTAATTTCTTGGCGCACAACTTCTCTGCACCCTCCTTGCACTTTGTTCGTCCATTTTGACACCTTGATCCATTCACAGATTTTGTGGCTTCTGACATGATAAACAGAGGGCAGATGGGGAGGGAATGGGAGATGTGTCTGTCCCAGTGTCAGTATAGAAAATAAACTAATGAGCCACTGGCTGTCCTGCTTTATGGGCCAGTCGTTAGCCTATTTTAAAATTTTAAAATTTTTTGTAATTAATAAATAAATAGTTCAAATTATATCAGCCCCAGATGAAAAAAGAACTACTTAATCATAGTAGAAGCACAAAAAGCAAGCACTGATTACCAAATCAACAAAATCTAAACATGTCAGCAAAATCATTCTTATATGTAATTTCTAACATCACAATAAGATATCTACTACATGAAACAAGAGTCCTGAATGATCTTTGCCATCAATTATAGCTATTCCGTCACAAACGGAAAGACCACTGAGGCCTACTATCACTGCTTTTTGCAGTGGTTGCTGATACAAATGACAACCTTTTTGACCGAAACCCAGCCAAGGTAATTTTCACCTGCGGAACCCAACAGTGAGGAGGAGGGAAGTAAGTCTAAGAGGGGCACCTGTTGAATCCAAATCAAGAGTCAGGTCTGAATCTAGGTCCACATTTATTTCCATTCCCACACAACTGCCAAAACCACCTCCTGATGACTACTGTTTAGTCCCAAACTGGGATTGTTTGTGGTGAACTCTTATCCCAGTGTCTCCTCTGTCCTCTATTTACATTCCCCAAACACAGCAGTCTCTTGTTTTTTTTTTTTTTGGGAAATACAAAATAGTACTGATGAATGGTATTCCTTTTCATTAGAATGAAGCTGCAGCCCTCTATGACAAGAACTATACTTCTGCATCCTTATTGTAAAATATGCGCTTACTAAGCATATTTACTGTCTACTTTCTTGCTATGCGTAGTCTATATTTGATTTAAATTCACAGTCTATATTTGTTCAAGGCATCAGAGATGTGACTCCTAACTTCTGGTAAAATATAGTGGCCTACTATGTTTTTAAACCTAAACAGATATTCTTGTAAATGATATTGACATCAAGGACATGCCTACAGGAACATGAATGGATAATTTAATGCGGTCATGTGACGAGGAATGGAAATCACTTCTCCATGTATACAGATATCTGATTGCCTAACATCAAACATCAAGAAAAAAAACTGTATGTGAGTTGAGTTGGCTAGCAATCACTTAAAATCTAAATTATAAGATCAACAAAGAAAGTGCAAGGCAAGGTCAGTGAAGAATTATTCACTAAGCCTAAACCTTGAGATGAAGGGAAATTAAGATAACAGATAAATCTTGCAACCTCTAGAAGCTTCTGAAAATGCAACGAACAAAGTAATGTATCATCTGGCACTTTGATGCTAAAAATAAGGCTTCAGAACCTACTGTGAAAGTATTTTTTATTATTATGTACATTTTCCTTTCAAGGATTCTGTAAGTCATTAAAAGGCAACAGCTTTTATAGGCCCTGCCACCATGTTACACTGCACTGTAAATAAACTGACATACAGCACATCTCCTTTAACAGGAAAAGGAACAATGCAAGGCACATGCCATTGGCAGAACTATATATATCATCCTCTGAACATTCAGTCACTTTACTGTACATACTGAGACAGCTTCAAATATAGAGTGATCACAGTTGTAGAGCAAGGTACGGTTAGTGTGTAGTCAACCAGACGGTTTACCATGATGGGGCTATATAGAGCAAAATGAGGAATAGATTAGGAAGATTGCAGAGCATGGACATAATTCCTGGGACTGGAAAGTGTGATAGTGTGCAAAAACCTATGCTGACAGACAGTGCAAGATAAATGCAGCCCTACAATAATGTTTCAGCAGTAACACATGTCATGGTTATACAGGGCAGTGCAGGAATACAGGTCCACAGACAGCTCCATAGGTGGTGAGGAGTAGTTTAGAGTTTATGTGGGTATACTATAGAACTATTGGGAATATATTACTGAGAGAATGAAGTGGTGATATTGACTTAGTAGAGCCTCTAAAAGGGTCGTTTATTTTGGTAGAAAATGATGGCAATGTAGATTTGGATCATAGATTTTAGTCAGTGCACTGTTATGTTAAGGTTGTCTGTGGCATGAATGTGTGGGATTATTGTGTATCATTGAAATTGTATTTCTCAGTTGTTTACTTGTGAGTTAATCAATATTTAAATTGAGCGACTAATAATGATTAGGTTATTGCAAAAGGTTTCAGTTTCTCTTGAAAAAAGCTTTACCTTGACACATATACTGTAACTAATTCTAGTTGTAAAGAGATGTACGACAACTATATTATGTTGTCACATCTTGGATGTATGAGACAAATACTACATATTTTAAAGCATCAAAAGACTGCAATGTTTTATCAATAAAACACAATTATTAACAGACAGCTACAGATGTAAAACACAGAACTGATCACTAAACTTCATTTTCCAGTTAAGTGATTTACGCTTTACAGCCGTCAAACAGCACCCTAAAATTCATCATTTGTGACTGATAATAGATTGAATGTTTTTTCAGTCTTTTGCATAGAATATTGAAAGGTCAAGCATATTATTGTAATGTTGAGCATTTAAGTAAAATGTAATATGTACAGTAGCCTCATACAGTATGTGCTCTGACACATTAATGGTTGTCAAAGGCAGCTATGATCAAGCATAATTTCTATTTACAATGCAGAGAGGAATGACATTTCTGGGTTCTTAGTTTGAGAGTACAGTTTCCCATTTCAATTACCGACCAAAAGCCCAAAAAGGAAAGGCATTTCCTACATGGTGAATTTACGCTTCAGGGGCAATTAAATGTTAAAGGTCTACAGCCTGCAGTTGTACCACAATGAGTTTGTGATAAGATATCTAACATAAAAAAAAATATTACTTCTAGTAAATCAGTGGTCTTTGAGCCAGGACCGCCTGCAGGGTAATAGCCTATTTCCTTTTCGTGGGCACAAAGTATCCTTATCCGCAAGTTAATAATTTGTGGGTCGCACTCAAAGGACACAGAGCCGAATTGCACTGACATGGTGGTAACAGTTGGGTTAAAAAGTAGATATGGTTAAATAACTTATTTAGAGGCAGTTAAAGTTAAGTAAATATGGATGTTGATTGTTGATTTTGAGAAAAGAAATTTAGGGCAGCCAGTAAACTCTTTTAAACTAGATGCTTAGATGCCACTTAATGGGCAGCAACTGATCAGTGAAAAGGACACATCTCATTTCATAAACATGAACAGGTAAATGTTCTTTCCATTGAACCATGTGTGACGGTGAGGGACCAGTCAAACTGAAATTAAATTGCATTTTCTTTGTCTGCTACAGCATACATATCTGCTCTGTAAAATCTATTGTCCTGTGTTCTTCCTTGAGAAAAAAATCATAAATCAAAAGGGAGATATGTTTATTTCATTTTTTTGTTTCATTACGGCACTCCGTAGATTTGCATTAATGTGATAAAATTCCATTCTGGTATTTGAAATATTTCAATACAGCCAATCAAATCTTGCATAAAGCAGTAACATCAGCGTTCTATTATCGACAGAGCAGGCGCTCACACTGAGACAGACAGCAACCTGCCACACATATCAAAATCCACAGACTCTGAATAACAACCCACATTAGCTTTCCTGCTAACATCTGTATCTAACTTACATAAACATGAATACGCATCTCGGCTTGCACCTTAGCTTGTTGAACGAGAGCCCAAACAAACATTGACCACAAAAAATATACTGCTAACATCAGTTTGCAGCTGCTCAGCTGCAGCACATTAAACAGCATGTAAACATCCCTGCAAATGTCACTTTGGTCTGGTTAGATGCTGATGTGGTCCTTACTCTACAATACCGCTAACAACATGCTGCCCGTGACATGTAGGCTACAAAGAAAGTGTGTTCACTTTGTCTTTCAATCTTTACAGTGTAACACCAGCACTCTAGCAGCACGACAGCTACTGTCAATCAAACACACTCACCGACACGCCCCTCCAGCCTGCTTCCTAGGGAGAAAAGGAGCATTGTTTCTGCCTTTTAATGATACAAAAACTGCACATGATGATGCATGTTTACATGTTGATGTTTAGTAGGTATAATGTTTACCATCTTAGTTCAGCATGTTAGCATGTAACATTTGGTAATTAGCACTAACCATCGAATACAGCTGAGGCAGATAATAAACCAGTTTTTGGGTTTTGGACAAATGTAAAATTGACTGTGCTAGAGAAAAGCCAGGCAATGATCAAAGTTATTACATATTATCCTGAGGGGACATCATTGTCTGTACCAAAATGCATTAGTTACAAAGACATTGTCAGCCTCAGGAAAAGCCAGGGGATCATCAGTCATTAGGATTAATCCTCTGGAAACCATGAATGTCTGCACCAAATTGTGTGACAGTTTATCCAGAAAATGTTCATATATTTCACTGGATAAGTCAAAACTTTGACCTGCATTGCTATCCCTAGAGCTATGCCCAGTAGGCCATTTGAGGGGGATGACCAAAATGAATCCCCCTTGTTAACCTGCCATCCCCCCTCTCCATCCTGTAGTAGCAGAGAATGTGCAAGGGCAGAGGGGTTGTTCAGTTGAAAATGTTAGTCTAGTCTGCCTGAATCATTGATCCTTTATCTGAATAAGGTTTCTGCAAGTTAAAGTTAAAATCTATGGACACAACCATGGCTCTAAAAATATCAGTAGCCAAACTCTGCTGTGTATTGATAAATCCATGGCGCTCTTTAAAATTGCTTTTTTTTCTCTCAGACTCACCCTTCTTTCAGTTTCATCTTGGATCTGCAATTTTCTCTAAGCTATATGCTATGAATACTCAATTCTATACTATATTGTAGCCTCCATACTCCATAGAGTCACCATCCCAATATGACAAGCAGCAACGTGTAGTCCTTCGGTTCTCCCACTGAGCCACCCCCATTCTAAAAATTATCAAATCACTGACTAGCTATGCTGCTAACTTGGCTAAAAATTACATTTAATTTGTAATCCTAGTAAAGTGAGAAACTGAACAAACAATGAAATGCTCTGCTAAATGCTGATAATTTAAGATACCCTTCCTAACTCTAAAATCACCCCCACAGGAAACCCAAGATTTAAATTTTAACTTTAATAATGACTGATGGAAAGTATATTCTTCTCACTACAGCTTGGACGGCATGTAAAATTCTACAGTATTGGGGTCCTGTCCATGGAGAGGCTTAAGTAAGGTTTTTTAAATGCTTTAACTGTCCCTGACTCCCTTTCGCTGAGCTTTTCATCTTGTATGAGCATTAAACCTTAGACACACCAACCAATCTGAAGTGTTTACACATTCTGTCTCCGGCATTTATACTCTGTAAGATTACCCTCTACCTTCTGCCACCTGATATGTTGATATCACAATAAAAGCCCCTTGGGGTACAGAGTTTATTCTATTTGCCACCTAATTTCTTGAACGTGTGCTGGGATCCCTGTGGCTGTATAGTAATTCTCAGGCACTAGCACAGTAAACTTGCTACACATGCCAACGGGGTAATCCTGTATTAGTGATGAGACAAAAAAAATCACACAGTCTGGCAAATACAGAAACACTTCAGACTGTGACAGCAACATAATAACTTAAATAACCATTGGTTTATTTGTCTGCTTGGCCCATTTTGATGTAAACTGTGACAACTACCTCTAGCAATGAGAAAAAAACAGTCAGTCCCATCTGTTTCAAACAAAAGGTATTAAAGAATGTTCCTCGGATATGCTTGCTCTTTGCATGTATTGTGTTAATGTCTCCAAAGCAAAAATGAAACGAATTGGCTATATGTATTTTGCTGACAGCTGGTCTGACATTAATACTGTTTTCATACCTATCCCATTATGCAAAGTGTCCAAATGAAGGGCATGTCTGTAAACACATTATGACCATCAGTTTGTACTTTGGCAACAAACTATAGTATAGTTGACTGTTCATGAATTCAGAGCACTAACTGAATTCCTGCTTGTATATTCTGATTGTGACCTTCCTTTACACATGTTCACAGAGCGCAATGCCTAAGGAGCATCCTTCAGAGATGAAGCAGAGTGGGTGTGAATGTGTATCACACCTTGGCTGGCTTTACCGACCTGATAAATGCCACTTCTCAAGAAAAAAAGTGAATAAGATTGAAAGAAAGATTGAAATTAAAAAGACACATGTTATAGCAGCATATATATATATATATACATTTATAACAGGTATACTAAATCTAGACTAGTGTATCACTACACTTGACAGTCCTCAAGTGAGTAATCCTGGTGTTTAATGCTCAGTATGAAGAAGATGACGTACACACATGGATTGTGGAGAATTTTATTGGGGGTGAATTTCTTTAAAAGAGCCAATGTAAAATTGCGTAGTTGTATTCTCGTTCACCATTTGGAGTTCTACTCAGCAAAATGTTCTCAATGGCAACAATGGTGGCTGGAAGCTATATTGCAATATTACTGATGTATTTGTGAGCATTGCTGTGACACAGTCCTGACACAGAGGTGTTTAAGATGATGGCTATCAAGCTGAACATCAATTTGATGGTCTGTCACTTCCTGAAAGAAATGTCTGGATCTCTTTGGCTTGCTAGAGTCGCAACTTTCCACTTGTTTACTTCAGCTACCTGTCTTCCATCTCATGTAGGGGAGGTTGCATCCAAATGGCTTGCGCAAGCTTGTGAGCTATGAATGGCTGCCCACTGACGTGTAGGTAAGCTGAAGTGACTTAACAAAACAATGAGCTAAAACTAAAAGCTGTGTAGTGCAGCAGAGTATGGTGTTGATTCACAGTGGGATCTGCAGTATCAGCATCCATTTAAATTACAGGGTACCGATTCTGTGATTCAAGGTACAAGGTAAAGTTATTTGTCATTTTACAACTTGGTTGTAATTTCATCAGGGTCTCATTTTATAACCCTGTTGTAAAATGAGATCAAGTTTGTAATTCCCTTCATGCTACTCACAAAGCAAACATTATAAACAAAATGTATAAAATTACGTACAGAAATAAATGATTTTGTATGGTGCAGTGCTGAGAATGAATTTAAGAGTAAGGGTAAGGGTAAGAAGTAGTTCTGAAGTCTGATGGTGTGACAAATGATACTTCTTTATCTATTGCCAGATGGCAGCAAGGTGAACAGGCTGTGGCTTGGTTGAATGACATTATTTAAATGACAACTGTAAAATGTTTTATGAACATGGTCAACTATGTCCCCTGCTTGTATGTTCCTAAATAAAAACACACAATAACAATAAAGAATTCACATCACTTCTTGGTTATTTATTTTACACTTTCTGCACTACAGTGTAAATAAAATATAACATCCCTTCATAACATTTGGCCAGTTACAGATAATTATGAGTTATTACTAATGTCCAAATCATATATTTTTCCTATCCTATAATTTTAAACAAGAATTCTTCCTGTGCCAGCCAACAGCTGTGACAGTGTTGGATTTCAGGATCTTTCACAGAGGAGTGAGGGATATAAAAATAGAAACTGTCATCATTGGTTACTGTGAATGTCCACCCTATAAAACAGACAGCTTGTAAGCTGCCACGCTTCCTGCAAAGCCAAACCCCCTCTTTTTATCAAGAGACGGAGTGCTTTTTGAATAAATATCATACCTGCCACCACTGATATTGATTTTCTATACCTTAGAAAAGCTAAGAATCGTAACTGCTCTGTGTATGTGGTTGTCAGTCTTGTGGGAAAAGTCCATTACTCAGTCACTCTCCCTTTTTGTACAATTGGAAATCAGGTTTGACGAGTTATTTTTATAAATATATATTTCACTTTGGACTGACTAGTGCAATCAAACAGCAAGTGAGAAACTGCAGCTCAGTGAAAACCCTCTATAACTAAAGCACAGATAGTCATCTACTAAACCCATGATTAGATGGTCATATGAGTTCTTCATCTAGCATTGTCTTGGGAACAGTAATATACAATACATGGCTATGTAATTTACCATAATACAATGAAAATGTTTTTTAATAGCCTCCATCTGTCATGCTGAGGACAACAGGCACTAAAAGGTACTGTACATCACCCAGGAGGGAAGAGGGGCAGGAATGAGGAATGACAGAGAGATGGAGGGGAAAGCAGGGTGTGAGAGTAAAAACTAAACTTGACCAAACTATGAGTCAAAACACTGGAATCTTGTCAGGAAACATGACTATCATTGAAAACAACAGGCCCAAAATTAATATTGTTCAGCATTCCTGTGAATCCCCGGATGCAGGTGATGCGAGTATTGCATCAGCATGTCAGAGAGAAAGAGAAAGCAAAGATGAACTGTTGTTTTTGATGCCAAAAATGATTCAAGACATATTTTGCTCCTCTGGTGAAATGCAGCCAGGTTAGAGCCACATTCAACACGTTATTTACCTATGAAATGCTCTCTGGCTAGCATCCAAATTCAACAGGGATGTGAAAAGGAGAAAGACTGGACCTGAATGCAAAGATTCTCATTTTGTTTGAATAGTCAGAGAAATTCTGGCATGAAGTGACTTTATTCACTGCAAGACATAAAAAGAAATGTTATCTTCTCCACAGAGGTCCCACAGAGATAGTAGCAGAGAGTTATAGCAATAGATATATGAATTGAAGGTCACCCTTCAAAGGCCCAAACAGTCTTAGAAAATAAAACACTGCAGGACAGAGGGAACTGCAGAGCATGTAAAACTGGCATGTTTATACATAACATTAAATAAGAAGTGGGGAAATGAGCAAAGGTTCTGAGACATTATATAAATGTGTTTTGAGGAAATTGCCTATAAAACACCTCAGCTGCACTTCACCTATAATGATTTTACAGACTGCAAAAAAAAGATAATGCCATAGGTAAAGCAAGGTGCAGAATAAGAAAGCATTACAGAGATGCCACTGTTATATTTATTTTTCAGTACATCCATACAAATAGATGGACAAAGAGATAAATATTGTGGAATATGATAACTATTAAATACAGACATGGTGTCATGCCATTGAGCAGACCCCTCTCCTGGGGGACATGTTGAATAATGTAGAGTGATCAAATTTTCATTAATCTTTTGCATGATTAAAAGGTAGTAAATAAAACATATCTGTGTGCAGCACTAAGAGCATTGCAAAATACAGGTCTACATAAAGCAATGTGAGATTGATGGGTCAGAGCACTGAACAGGCATTGGGGGAGTTTGGTCCTCAGATCTAGAAGTTTGGTGAACTGGAAAACAATATCCTCTATTGAAATATAGATAGTTTTGGTTCATGTGAGACTGACTTTGCCAGGGGAGACAGCTACATCTGACACCAAGGTGTGACCCAGCCCCTCTCTTTGGGGCTGTGCACTGGATGTTGACAGGCATCACCTCGGAGCGTTGATGAGGGGCGATAACAGCGTTCGAGGCAGCCCTGTGTGGGCCTTATCCTTGCATTCTCTGTATGCAAATCATTAGCTGCTACTGCCTCCTTTGTCAAGCAAGGTTTGTACAGTGTGCTCCTCTTCCTTTATCATTCGTACTGCCAAGCCTGCGGAAATGAAAAGCAATGCAAATATGCTTGGCTTTTAGGAGTCGGCAGATAAAGCAGGGAGACCTTCAAACCGCAACGCTTCATCCGCTTCAGTTTAGCCTTGACCGAGGCATGCAAATTATACCTGAGACGTAGGGGGAGTGACGCCGCAAGCTGCACAGGCGCAAAGCTGGGGCTTGAGATAGGCAAATCTCTCCTGAAGCAGGGTTAATTGGCAGAAAATATCTATAGAAAGGTTTAGAAAAGGGGGTTTGTGAAGTCCCACCAGAAAAAGCACACATTTATGCCATATACTGTTGACAGTGAAATGCTTGCGAAGCATTTCGCCCTCTCATTTTGTCATTTTGCTTCTAGGCAAGGATGTGTTCTACTGCTGACCCAGGTACAAGGTGCAATTCAGCACTGCTTTATCAGATCAGTATTACATTCTCAATTCTCACTGGAGTTTTATGGACCCTAGCTTCCTGTAGTGGTGCGATCCTTACTGTGTTGCTGGATGCTGGTTTATGTATTGGGTGCTCCCAGGATAACATCTATGAGCCAAAAACTTTGGGTAAATGAGAGCCTTCTGCAACTGAAAAGAGTACAAGTAAACAAAGCCTAGATTATACACATCCACAGAGGATGTGGAGACATATGAATGGCAAAGAATGCATTTGTTTTCTGACACACATTCTTTGTATCATAAGTCTGGAAAAGACATCACCACATTTCAGAGATGCTCACAAGTCTTTGAGCTAGAGTCCAAGTCAAGTCTCAAGTCTTTGAGCTAAAGTCCAATTCAAGTCTCAAGTCACTCATGGCTATAATAAATGTTGTATCACCTGCTGTGTTCAATCCAGGCTGCTGATAAAACTGCATAGCTTTAAGGAATTCTGTAACTGTAACCTGTTTTTCATTTACAGAGCACAACCATGTAATGTGCATTGCAATTAATGACAGCTTATTAACTAGCCTACAGTAAGTCAACACACCCCACAGACTCTCAAACCCAGTGTAACGTTAACTAAATAAAACTGTAACGTTACGTGATCAACAATAATAAACATAAAATAAACATTAAATAACATTAAAAATAAACATTGTTCACGAATCCTGCAGCTCTAGTCCGAGTCAGGTCTGAAGTCTTTTGAGGATAAGTCTCAAGTCGAGTCTGAAGTCACTGTGTGCGCGACTTAAGTCGGACTCCAGTCCGAGTCTCTAACTCAATTCCCAATCTCTGCTACATTTAATAAAAAACAAATCTGTGCTTGTTTGCATTCATGTAACATTTTTCATATGCAGCCTCAAGTAGATTTAAATGAAAGTGTGTTTGAAAGCCTCAGCTGACTGTGATCAGTATAGTTCTGTGCTGTAACTATCTTAAATGTATCATACACACCTGAACCTCCATCTGACTACTCTCATTTAGCACATCATTTATGGTTTCTTTCAGCATTGACCTTTCCTGCTAATTTCCTGTATGCTACTACTGAGGCTCACTTCAGTGGATGGACAGCTTTGCTGCCACCACCCTGTGCCCCTTTATTTGACATTGTCAGCACTGAAGGGCCTTTATGTGGCCTGATTGCTCCATGTGGAGTGAGTAGGAAGACGAGGCTATTAATGTAACTTTCAGGTCATGGAGCAACAGCACACATTGTGCTGATATTGGTCATGTGGAAATAGCACATCCCTTCATTTCCTACAATGATGGATAGTGGATTTGTATTCTGTGCTGACTTCTTTGACATGTGTTAAAAGAAAGAGGGAGAACGAAACACATTGAGGGAGCGACAGGGATAAAGACAAGTGCATAGAGTAAGGGAAGGGGTGGAAGAGGTGGATTGCAGGGGTTCCCTAGTGTGTTTTCGCCTGCAGCTCGAGCTTGCTCGTAACAATGCTGCTTGTCTCCCTGAACAACATAAGCCAGTGACACTGCCCCTATGAAGGTGAAGAGGCATGGATGTGACAAAACCAATTCTTAATTGTGATCATTTAACTAAGAAGTTTTACTCACTCATAGAAACTGCAATTTGCCTGTAATTGGCAAAAAATGTAAATTTAAATGATATGATATTGATATGATAATGACATGTTATTGCATTGTGGCTTAACGAAAATTATTAACATTGTCTTTTATTGTAACGTGCAATCAACTTATTAAATTGATGCTCTTTTCAACTTTGAGCGAGCAATGCTCTTGAGAAAGAAACAAATAAATGATGTGACCTGCAACGTGATTTCCAGAGGGTATGGAACATGGAACACAGCTGAGCACAAAACGAAGGGGCCGTCTTATGGAGTATAAGGGCCACATTGAAGGAATAAATTTGGAGATTCATAATATTTTGAGAAAAACTTGTAGTGTATAAAGTATAACGTCATATATGGGGGAAAATTAATGTTTAGAGAAAGAAGTCATAATATTAAAACAAACAAGGTTTGATTTTCATACTCTAATACAAAATGTTTTTGTAAACAGATAAGATTAGTCTGTCTTTTATTTCTAATATGAGTGACGTTGCAGGTTTCACCAATAAGCACCTTATTATCAGAGAAAAAACGGTTACATGATGTGTGAGTCAATAACCAGATGTGGTTTGAAGCAGCAGCTGGATTACAGCGGGGACCTGGTTTTCTCTAGACAGCTAAGATAAGAGCACAGTCATGGCATCGGAGAGTGATTAAAGCTCAGTGGGACTTTATGCAAATGATGTGAAAGGCAGCCAGAATCTACCTATTCTACAGTGTGCTCCGCATTATGTTATTCCTCTGCGCTCTGCTGATTTGGTAGTATGCCATTCAGACCGACACAGTGACACGACCATCTGAGAGACACCAAAACCTCCCATCCAGTGACATCCTACATGGATGTCACTGGATGGGACAAAGTTTAGGGAAGTGGCTGTGCCCTGCTCTTTATCCAAGGTGGAGAAGTTAAAGTAACAGGATGTAGGCCAAACTAACCACTAGTCCTCATCTCTGAAGGCTCACTTCTTGGAAAACCAGAAAAAAATGTTTGACAACACTTCTGATCAGGCATATATCTCACACTTGTGTGGATCAATGTTAACTTCACCACCTGATAAAGTACAGTAGGTTTTCAGTGGGAAACAACATTTTTTTTAAGCACTGGCTCCCAGCAGATGTTGAGATATTATCTTATTGTAATTTCAATAACCACACCAAATAGGTGAGAAGATCATCCAAATGATACATCAAAGACAGGACTTTCTGTTGATGAGCTACAGAGAAATACCAAAAGTGCAACATCTTTCACATAATAAGGCTGCAGATACAGTGTGGCATATCTCTTAATACTACTGTAACTTGACATTAAACACCTTCATCATCATTCTAAATCAGTCATATAAAAAAGATGATACTCAAACTCATCTTTAAATGTTTTTAATTCAACATAAGCTTGTTAGACACTGTTTAGACATGTAACATTATTGGGAACAGTAAAGGGAAATGAGCAGTGTTTCCATGTGCCTGTGGCGGCATTTTGTGTAATACTTTTTCTTAAAGGATAATTCCGGTTTATTACTTTCCTTGTGTAACCTTACTTTTGTAGGTTTGACCATCATTTCAGTCAGTTATTGTAATTTTGTAATCACCAAAGTAATCGCTGAGATACGGGAACATAGCAGCATCGCTACAACAAAGTCTGACAGATCAAGAAACAAGCTGAGTATCAGATGATCACAGAGTGAACAGTTGTACGTGGTAGAACTAAAGGTGAATGCACCCAGTATGTCAGTAATAATGCTTCATTACACAGGAAAACTATGTGCACAAGATTACAGCAAGTATGATAGGTCAAAGTTGAGCCTGGAAGTTGGTCTGTAGACTGTGACGATGTTCATTTAGAAGTGAATGATTTCTTCTTTTTTCTTCCAAATCAGGGTGTTTGTTTAAAACATGCATAATCGGTTGACTGATTGTGTTTCCTATCTGGACAGACTCATTTTTAGTGATATTACCATTATTCCCAGATCTCAGCATTTTCAAAACTGACAGAAAGAAAGGCCAAAAATAAGACCAAATCTATAATAAATGGGACTTATCCTTTAACACCACAGGAAATAAAACACAAACTGTGCCTTATACAGTCTCATCTAAAACATCAACACTGTTGCAGAGTCCAGAGGAAATATAGGTTTAACAAGAACAGTAACATTTCTAGTTAGTAGTACAGTGAGTATTAATATTCAGTGCATGGATAATACCTGTACACATGTAGTGTAAGCAAAATAAATGTATGAGTCAATGTTCATTAAAGGTCACTATTTGAGATTAAATATCCGTTGTTAGCGGATAAGCCTGTGAAACAGTTCAACAATGCCACATATTTAATCAGGCTACTCAAGCGGAATACACACTCATCCTCTGGTAAAGGTTGGACGAACATCCTCAATAGTGACTATTAGGGTGTTGTGGCTCCAGCAGCATCTCAAATGAAAAAAAGTATACATTTCTGACAAGACATTGAGATTTACATTTAGATGACAGCATCCAAAGGCCAGTTTACATTTTCTTATTTTTTTGAATGATTCAGACAGCAGGATGTTTAAACACGCCTGAATTTCAGTGGAGGAAAAAAAAGGGAAAATACAAAAGATGCACTTTATGCCTCTTCTGTGATAAGATGAGAATCCATGTGTGGTGGAAGGGCTAAGTAGAGATAGAGGTGGAGGATAGTGATATACCATAACCTTCACCATCGCTCGGTTTATTGAAACTCAACCAAGCTATGTTCATAGCTGGATTACTTGCATGGCCTCCACCCACTGTGTCCACACACTGTGAAAAATGTGCACAGTAAACCTGCACAGTAGTTCTTGGTTTTGTCTGCAATGCCAATGTCAACAGTCCATGTTTACAAACTTGCCAATGCTGCTAGGTGACTTTAAATGAAAAATGGTGTATTTACAAGTTAAAAAAAGAGAACAGCTTGTACATAGCGTAATGACAATGCACTTTTATATCATTCAATGTGGTTAAAAGGGTTTGCCTATCAGGTTAAAGACAGAACATGTAATGTTTCAATTAATCTGAGGACATGATAACTATCAAAAACGGAGATGTGAAGTTTCCACCCGCCAGGGATGAAAAGTTGTTTATGTGCATCTTCATATCCTGATCATAAAATATTAATGTGCATTAACTCCAAATATTTTCCAAATATTACCATGAAAACAGAAGGAAAATAAGTGTTGATGGAACAAGGTTTACATGACTTAGTGTCCTGGCTAACGACACAGATGGTATACATCAGTGCCTGTTAACTGTAATACAGACTTATGCTATATTGTAAAACACCATCTTTAATCAGAAATATGTATATTATTGAAAATTAATGTGCATGTAAACATGCTAATTGGTTCCTCTCGTAGGTATCTTCCCTCTGTTTATACACAGCCAATAGCAGTTTGCATGGCTGCAGGGCTTTATTTAATCATTAGTTTAAAGAGTTTTGCTTTTGATGTGTAACTGGGATTTCCAGTTGATGTGAGATGTGTATTACTGTATTAACAACCATGTGTACAAATTTGTTTTATCTAGCTGATAGATTACAGTGAATAATGAAAGAGATATCTGACATTTACAATGCTTGGGCAAGATAATACTTTTCCTCAAATAAATTTGCAATAATTACAGAATTTTGGCAGTGCAAATATAGATTCTTAAATGCAGAGCAATAGCATCTTCTTATAACTTTTGTTTTGCAACTCAGTTTTGCAGCCAGTCACTAACAGAGGGATGGTGAGCTCTTGGAAGCAAATAATTTTTTGCAACAAAACAGGAAAAATGTCATTCTTTTTTTTGAAGAGAGCACAGATTCAATTTTGAGACACAAAAGAAGGTATCGTACATTCACATTGTATGGGATGAAAGAAAGGCTGCCAAAGCTAATAAAGTGATTCTAATGTGCTTTGTGATGCGGTGGAAGTCCCCAGCTTTCTGCTCTAAACAGATGGGATCGCTCCCATATGATCAGATAAAAGATGTGTAACATTCAACAAAGGCTGCCTCTCAAAGGCTTGCTGTCCATGGCTGCTCAAACAGAAGACCTTCGCATAAAATAAATGTGGCAGAGCATATGCAGCAATGATGAGGTTAAATTGAGGCATATCAGTCTCAGCTAAGGCAGAAAAAGGAACAAGATCAAATCACATGGAACTAATCGTGGCGACCTATGCCACTACTGGGAAGATGATGGCGCACAACCCTGAACAATGAAATTGTGCTATCGGCTGACAGTACCTCTAGTAAACAGCATGTCTTCGGTTCTTTATTCCAGAGGCTAAATTATAAGATGTCAGGCTCTGTAACAGTGGCAACACCTTCTCATCATATATTCAAATCCCACAATTTATGGAAAAGGTGATTCAAGGCTAAACTGAGTAGACATCTATAAATACACATAACCTTGTCACATATTTTCCATATCACACTGTCAGTGGGAGCTGCCATACCATAATAATATTCTCTAAACCCTCCCCACTTGTCCTAGGGCCTGCTGCTGCTCCTTCCTTCAGTCTACGGAAGCCCTTGCCTCCAGAGATAACCGCTGCAGAGATCACCCTGTCCCTGCGTCCCCCGTCTCTCTCACAAGGACGTCCCCGAACCCACATTTCTGGGTCATCACTGAGCTCATAGATAGATCCATCTTCCACGCTATGCTCCAAAGACTCCAGGGAGGAGTCCGATGCCTCGTCAACCAGCGCCGTTAATGGCTGCCCAGGCAGTCCTGATGTAGAGCGCAGCCTGTACTGCAGCAGAACACCGCGTCCTTTGCCTCTTCCCTCCCCCTGGTAGGAGCCGGGCTGTTGCAGGGATTCCTGAGAGGAGGTGTCGCTGCGGTCCTCGCCTCCACAGGCAGAGTCTGGGCCATCCCCGACAGAATCCCTCTTCAGCAGTTCAGGAGACAGAGTGCTGGTGGTGGCTACCAGGAAGTCCACGGGCCCACAATGGGCATTTAGAGAGATCATTCCCTTTCCTGTACAGGGCAGGCAGACAATATATTTAATTCAGTCATTCAGAGAGACTGAGGGCTGAGGTCAGGTCATTGTCTGTCAGACGACATTATTATGCAAGTGGCAGTTTGACTTGAACCCAGCCCTGTATGGCATGCTGTATATCATAAACTGTTAACTGTTTTAATTTATTATAATAACACTGCTGTATCAGTAATAATGGTAGCTATAATTTGTGGTGTATTTACATGGTGTTTAATAAACTAACTTGGAATAAGATGGTCATTTAAGTAAGGTTTGTACAAGTGGAAAACTAAGGATCTCATTCACATGGCACAATCAACAAAATGCTGCCAGGCAGTTTTTAAATTACTCTGCAAAAATATAAAATATACAGTATGATTTGTGTGTTGCCTGCCTGATAATATCTGCACTGATTCCAAGAGCCACGAGAAAAATGTGAAGTGTGACCTCAATAATGGGCAGGGCACAGTCATTTTTATCAAGAAAAAAAAGTCTTCACTTTTCTTTTGACCTCTCAAGAGGCTGTTCAATCACAGTCCGTCGCCCCCCTCTGATCCATACCTGTTATTTTGGGGATGCCCTCGAGTTTGGGAACTGGAAGAGTGATAATTAAGCCTTGGGCAGTGCCCACCCATAACAGCCCATGGCAAATTAGGAGACTTGTGACTCGCATGCTCATTTGACCTGCAATAAAGGAAGCAAGAAAACAATGACAGAAAATGTAATTGAGTTTTCTTTGCCACAGATTGTTACAGAATGACAGCTCAAAACTATAACAGTTTTTGAAAGAATGAAAGATAAATCCCTGTTGAAAAAATGATACCTGAACTTTTACAGACTGGACAGTCTATCTTTTAGATAGTGAACTATGAACTCCCATTGATTTTATTATTACCATAGGTTCTTCCAAAACACTGTATTAAATTAACTGTTCAGTCCTAGCATGATGAAAAAAGTAAAAATACTTTTATTGTTGCTTATCAGTGTTAGCTTTGGGTAAGGTTTAAGCTCTGTGATCAATCTGTATTTGACAAGCTCAACACATGCACAGCACAGTCACCTAGGGCTCTGGGTTACATAAGATTATGAAAAATTGGATTTGTCTACTTGCTACTGACCCAGTTGAAAGAAAAACTCTCAAAGTAGGAAACAAGACTCTGTGAACTTAATATTACAAGTTTATGTTTGAGATCTAAGCAGTCTGGAAATATTGAGCTTCAAAGTGTTCACCTTCTACTGTACATAGCCTGATATGCAGGAAAGTTTTATTTCATTGGTAAAATGTCAGACATCCTAAAGGTACTCTAAATACAGACACCATAATCCATAATTTCCTGACGCAAATAAGTAAGGCCCTACTGTATGGTATGCCTGAACAGGTGTTTTCAATAATTTTGGTTCATCCAATCAGTGTTCAGTCTGTGCGTGATTGACATCTTCCTTACATTTTTTGTTACTGTTTTGTTACTATTACTATATGGCAGAGCAATACACAACCTCATGATTCTTTCAAGTGTTCTAGTTTAGTGTCCTACGCAAACACGAAACTCACCCTACTTCAACGAGAAAACAGATCTAATCACCCAGAACAATTAACTGATAACTAATAAGGGTATAATTCAGTGGTTTACACAGAACGTTAAGTACAAAAAAAAAACACATTTTAACTTTGAAGGATAAGGTTTTATCTTGTAAGACATAAAAGAGAGCAATGATTTTTGAAGAAAAAATATCAATGTTAATTTTTTTTAATGCAAACAATTATTATAGTAACTATTGGAGAAATTTCTGATTTAATATACTTGGATGGACCCAGAAAACACTTCAACCACATTCTTTTAGGTTACATATTTAGAAGGTCAGAAAGACTTTCATTGTCAATAACATTTAAAGTTTTGATTTCAAGGTCAATTATTTAATTTGAGTTGCCAATCACTCATAACACTTGCACATTGTCAGTCTGTGACTCATCTATCAAACAAAGCACTTTATGGCTGTCAAAGGCTTGAACTTTAAGACTGACTTATTATTAATAAAGTAGACAGATGTGGATTTGAAGTCACATATTTACATAACATATAACATATTTTGTACTCACAGTTACTATAAGGGGTTGACCTGAGCTTGCATGAACCGTATGCAAACATAGATCTGATGAGATCCAGTAATCAGAATCAGAAGGAGCTTTATTGTCAAGTAGTGTTTTACACATTCAAGGAATTTGCTTTGGTGATAAGGTGCTTCACATAGACAAACATACAGTTTACATAAATATATGTAGAAATATAAATATGGAATAAACAGATGCAAGTTATGTAATAATTATAAAAGAATAGAAAAAAATAATACAACTATTTGCAGAGAAAGAACAATGTGACAGATATTTACATGTGCATTACTCCGGTTTGTGTTATGCAGACGTATTGCAATGGAAGAGAATATTGTGTATATAAATATATAAACAATATATCTAAAATAATATAATATAAATAAATATAACAACAATTAGCTATTAACAACAAATACGTGCAATGTACCAGGTTTGTGCATGATATGAAATGAAGTAAAGATTTAGACATGCAGAGACATTTACATTATTTGAAAGGGGGGGTGTCAGTGGGGGACCCAGGCCATGTTAATGAGGCTAGCTGTAGATGGCAAGAACCTGTTTTTGTGGCAAGGTTTTGGTCCTGATAGACCGCAGTCTCTTGCCAGAGGGTAGTCTGAAACAGTTTGTGTCTGGGATGGGAGGGGTCAGCTGCAATCTTTCCTGCTTGCTTCAGAGTCCTGGATGAGTACAGTTCCTGAAGAGATGGAAGATTGCAGCCAATCACCGTCTCTGCAGAGTGAATGATAAGCTGCAGCCTGCCCTTGTCCCTGTCAGTGGCAGCAGATGGTGATAGAGGAGGTGAGGATGGACTTCTTGGTGAGGGAGGTGATGTTCAGCTCCCACTTGAGGTCCTGCGAGATAATGGTGCCCAGGAAGCGGAAGGAGTCTACAGTGGCGACTGGGGATTCACACAGGATGATGGGAGAGGCTGGGGCTGGGCTCTTTCCTAAGTCCACGACCATCTCCACTGTCTTCAGAACATTGAGCTCCAGACTGTTCTGGTTGCACCAGGTCACCAGATGGTCAATTTCCCACCTGTAGACTGACTCATCCCCAGCAGAGATGAGCCCAATGAGTGTGGTGTCATCTGCACACTTCAGGAGCTTGACGGACTGGTCACTGGAGGTGCAGCTGTTGGTGTACAGGGAGAAGAGAAGAGGGGAAAGAACGCAATCTTGAGTTGAACTGGTGCTGATGGTTCTGGAATCAGAGACTGGTTTTCCCATCTTCACGTGCTGCTTCCTGTCCGTCAGGAAGTCTGTGATCAACCTACAGGTGGAGTCAGGCACGTTCAGCTGAGAAAGCTTGTCCTGCAGCAGGGCCGGGATTGATGGTATTGAAAGCAGAGCTGAAATCTACTAACAGTATCATGGCATAGTTTCCAGGGAAGTCCAGGTGCTGAGCGGAGGAGTCACAGGTGATGGTGTCCGATTATCCCTCAAAGCGGAAGTAGAACTGGTTCAGGTCATTTGCCAGGTGAGAGTCGTCGATGGAGTGGGGGGCCTTTGGGTTTGTAGTTTGTGATCTGTCTGAACCGCCTCCAGACAGAAGTGGCATCGTTTACAGAGAACGGGTCTTTTAGTCTGAGTATAGTTGTTTAGTTTCTTGCACCTCCTTGCTAAAGCTGTGCTTTAACCCTGCTCCTATATGCCTCTTACTTTTCCAACCTTAGCTGTCTGAACTCAGCTGTGAACCAGGGTTGTCATTGTTATAACTCACCTTGGTGCATGGTGGTATACAGCTGTCCTCACAGAAACTGATGTAGGACGTCATAGCATCAATAAACTCATCCAGACTGTTGGTGGCAGTCCCAACATGCCTGAAGATCCTCTACAGCTTCACTGGTCCATTTCTTTGATGTCCTCAGCAAAGGTTTACAGAGTTTAATTTCTGCCTGTATGCAGGAATCAGGTGCACCGTGATGGAATGGTGGAATCCAGCCAGTTGCAGCGCAGAGTCCGGTATGAAGCACAGAAAAGAAGATGAATAACAGTCTCGGTTTGTCCCCACCCGTAGCTGAAATTTGTCCAGTTTGCTGCACAGTGAGCGGAGTCCCCGCTGGCAGAGATGCACGAGTCACCCGGCTCGTTTCCCTCTCTTTGGATGCTTCACAGCCCGAACAGCAAAATGTCCAATAATTCCACTGGTGACATGAGAAAAGTGGGAAATAAATCCACTGGAGTTGTTCCCCTAATGTTCATGAGCTCTTCTCTGGTGAAAGAGCTCCGGGAATCACAGCTGAAAACTGAGTTAACATACAAAAACAAAACAAAGCGCAGCTAACAAAGAGGCAGCTATACGCAACGCCATCTTGGATCAAGTTGGTATTAGTGCTTATTGGGGTTCTCTGATGATATGACAATTCAGGGTGATTTTCTTTATGTAAAGTTAACTTTTTACATCATAAGATAGACCATGATGCAAGAGTCAACATACGTTTTCTGTAGTGAAGTTTTCCATTGCAGAACAAACAATCCATTCCATTGTTTTTGTAGCAAGGCATTAGTGACAGAGAAAGGATAATTGCACACTGTTATTATGCATGCACATCCTTTGTCTCCACTTAACAAAGGAGTGAAAAATGTTGTTTGTTGTGAATTATTTTTGCATTCCATCTGTGGTCCCTCAGCTCTTGGCTGTCATTGTGGCCTAGTTATCTATAAGAACCATTTACCATAATATCCATGGCAACTATAATTGAATTACACCAACACTTGTGTGATCACAACGAAGAGAATGCTCATTTACATGTGTAGCTGTATTTACATGTTTGTTCTGTGTCATGCTCAGATTATGATAATTTGCATGAGTGGCTCAACAGTGTCATTAATTCATTCATTTCACTGTGCAGAGATAAATCATCCCATGTAGGAAGCTGACGCTGTCCATAGAAGAGGAAGTGGAGGCCTTTAGTGTGGAGACCTTGGAGGGTCAGATTAGTGAGTTAGGCACAGGCTAAAACACAGACTTTATCTCAAAACTGCTACCTGCTCACATTGCCTCAGAGTCTATTTGTACTTTGGTTAGAGAGCTTAAGTGAGAGAGTGATAGTCATGAACACCCACTCTTGGGTTACCATGAAATCTGAAGTTAGTCGGAAGATGTGGGTGCCAGGCATTGTCTTTAAGAACAGTGATAAAGAAGGATAATGACAAAGGCACTTGAGATTAAGGAGGTATAGCTTAACCTCAAGCAATCTCGCACCTCCAATTTTTGCAGCATTTCACACACTCTGCAGTCTGCAGTGTGTAGTGGGGTTTATCGTGGGAGCCGGTATTTGCCTTAAAAAGAAGATGTCTCCAAAGATAAACGTTTCCCTGTGATATGTCACTGAGGACTTTATTTTGGAATATTACTTTTTCACCCTAAGGATAGAACTATTAAAGGCATTAGTAGAGAAGAGATCAGCAGTTTCCTCTGCCTCAGAAACTTCTCTGTTGTTTACTGCAACTGGAATTCCCTGTTGAGTATAAATCACATTAAGGGGAAAGGATTAGGGGGTATATCATTACTGCATGTCCTAACATAAGTCAAGGAGAAACATAGGAGAGCAGAGACTCATTGATAGAGAGAAAATATCAGTATTTCATGTGCAGTATCTGGGGTTGTGGAGTGTCAGGGGATCCTCTTCTCTCTTGTGAGCTCAACAAATCACAACTCAAGTCAAAGATCTTCTTCCTTTTGTGGACCCTGAAGACATGAACCGAGCAACTCTTTTTCTTTTCACCCTGTAACTTCCCCCAGGGCCGAGCCTTGAGGCTGCCACCCTTCCTCCAATCTACTGCATATTTCAAAGGGAAGCACTGGAACTGGGTGAAAATGACCTCTAGGTCACCGGTTTTCTCCAGATACCATGGCCATAGGAGTCTGTTCTCCTTAAAGTCTTCCCTTGAAACAAAAAAGAAACTTTAATCTAAAAAAGAAAAGTTTGGTGTCTGGACACATTCCTGTTTTTATTTTTATTTTTTACTCTTTGCTCGTTCTTTCTCCACATACAAGAGAAAACCTTTTATTTTCTCTGATAAGATGAAGTGCTTCTAAAGCTTTGAGTATTGCTCTAAATACATCAATCACAGTCTGGCATGACTCAACAAAAAGGACAAAACGTTCTAAATACAGATGCATTTATACCACTCCACGAAGCTCAAAATTATCTTCACATGTACTGATTGAGTTGATGGCCATGTGATGTGCAGCCTGAACATGTTTGAGGGAATGTAACACTGAGTCACATAACCATTAATGAGTTTTAGGTACACTTCATTGCTATCTAATTTGTTTACCAAAATTCTTCCCTCAAAAAAATGGAAAACACTCACAGTGGTTGATAAATATTTCATCCATCGTGAAAGAAGGCACACAGGAAGTAATGGGCTATCTGTGGCATCCTAAACGGACTGCAGTGAGGAGTGAAACTGGGGGGATTTAAAGCAGAGTGGATGAGATGAAACGAGCACTGAGAGGGAGAAACTGGGACAAAAAGAAAGGAAAATATTTACTCAAAAGGGAGGGAAGTGGGGAGGTACGTGTAGAGAAAAAGAGGTAAAACAGGCATGATACCACAAATGCATGGTCGTTTAAAAAAAAGACAAGAGTGTTTCCATGGGAACCCTTAGTATGAAAATCTTTAAGCCTGCCATTTTACTGCTCCTCAATGACGTTATTTCTTCTTTTTTTTTAGATTAATCCCTATCTCTCACCCCATGGCTCTATTATGGCTTTGCGAAGGCCTGAGATGGATAACTTATTCAGGTCAGTCCCCGGAGTGCAAGACCCAAGGAGCAACTTGGACAAGACAAGAATACCATTTTGGGGAGGAGAGCACCATCTGTATTAAATTAGTGCCCTCTCATTGTCCTAATATAATAGAGAAGTAATGTGACCAGTACATATAAAATGGAATGCTGTGGTACACTTTTGAAATAATACATTGTCACAAAGAAACACAATTTTATGTTTTATACACAAAATATGTGTTTCAGGATAGAGGTTGACCTCTATATATGGAGGTCAAAACCAAGTGTGATGTGTTTGTACCAGTGTTCAGCAGCGTTGAGCGTGTTGAGATGTTGATTTCCTGCAGAAGCTCCAGTGTTTCAGTATGAAAGAGTCGAATGGAGGAACCCTCGGAGAATGCCATCCACACCCCTCCACCGGCACATGCCATATGTGCGACGCTGACCATTGGGTCTGGATGGACTTCAAACTTCTGTAAATAAAACAATCATACTGTTGTAAATAAGGGCAACATGGGAAGAAAATGATCACCCACATCATCAAAAAATTATATTATTTCCATGCTGGAAATTGAATAATTTCCCAAATTGAAAGGTTTGGAATTAAAAACAGACATTTCTGGGAGATTTTTTGCCATCTAATCTTTGGACTTCTGCTGTGGTAGCCTCAGTGCAATTTCTTTCCCAAAAAAGATTTACCATTCTATTAGGAGTTTAGCAACATCATAACTATAATACTTTCTTCACTCATTAACAACACGTTATTTTTCCAAACTACAGATGCCACAAACAAAAGGAATGATAGAACAGTAGAAATAAAGAACAGTGGAAGAGGAGAAAAGAGTTATTTCTCTGACTGACTTGATATAAATGTATCATAAACATAAAAATCATGGCAACAAATGACTTTGCTGACTGTATCGACTTTGATAACATATCTTGTGCCAATTATTGTGACAGTCATTTCAAAGCTGATTTACTGGAGTGTTTATTTCTTTTAAAACATTACAAAATAGCTGGCATTATGAGGTCAGTCGAGGCCCCCTGAATCATTCATTTGTTGCTCACCACTTGCGTTTCTGTAAATAAAGTCTAGCTGTGCCTCCTAATTCTGTAATTTACAGAGTTCCTGACACACGGGGCATATTTTTGCATCATTCCCCTAGCTTCTATCTTTTTAAGAACACAATGGAAAAAGAGAGTTTCAGGCACACAGTCTTAATGAGTAGCTTGAAATAAATGCAATGAGCCTTATCATGGCAACACATGCAGCCCCTGCAGTCCAAGGCGTGACAAGGGTTGGTTTGGGCATCATCTTGGAACTCATATCACTGTCAATGCATGAGTTGCATGAGGCTGGGCAATTAGTCAGTGAGAGCGAG
Source organism: Micropterus dolomieu (assembly GCF_021292245.1). Taxonomy (NCBI): domain Eukaryota; kingdom Metazoa; phylum Chordata; class Actinopteri; order Centrarchiformes; family Centrarchidae; genus Micropterus; species Micropterus dolomieu. Next base: position 9,854,371 of record NC_060167.1, on the reverse strand, counting down.
TAAAAGAAGATTGCACCCCCACCCCAACTCTAGTGCACCGGCGGACAGGGATTACCACCTGTTTATGTGCCCTTGCCAGTGGGTCCTCTTTTGTTTGAAATTAGGGAAAAGGAAGGAAGACTTTGATGTATTTTTTCTTTTAATTGACTCCTCAGAAGTGGGTGTCTGCACCGCCTGGGAAAGACTATGCAATACATCTCTTTGTTTTTCAAGTGCAGCCATCAAAAAATTTGATATTCATAATAAAAAGGCACATTTCACCTTCAATAACCCGTTGCAATTGAAATGGGTTGACAAGTTTGAAAAGAAAAGCACAGCCCTTCTGTACTGTACATGCTGCATAATCATTGCATTAATCATTATCAAGCATGGTGGCTTTAAAAGGGACTTCCAGCTAATCAATGGCTGACATGCTGTAATTGTTGGATGCCATCTTGCTAACCATATGTTCGAAAACACCTGGAAGGGATTCTGGGAAACTAAATGTACACAATAGCTTTACAGAGGGATCTCAAAAAGTGCCTGAAAATGTGTTTAAATCATTGATTTAACATTTGTAAACAAAGAACAAAACAGTGTTTTTACATAGATATCACATTCACATTTAACCAAATATTGCAAATTAGAATTCTCCAAATATTTTATCATGGATATCGACCAAACATGTTAAACGCCAATCACACTGTGTCAGATACAGGATAAGCACAAGCCGCAACTTTTGCCCCCAACCAACAACCTGGTATTAGTCTGCTGAATCCAGCGTTGCTTACAGAGATGAGGTGGTCAGTGAAGCTTGACAGTAGTAATGTGCCCTTTCCACTCAACTCGGCAGTGTCACGCTAACAGAAACATCCCTCCTTTAGTCCTCCACTAGCAGTGGGAAATAACAGCAGAGCTAAAGCCACAAAAACTACAGCTGGTCTGAACAGCTCATTATTCCTTTATTACGCCGGGTGAAAAGGTGTCCTTTGCTGAGCAATAAGTCCACATCTCCACCCTGAGCTATGGTGAGGGAGTCGAGTGGACATGTGAGTGATAGGTAGAAACAGAAATAGTAATAGGAACAAGGCCTACCAGTCTGTACTGATCAAAGCCTGTATGCCCATGCATGTCTTTCTTTGTTAAGGTTTGATACATGGGAGCGACTCAGACCTGTTTAAAGTGCTGAATTTTGTGAAGCTCTTAAATAATGCAGATATGGCCCTTGGAAGCTCACAAACAAAGCTGAAAAGTTTCTGAAATCAATCATAACCAATGTTCGTAGGTTTGAACAAAATGACATTCGTGTCAAAATCAAACAAACAATGCAATGCATTATCATCAGATTCTCAGTCCCTACTGTGTGACCATCTCCAAAATAAAATATCATTGATTGGTTAACATTTTCCTCATTTTCTCCACAAGTAAGTTGTTTCAAATTCCCATTTTGTGCCATGATTCCTGCTGCTACCAAATCTCTTTAGTTGGCCTGATGAGAATGTAAATAGGGTATAACATTTTGCAATTTTACAGATATATTTTTTTGATAGGAGTGAATCAGTTTAAAGTGATTTTCAAACATTTTTCAAAAAAGTGGTGTCCACTTGAACAAGGACACTTTTGTCCACAGGTTACTGTAAACAAGCCCCCGAACATGTCTGTAGTAATTTTAAGTGAAAACAATTTTTATTTTTTTTTTTAAGTAAGAGCTGGTGATCACGCTTTTTGGATTGCGAGAGATGGTTTTTGTTGCAGTACTTCAGATGGCCAAATGGGACGGACTGACTTCCCACACCATATCAAGCTCTCTTAATACATCTGTGGGCCAAATCACTGGTAAGGGGAAGAGGGAATTTAAGCTGGTCTCAACAGTGACTGGACTTCTTACATGATGATGGTGCTAGATGAAAAGACCAAAAAAATGTTGCGCAATACATTGGTTTATGACGAAATACCTGCAAAACTAATGACATTCCCGTCAGATTCAGCAGTACTTTACTGTGTTTAGTGCTAATGAGCCAATGTTAGCATACTGACAGGCTAAACTGAGATGATAACCATGGTAAACATTATACCAGCTAAACATCACCATGTTCGCATTGTCATTGTGCAAAATGCTAATGTCAGTATGCTGACATGCTCAAAACACCACTGAGCCTACGAAAAGTCTTAAAAAACTGCTAATGTGATTGTAAACACTCAGGCTTGTTTCCAAGTCATTTCCTTTGTTTAAACCTCTGTGGTAATATCTAACAGTCAAAACTGTCAAAGGTATAATTTTTTGGCGTTGTGAGCTTGTTAAAAGCTAAAAGAACAGCTTATAAATACTCACATTCTTTTAGCCATATTTGTCTCTCGCTTTCCTCACAGCCATTCTGTTGCTGAGATTTTGTCAGCACTATAATTTTTATGTATTCCCACTGGGGTGGTGTGTACATAATCAAATAGTACAAAGCTGAGACTACACACATTTTTAAGTGGTGATGATCCTCTGGGTTTCTGTTGCAGGCGATTTCTGACCACTTTGTAAGTATTCAGCCATGTTTACCCAAAACAGACTGAAAAGGTTATATTAAAAAAAAAAAAAACCTGTGTCATCAAGGCATTGGCTGTGAAGATTTAAAAAGTGAGCAGTAGGGTGCAAGGATCAGCGCCATCAAATGAGACAGGCTATGATGTCCAGAAAAGTCATGGATAAATGCAGCAAATCCGACAAAGTGTTGAACATCCGCAGGGGAAAACACTGGAAAAAAATCAAGTGAATATGAGTCTGTGGCCCTCTAGCCTTGCTCAAAGTCAAATCTCCTACTACAGGCACCAGGTACTGCTTCTCCAGATCCTGGATACGCACACCACAGCTCCTGCGAAGTCAGCCCTCTTGAGTCCAAATTAGTCAGAAAGACAAGGTTAGCGAAGAAGTAACCAGAGCTGACCTGTTAAGCTCTGTGGGAGATACAGTGAACCAGAACTGTGCCTCCACAGCGTGGTCATTCAGCTGATTAAGCTCATGTCTCTGGAGGGCTAAGGAAAAGAGGTGAAGGAATAAAAGGAGACATCCCTAGCTCAGCTCACTTCTGATTATGAGGATCTTGAGGCAGACTCAAGCAGCTGACTCTGTCCAGATTTGTCAGCTGCTTCTTCGAATGTGTTGAAACTTTTAAGAGAATAAAATGTCAATTTATGTACAGTACATCTTTAACTTTATATTTTACATGATTTTGTTTATTGTTTTAGTTCTTCTGGTTGTTAAAATTCAGCATCATATTTTTGTATGTCAACAACTTTTATTTATCCAGGGAAGGTTTCCTTAGCAGACATGCTCCTTTTCAAGAAAAAACCTTCAACCCATTTACACAGTTACGCAAACTCACATCTGGGAACTATTAAATGCTAATGGTTTGGAGTTCGGTATCTGAATACCAAATTAACATTACCCAAAAGAGTTTGTTTTCTGTCATACATTATTGTCTAGCACAGCCGGAGAAGTTGCCACCCTATACACCTCAAATGACACACCGTACAGATTAACACCTTGGAGAATGACCACAGAAAAATGGAAAGCATGACAAGAGACATGAGACAACACCGAGTATGATTTTCTGGAGATAATGGTGTGCTTTCCTATGCCATAACTCAAGAGTGCTACAGCAAAATAAAGCTTAAGTGTGTGTTAGAGTTCCAACAAACATTGTATGAATCTACAAACGGTTTGATTCGTTGTCCATGCAGCAGCTCCAGGCAATAAATCTTGATGACATCACAGATTAGAATGCTGGCTGTGTGCATAAATCTTTTCAGAAAATGAAAGGAGGGGAAATTTTCCTCAAATGCTGCAAAAAACAACAAAACAAATAAATAAAAAAACACCTTGTCTAGCAGTTTCACTTATGAACCCATCCATTCGGGTCTTCAAACCATGCTTTAGTGAAGACTGAGAATATTTATCAGTTGGTGAGATGGAAGGAGTTTACTTTTCAACTAGGGATTGAAGAAACATTAATTTCCTTGAAGCTCATTCCTTAAGACAATCCTTTCAAATTAGGCTGTTTGAGTTACAGTACTATAACTTGATCGTTTGTTACACAACTGGAAAACAGACGTGGGAGAGAAGCTTGCCTGTGAAACTCTGGTAGCTGGGGCTTGACTCATGGGGCCCGGTTGGGCACTGCCTGAAAGAACTACCACTCACAGGCATATTAGTTGGGTGCACTGTCAACCAGGCGGGAGGCAAAGGCAGGGACCTAGTTGTGCTGGCTCCCGGCATTGCAGACTGGTTATAGGGAGCATAGGGTGATTGAAAAGTGTACTTGGACTTAATGACGGATTCTGTCATATTATCAGATCCACAGCCGTGTGTCTTGGACACTCGTGTGAGGTGCAGAGCTGGATCAGGTGGCAAGGGAAACCTGGTAAACCCAAATGTGTAGTAAGGGTGAATGTAGCTGAAGGCTCTAGAGATTGTTGGGCTGTCTTGGTTGGCACACCTCTTCAATTATGTGTGAAGGTCAGGGACAGTGCCTGCAGAATAGCAGACTGGGGTGGCGGTTTCCGATTTTAACCAGCCCAGGGTTAATGGGGTGCCATGGGAGTTTGCCCATCCAGTCTACATGTGTTTTCTGGACTTCGAGAAGGGTTATTACTGTGCCCCCCTGGGAGTCCTGTGGGGAGCACAGCAGGAGTATGGGGTACCTGAGCCGCTACTACGAGCTATTCGGTCCATATATAACCAGAGTGAGAGCTGGAAGTCAAACACGTTTTCAGTGGGTGTTCGGCTCCATCACGATTGTGATTGATGTCCCTGTTTTAACTTTCATGAATGCGATCTCAAAGTGCAGCAGGGGTGAGGAGAGTATCCAGTTTGGGGACCTAAGAATTGCTTCTCTGCTTTTTGCAGATGATGTGTTTCTGTTGGCTTCATCAGACTGTGACATTCATTCACCGGGTGTTTTGCAGTCTGGTGTGAAGTAGACAAGATGAGAGTCTGCATTTTGAAAGGCTGAGGCCACGGTTCTCTGCCGGAAAATGGTGAGTTGCTCCCTACAGATTGGGAGTGAGTTCAATTATCTCTGAGTCTTGTTTGCAAGTGGGGTTAAAATGGACAGTGAGGACTGGTGTGGCATCAGCAGTAAGGCGGGTACTGTCTTAGACCATTGTAATGAAGAGTGAGCTGAGCCAGAAGGCATAGCTTTCGATTTACCAGTGGATCTACATTCCATACCTCACCTATGGTTGTGAGCTTTGGGTGATGACCAAAAGAATGTGATCGCAGGCACAAGCGGCTAAAATGAATTGCCTCTATAGGGGGGCTGGGCTCACCCTTAGATATAGGGTAAGGAGCTCAAACATCTCGGGGAAGCTCAGAGTAAAGCCCCTGCTCCTTCACATCGAAAGAAATATTTTTTCTTTCGCCTGATATTGTCACACTTTGTTCCTCATTCCCTCTCTTCAACCACACTGTTGTTTCATACCCGGCCCTCTGCATTGCTCTCTGTCCCTTTCTCTGGCTCCCCAGCTGTGCCGTCCCTCTCCTTATCATCTGCAACACCCAACTACACACCTGTTCTCACCTGCCTCATCAGCCTTGGAGTTTTCTGGCCTACTTCGCCCACTCCACATCTGCAACTAATTCTCTCCCTATATACATCAATAGAAAATTAACAGAAAACACATGTCCCATAATCTAATATATATGGACAAAATATGCAAACATTAAATAAACATAGAAAATAGAAAAGAAAAAAGTTTGTTAAGGGAAGCACCAAAATACTTATGATGGCAGGATCATCAAAAAAAATTATCATACAGTATATATTTAGATAAGATGTCCAGTACAAGTGAAAATATTTTTTCTCTATCAGCCTTCAGGACAAGGATGCTAAAAAGGGTGATCATATACCATTACAATAATACAATGAGCCTATATTAACGTAAATGACGTTAATGTTGACGTGATGTTTAGAAATACATGTTTTTCTGTGATGAAAATTCATTGCCTGATTATTTTGTTTAGTAACGTAAATAAATTATTTAGTTACTTACCTGAGTGGTGAGGCTGGAGATGTCCACGACTGTGACAGTGTTCCCGCAGCTTGCCCACACTGAGTCATCTAACACCAACAATGTCCGCACAGGTTCTGAGCCCAGGGTTACACATCTGCAGGAGTCAGGGTCCCAGAGGTCATCTGAAGAGGAAAAAAATGTGAAGAAAAAGCAAATACACTGCTCCGAACTACAACCAAGATGCACAAGGGTATAAAGAAGAAACTCTCAAATCACTGACTAGTATCAATGTTAGCCTACAGTTATATTAACTAACTCTTAAAACACAAACCATTTAAAACACTGTCACATTGAGCAAGGCAATTAAATTAAATTCATCCCACTTGTACCACAGCAAGATAGCTTGGTGTTTACTTAAAAAAATACTCTTAAAGCTGTTTACCGTTGTTGAGCAATTACTAAAGCATCAGTGGAGAGGGCTCACAGTGGAGGCTTGTTTTCTTTCATTCTAATATAAAAACACCATGTGAGAGAATATGAAGGTTGACTAAATAAACTTGGACCCCCATTTGAACTGCCACACATTGTGCAGCACAATGTTTACACTCTTGCTACACACAACAAATGGTGTACATTTTATTCCACTTCCCAACTTCTTTATAATCAGTTTTTTCTCCTAACTCTCTCTCTCTTTCTCTCGCTGTCTTGCGCTCTCTTTTTGCTTCATCATTGTGAAAATGAAGCAAACCTTTTTTTTAAAGCTTTAATCACGGTGCACCCATTGCAGCTACCACAGAAGCACATTATAAAGTGAATTACATAAGCATTTCCTTTGCTATGTGTTAATGAAGCAAAATTAGAGAAGGGAGTGCACCCAGCCATTTAATTAACATTTTGAGTTGTTTATTTCTGCCTTTCATAGCAGAATAGCTTTACAATGCCTTCTGACTTCCACAGGTTAATTGCTTGGCATGTAATAAAGGTCATTTTTCCACCTTTTCAAAATTCACTCTTGTAAATGTCCCTCCAGCCCCTTGCACTAAGCAAAGTCACACCAAAGCTTCTCCCTCTTTGACACATGGGGGGCCTGGCTTGCCGTACTGAACCAAATTTCCTTCCTTCATCTTGTAAAATATTTTCATTGTAAGCTGACATGATGTGCATATCTCAGTGAGAAAAGCTGGAGCACATTATTCACTAAGCAACAATGTGTTGCGTGAATTCATACACCTTTTGATAAAAGTCTCAACTGAATTCTTGGCATTTCCTGGCTGCTGCAGACTTGGTTTTAGAGAGTAGTAAGCTTGTCAAGGGCACATATCGTTCACAGATGTGCTGAATCCACCAACATTCGCCGGCACCCTCAAGAGTTTTTCTCTTGTCCTTTTTATATATATATACACATACATACACACACACACACACACACACACACACACACACACACACACACACACACAAACATGAATAGTAATATTTAATCAGCAAGCAGCAGCTTGGTGTAATTAATCATCCTTTCTGCTTGGGAGTAGAGAGGAGCACAGGAGGAAGGCCGACACATTGACATACTGCGGCCAGGTAAGAAGAACCTGGTGATAGAGCTATTGTGCTCCCGCTGGCTGTGAAGACTGCAAACCACTGCTGAGATGGTGTTAAGCCCTCCTGGCCTTGTGCAATGCCTGACTAAACATGGCATGCTATCTACCACATGGTGAAGTGTTATTTTCATACTTACAGTGGGTGTGAAAATCAATAGGAATGTTAAGTATAGAATAAATTGGAAGTGATTCTAAAGCAATCTGTTGAAAGGCAGTCTAAAATTAATATCATTTTACAAATACAAATGGGAATACACATGGATGAAACACTTAAGAGTTGAACAGAATTGTTGTTTGCTAAAGAGCTGTTTTATACATTTATAATGCATGGAAACAGTAAAAACTTTATACTTAACTGTAGGAAAAAATATTTTGTTGATTAACAATGCATATCACATCTTATTTAGAGACAACAGTGGTTGACATGCACATAGCTATCTACAAAAGCAAAAGGGATATGAAACATCACATAATATCATATCAGTAAAAAACGAACAAGAGTAATAGAAATGTAATTTATTGTCATAAGAATTCACCCTGTTTGCCTAATTGTGATTGTACTGCCTTGGTAGAGACTAACATATAGTAAATGCTTGAATTCAATGACCAGCCTCATTTACTGTTACTATATCTTCAAAACATGCAAGTTTATAAGAATAGTATTTAGAAAATGTAGCTATTTAAAAAAAAAAAATATATATATATATATATATATACAGTATATATATATATATATATATATATATATATATATATATATATATATATATATATATATTTTTTAAAACTCACACACACGCTTACCGTTTTATTTATTTATTTAAATTATATATATATATATATATATATATATATATATATATATTTATTTTTTTAACAGACACACACACACACACACACACAGGCTGTTTTGTTTATTTTATTTGTAATATATTTTTTTTTAACAAACACACACACA
>NC_060167.1:9813209-9845736 GCF_021292245.1 Micropterus dolomieu | reverse complement strand
ACACACACACACACACACACACACACACACACACACACACACACACACACAACATGAATAGTAATATTTAATCAGCAAGCAGCAGCTTGGTGTAATTAATCATCCTTTCTGCTTGGGAGTAGAGAGGAGCACAGGAGGAAGGCCGACACATTGACATACTGCGGCCAGGTAAGAAGAACCTGGTGATAGAGCTATTGTGCTCCCGCTGGCTGTGAAGACTGCAAACCACTGCTGAGATGGTGTTAAGCCCTCCTGGCCTTGTGCAATGCCTGACTAAACATGGCATGCTATCTACCACATGGTGAAGTGTTATTTTCATACTTACAGTGGGTGTGAAAATCAATAGGAATGTTAAGTATAGAATAAATTGGAAGTGATTCTAAAGCAATCTGTTGAAAGGCAGTCTAAAATTAATATCATTTTACAAATACAAATGGGAATACACATGGATGAAACACTTAAGAGTTGAACAGAATTGTTGTTTGCTAAAGAGCTGTTTTATACATTTATAATGCATGGAAACAGTAAAAACTTTATACTTAACTGTAGGAAAAAATATTTTGTTGATTAACAATGCATATCACATCTTATTTAGAGACAACAGTGGTTGACATGCACATAGCTATCTACAAAAGCAAAAGGGATATGAAACATCACATAATATCATATCAGTAAAAAACGAACAAGAGTAATAGAAATGTAATTTATTGTCATAAGAATTCACCCTGTTTGCCTAATTGTGATTGTACTGCCTTGGTAGAGACTAACATATAGTAAATGCTTGAATTCAATGACCAGCCTCATTTACTGTTACTATATCTTCAAAACATGCAAGTTTATAAGAATAGTATTTAGAAAATGTAGCTATTTAAAAAAAATATATATATATATATATATATATATATACAGTATATATATATATATATATATATATATATATATATTTTACAAATATGTTATGCATTTTGAATTAGTTTTGGCTTAATTTTGATATAACCATACAACATACATTTTTAAAATTTACCAGTGACAATTGCACATGCTTACCTCCCCAACAGACCACACACAGAGAATGACAAAAGGCTACACTATGGCAGAGACACAAAACTACCACCCTCCATCTAAAAACAAAGTGACCTCGGAGGCACCTTACCGCTGTTACTTTTTCCATAAAGCATTATGGTCCCATTCCGTAGGCCTGCAAGCAGGAAGCGAGTGGAGTGCTTCAGGCACAGTACAGGGCAGCCCTCTGGGTTACGGAGGGTCAGTAAGCATTGTGCTGCAGTGTCCACACTGCCGTAGACCAGTATGCTGGAAGAACAAAAGCAGCACAAGCCAACATGATAAATGAGTGTCATTTGAAATGACAGAGTGCCTCGTTTTCATACAGTTTGATTTAACAGTGCACTTTAGAGCAAAGCCTTGTGTATGTGCAACCACTCTGTCTTTCTCATGTTTGAAATGCTATCTGATCTTTGCTGCATCTTAGAATGACAAATGTACATCCATATTTGTTTCTCTGACAAGAAAATGTTAAGTAGCAGTGGAGCTGACAGTCTAAATTGTTTTTTAGATTTTACTGTATGTTTTTTTTCTTTTCCCCTGAATAGACACTCACATAGGAAGAGATGAGCAAGCATAAAAAAATTCTGACATATGATTTCAGTTCTTGAACAAATGGTTAAACAGTGGTAACATAACGGACATCATAACACAACGAAATTCAAGAATATTCTCACTGTGACAGGAGAGTGAGAACAAACCTATCCTCTGTTACACACAATGGGGATCAGAAGGTTTATTGGATTTAAAAATGAAACTGATCTTTGCAGCAGTAGCAGTATTGATGCTGTACTGGGGTATCAACTCTGATTTCCTGCTTTGATGAAATATTGACAAGCAAATCTATACGGCAACACATCTCAGGAGTCCGTAACAAAGGATAATGCAGGATATTATTTTACAACAGAAGATGTGGAGTATACTGAAAAGCATTTGTGTTCTTATTATTATATTTGTGCTTTTCTTTTTGAATTTCCAATAAATCTAATTTCATATTTTTACCTCATTCTATATCAACATAAAAGCTTGCTTCTCTTTTTTCTCATGTGTCTGCTACTTTCAATGATTTCAGTCTCTCACCGCCCATCGTCTAGCCCAACACAAATGTTGGCGCCAGTCCCTGAGGGGGCCTTGTGAACTCCAGCCTCCACTTCCTCAGTCGGAGAAGGTTCTGGCACATATTCCAGACATCGGACAGCAGAGCCGACCTGCAGGCTCTTTACAGCTCTTGGCATGGGCCTGTTGAGGGAAAATATCTCTATCTGCCACTGAGAACCTTCTCCTCCAGCCACCTGTAGGGAGAAAAAAACCCGGTTGAAAAAGGTCAAGACCCCATGTTAAGCTGTACCAATGGACCGAATCATAATGCCACAGTTAATAAACTATTCTGCTGAAACAGAAAAAAGGAGATAGGAAGAGCAGAAAGCTGAACTAGGCTAGTCTCTCTTAGATCATGCTTGCAATGTGATTAACACTCACTGTTAATCAAATAGTGGAGACCAGATGATAATGTGTCTTTGGTTAAACATTCTCTACCTGTCAGCAATTTAGATTTCAAAAAAGTTCAAATCAATTATCCTCTCAGACCTTGTCGTTTGTAGTCCACCCTCACTTTTTTGAAAATCACTTAGACTTTGAAACACATTATGTAATAGATTCACAATGTCATCGCTAGAACATCAAACAATTCTTAAAACTCTGCGATCTTTTCATCAATGAAGAACAGAGAGGCTCTCGTAAGTTTCTGAAAGGTTCTGAGTTGTTTAACAATGAGCTTTTTTTTGTAAAGATCAAGTGACTGATCTATTGCTGGAGTAAGTTCATGATAAAAATTAAAATATAATAATTTCCAACTCTTTAAACTAGACATCTGATGTTTGCATGTCCAAGGTCACACTGAACACTTAAAGATGCTGTTCTCAGTACAAATGAGCAAGTCAACACAAGCATACAAACAGAGCCTATGAAAGCCAGGGCAGCTTTCAGTGGCTCAATTTGGATTGATTGGAGGTTTCTGCCACTCAACACCTGTAGATGTCTGTCCCTTTTTGAAGATAGCACAAGTTGCGAAAAAACCTCTCTAATAAACAAGAAAGCAAGTTTTCAAAAAAGGTTCACCAATCATAACAAGCTTCCCAAGGCGAATCACAATCCATGAGGCTGAGTGTCTTGATTTCCTATGTACCACATTTATATTGGCCTTTGTGTAAGTCTGTCAATGCCAATGGTGAAAAAACAAAGACTGCAGGAGCCCTCCAACCTATCACTGATGGAATCCCAATTAAGGTGGCATTGCTCCCATTCCCAAACAATTAAAGTGTCGCTGTGGGTTTTCAATATGATTTCATTCATTACTCCTGTGTGAGGCCTAGGTGGCTGTCTAGACAAAATACAATGTCCTTCTTGGAAAAGAAGCAAGGCTGCTTGCTGCTAGACACAGACGATTTGTTCCCTGTATGAATCACATCGCGTGAATGTGACATGAGCTAAATATAGTCTTTAGCTCTTCTCCTCCACACTCACCCTTATTTGCATGCAATCATTTGTTTGATTTGTATCAGCGTGCAGAATCTGGACAGGAGCGATCCTGTGGGCTCTTGAGAATGAGCCAGAACAAATAATGGTCTGTTGCACAGGGTGAAAAAAAAGATAGGGAGGACTTATCTTGCAGCGAGGAGCCAGAAAAAACACGGCTGCAAGTGACTCTGTGTAACCAGAGCCAGAGGCAAGGCTCCCTCACCCAGACTCGCCCACAATTTATACATTCATGTGTCCATCTGTACCTCCAAAACCCTTACCCACACCACTATCACACCCCTCCCCCCTTCCCCTCTCTCTCCCTTACCGATATCCAGTGCAAATGTTGTGTCCTGACAAAGTCATCACTACTTATTTAGAGAAATAGATATCTGGAGTTATGCCCTGGACAGATTCCTCTTCTCAGCTTGGGAGAAGCCATAACTTTCCAAACAGCAAATGCTCTGCCAGCATTAATTAGACTACTCTGCGTGGGAGAATGGTCATCATAGCACACTCTGCTCAACTGTATTCACCACATTGAGAAGCCAAAACCAAGGGTCATCAACTTGTTGTTGATGTACTCTGAAATGGCTGCATTTTGGGTTCCCCATCACTGACACTTGCTACAAAGTTTAACTTCCTGATTAAGTGTATAAGAAGCGAGACGTAATGGCAGTTTAGCAGTAGGTTGTTGGGAAAAGTAGGACAAGGAAGGTGAAGGCAAACAGGGAAACACTGGGGTATCAGGCTGATTAGACACAATGTCATTACTCTGATCAAAGCATACAGAAATCCCCATAGCCCATCTCACTTTAACATGATTAGTGTCATCCCTTATTTGACAAGCCTGCCAGGGAGGTAAAACCAACTGGGGGCGGGAACACTCAGCCACTAATTATTCTTGCTGGATCCGCAGGCCTTCATTATAATTTTTTTACTGGATACCAGTTTGTTTTTGCTTTGGTTACATGTTGTACTGTACAGTATGTAACATCCACTAAGCTGGAAGAAGGTCAAATGTGCTAAGTACTCAAGAAACTGCTTACATGTTTGCCATTCTGGTTTCCAGAATTGTGAGTTAGCAGGAATGTCCTGCTAAGTAAATTAATTCTTGACATTTTTCTTCCATTCTTAATGAAAATGTCTGCAGAAAATGTTGACTTAAGTGAAAGACCTCGCAGCCAGATGCCATTTAAGACTTCCTTACAGATATCATTCACCATACAGTCCTTGGGCCTCTATGGGCAGACATTTTCAAGTTATTGACATGCAGCATGTGTACCGCAGGTTATTCACAACATCAAATGTGACTTAGTAGTATGTGACTACAAAAGTGCAATTATTATTGTATCAAGAAGTGCATTTTTATTGTTTACTGAGCAACGCTCCATCTCAGTAAACATCTAACAGTTTCTTTCCCTAAGATTTAGATCCAAATTATAATTCTTCTTTTGGAGCCAAGCTTCTTAAAATCTTTATAGGTGATTCCTTGAAGATTTGACATTGAAATCGGAAACATTAAAGTATCAACTATTGACCTAATAGGGTTGCCACCCGTCCCTTAACATACGGAATCGTCCCGTATTTGAGAACTGAATAGCGAGTCCCGTTTTGAATCAGTACGGGATGTGGTTTGTCAGACACATAAGCATTAATTTAATAAGAGATGAGAGAGAGATACAGCATATTTAATACACATTTAATTATCAAATTATAGTGCCTATGTGAAGAATATAAACAACTATGTGTTATGCTATCTATAGAACTGCATCCTTCAATACTATATAATTAACAATAGGCTAAATAAAAACAAAAAAAATAAATACATAAGTATATTTTCTGACCAATCATTCAAATGGTGAAAAATTAAATTTAGAAATGTCTGTAGATGTCTGTGTTCACACCACCCTTTACAATTACTTAAGTTCATTTGCAATTTCTCATCCTGTCCATCAACAGCCACATCATAAGCATAGCAGCATCCATTGGTTACGTGGAAAGGATATTTTCCAGAATTACCAACATAGTGACAGCAAGAACAGGTGCTCCGTGAAGCTCATTGGGAGTGAGCTCTTCATCACTCTGAACTTTGAGCAGTCCTGCTCATAGTTTTACTGAAGCTGTTTGAAAGACAAACAGCTACTCAGTACAAGAGTAGTGTACTTCTGACAAGAAAACATTTATTAAAGGAAGTAGGCCGAACATGCTCCAATACTTCACACAAAGCCTACTACTTCTGGTCCACTGATGTACATGATGTTCATGGAAAATCCTTTGCATGAGTCTTTCCAATCAAATCATATGTCATTTCAATGGTCAGCATTCAGAGACCGGAAAAACTTGGATCTTGACTTGCAATTTACGTTGAAGACTTATTACGTGATTTGAACTTGCCTTCAAGGACTGTGAGACTTGACTTGAGACTTGCTCTGACAGAAGTGTGACTTATATGTCTTGAATGATGTGAGACTTGACTTGGTCTTGAGACCAAGAGAAACTGAAGGTCAAAGCGGCCTGTGCCCCTTCAAAGAGTGATATCACAGTGCCCTAAATGCCAGCTCCACCATATCGCCTTTTCCCTGTCTGAATGAGCAGCCAGTCTTAGTGCCACACAAGCAATTAAGTCTGAGACACTGAGCCATATACTGTGTCTTGGAGGGCCCACACTTGATTTAGCCACCTTTTAGGTTAGGAGAGAGGATTGTCTGATAAATTAACCATCTCCAAAAAGGAGATTAATAGCATAGTCTTTGCATCATTTCTTTCTCTGAATTCCCCCCTCTTTCTAGATCCAGCTAAATTCCAGGTCCAGGAATTGTGATGTGATAGCCTGGCAGAACAATTTGCCCCACTCATCATAAAACACTCTGCAGAAGTTACATACAACTAGCCTTTATACTGTATTCATTTACAGTTTCCTGGTGATATTTTACAGAGCAAAATGTAGCATCTACCAGCCATGAGATACATTTTAATTCCAATTTTTTAATGAATGAGAGCAGAATGAAGGAAAGGCATTTAAATGGTCATGGCAGTTGTATTAAAAGCTAAAATTATCAGCAGCATTAAAATATGCATTATTTTGACTTGTCAGTAGTTATTTGGCATTTAGCTATGTGAATGTGTATGCATGCGTGCGTGCGTGTGTGTGTAAGCACCACATTACTTACCCAGAGGTAGCCTTGAGGTAAGGAGGTGCTCGCTGCAGAGAAGCCCAACAATGCACAGTGAACAGGATTGTGGAGGGCAGCTTCAAGCTATAAGAAAAAATATAAATATTGATTTAGTAAGTCTCATGGTTCAATACCGCAACCATGTATTAATAATTCTTTTGATGTAGTCGCAATAAACCACTAAACTGACACTGGTTGGTCACCTTTCACAAGGATGCATGTGAAATCAAAACGCCTCAACTCTGGCACCTACATCTAGAACTTTGTCATTTTACATGGGGGTTGATGGCATTCTACCCACATTATAAGCTGTGAATGTAAGTGTATGAAAACGCTCATTGGAAGCATTAGCAGCTCACACATCACATCTTTTTAAATCTTGTTCACATATTTTCACAGAATAACCAAAATAACTGTGGACTCTTCCTCTCTCACAATAAACTCCTGTTTTGACAGTCTGAAAATGCTGTATCATAAATAGCAGTTTTATTTGTCGAGCGCTAAAAACAATGATATAAACAAACAACAGACTCACACCACAATGTTCATATTAATGTATAACCTGCAGGTGTTCAATTTTAAATTGCTTTCTACTACCAATGCCAAAATCAAAAGGCCAACATTAAAAAAAACTGTTTGATGTTTCAGTTATTATTGGATTCAAACATTAGAGTTTTGGCCTAGTTTTAGCTTTTTTTTACACAGTTCCAGTGCTTATTTTTGTATCATTTGATTTGTTTTTGTACCTAGTTTTGGTGTAACATGTAGTTCTTGTTCTTTTAGTAACCATGCTGTCGGCTCTCAAGATACCGGAAGACTGAAATCCTGAACCAATGCAGATGTCTGACTATTTATTGTCAATAAAAGGAGCCATGATTTTACTAAAAAGGAAAAAGAAATCTGTATTCTTTTGGCATAAAGCACATTTGTTTGCCTGAAACAGAGTGATGGAGGTTGACATTTACAGCGTACAGCCTGTGGCTGATGCATCAAAACCCCTGTGGTGAAAGCTGCTCTTGTAACCAGCAGTCCGTCTAGTAAGAAATGATTATTATTTTGGTGTACGACCGCTAAGGGTGGGCCTTCTGACAGACGGAACAGCTAATAGTGTGTTGTTGGGGTGGTGGGGAGCAGGTGAGTTGGTGGGTCTGAGAAGGGGAGGAGAGACTAAAGAGAGGGTCAACAATGAGCACTGTCGTCCTCCATGGCGGCAAGCATCAATCACCGGTGATTTAGAGCCTCCCCTGGACAGGATCCGCCCCCCTTTCTCTCTTGTTGTGTGTTTGTAAACACTAAACAAAAAAATAGGATACTGGCCAGATCACTGCTTTCCCCATCTGCACTGCAAGACTATTCCTCCACTCCCCCTGTGTTTCCCTCCCTCTATTCAAATTCACTACACAGATGCATGGCTCGTCTTCTCTATCAATCTCTCAGTCTCCCTTTCCCATTTCTCTTTCCCATCTTTCACTCTTTTTTCAAACCTGCTTTTCCTCCATCTTTTTTCTCCCTCTTCCTGTCTGCTAGCCCTCCGTCAAGCGCAATGAAATGTTTTTTGATAGGTAATTAAGTGGCAGCTATAATAGGTGTCCATATGGAAGCAGCTGTGGTTGTGAGAGAGAGAGAGTGTGGCGGTGGACCAGAGGGACCAGAGTACTATCACGAACGGTGCTGGTAGTTCAATGGTGGTTGGATTTTATCAGTCACCTGAGACTGGCAAGCACCATAGGCCTAGATTGCTTTGTATGTTAGCACTCTCCAGAGTCAGTCTGGCAATACTAGTGGGATCTATCCACTCTATCAGAACAGTCCCATCACAGCTTCCTAAGGTATTCAAAGGCAGGAATGTGCACTGGGGTTATTGAGATAAATTGCCGTTGTGTAAATTAAAAAGCTTGTTCCTTAATGAGATCAATCATTTGAAAAATTTGACGCCTACTCTTGTAAAATGATTGATATAAAGAAGAAATCTCATTTTGGAATATTGTAAAAGTAATTTATTATTATTATTATTATTACATTTTAATTACCATGAGACATTTTCAATTTTGAATGAAACTCCATGACTGTTACATAAAGCAACATTTTGTATGAGAGTGGTTTGAAGCACATAAGGATATCAAGGCAAGGATAGATTGTGTTCCCATTATGTGCAGACAGTGACTATGATCAATACAGTAAAACGTTGGTCCGCGTATTGAACTTCTTTAAACAGCCAATGGAAAGAGCACAAAAACAAAGCCTGTGAGATCATTTCCACCTGTGAATGTGCAAATTATATCGATTGGCTCAAAGGACATGTGGGTCTTCAGCAATGACCATATCAGTGGTGATCCCAATGCTAATAAGGCATCAGTAAGGCACCATTTAAAAATCAATGAGATCCAAGAGTTCTCAAAGTCAATTGTCAGTCTTGTTTATAGCACAGTCTGTGTGTGTGTGTGTGTGTATGTGTGTGTGTGTGTGTGTGTGTGTGCATAGCTGTAGGTGTGAAGTTGACAGGCTGAAGCTATTCCCAGGTGCGGAGGCAGGATGAAAGAGGAAGGTGAGCCTGTAAGCTGGCTGAGGGAGGTTTGATGGGAGGACTTCGGGGAGTGTGGAGAGAAAAAGGGAGGAAGCGGGCAGGTGAGCTAATTAAAGCGAGATTTGTTGATGTGATGAGAGGGCGGCCTCCCAGCTGCTGGTTAACAATGACCCAATGGTCGACAGAGAGTCCGCCCCACCCATTACCCCAAGAGGGCGCCAGCCCATATGCTGGTTCCAGGTGGCAATGGTTAACAGAGGAGCATCCATTGCTTTTCTGGAAGATAAATGCAAATTGTGTGTAATTATAACCATTCCTGCAGGATAGAATGGATGGGATCATTTATTGTGAATGTCTTTTATCGTGAATGTCTTTTATCTACTGAGAAAATGCTTTGCCTAGTTACACACTGATTCAGCTCTTGGCTCTTGGTAAGTCAACAAATGTAAGTAGTGGTGGTTATTGGTAGTGGTCTAATATGACAGGGTAGGGCTTTAATGATTCATGCTCTTGGCTGTCGACTGTCAGTGCAGTGTCCCCTTGGTAAGGATGACTTCCCCAAATCCAATTAATGTTGTTTTACTTCCCAAGGCTACTCAGGTGCACTGTTTTTCCTTACAGCACTATTCGTCTGTAAGCACTGTGAGATCTGCTCTCAGATATATGGGGGATTTACCACACATCAGATTTGTGACAACTGCTATTGAGAAAAGGTTCGTGCATCATATCCACCAGGGGCCCATAATGTTATCAATGACAAGACACACTGCAGCCAGTATTGCATTGTTTGGCCTACACCATGCTTACGTAATGGATTCTCTTTATTGGAAAGAGTGCTCTATAGTCACTTATGAAAAACTGCATTAAGTAGAACTCCTGAGCACACATTTCTGGACTGTTCAAAAGGAAAAAATATTGTTTGCAAATACTATCGAGTATATTGCACTGTACAGCCAGCTGAATATCAAATAACAAATATTATCTCCATAAACTGCATGCGTACAGACAACTTGGTGCTGTATATTAGACCCAGGGAAAGAAAATATTGCTGTATTTTTTTCCCAATTCCATAGTCACAGTGCCTTCCACCAATTCCACATACCAACAATCTTTTACACGCACTAACAAGCACTAATAGAAAACTTCCACTGTTTATTAACTGGTAATTGACTGGTGAAGGCGCTCCCTCCCCACTGCAACCCCACTGCCTAAGGCTACAGGCAGGACAGCCACAGAGTGAATTGCCAGTCAACCTGAAATTACTTACATCCAGAGCCATGCTACAGGTAATGCACACTAAACAAGCTACTAACATGGAAGATTTTGCAAAGTTGCTGCTTGGGTTATCAAGAAGGCAAGCTCTGATGGAGAGTGGCATATCTTGATTGCTAAAATATAAAAGGATGCAGTTTGTTAACCATGTTCGGCCTTGATATGACCTTTTACTGTATGTCTTTGATTTCTAACATGTTCTAAGGAAACAAAAGAATAAAATAAAAACCTGAAATTTATATTGTTAGTGCAAAAAATGTGACCTAGCTGGTAGTAACGCGTCCCACCGATGTAGTTTTACAATAATCCTAATCTACTTCCGTTGGAAAGTTGGAAAAACACATCAATTTTTATTCCCCAAGTGTCACAAGCAGGTTGAATCCACAGAATTTTCTTTGCTGAATAATATACAACTAAACATGACAGGATACAGTATGAAAACCATGTGACCCCACAGCTAACCTTTACCCTCAATTCCCCAGTTCAACCACTTCACTGATGTAATTGAGCTCTCTTAAAGCAACAGTACCAAAAAAATGAATGAAATAGCATATTCTAGACATACCATACATACAAAAGGGTCAAACTGTTTTTTTAAGGGGTCACATGGCAAAAAGGTTTGGAACCATGGCCTTACCAAACTATGAGATCACTGAGGTAATTATTTCCTAAAAAAAAGAATAAAACATTTATCCAAAAAATCTATTTAAAAAGAAAATTGGAACTATATTCAGGACTTGAAAACATCTGGTCTATCCTTTTGTTTGCTACTACTTGCATGGTCTACTACTGTGGTTGGTTGTGAACAAAGGTTGGCATTACTTGGTTGCATTACGTGACATATATGTAATGAGTCCTGTCACATACAGTACGGTCCTGTCATTCTATTCACCCAGTGCAAGGGGGGTTTTAACCTGCATTCACTTGCCACAAGGTCAGTCAACACTGTGTTTGAATACAGGATACACTTTGCTACAGTCACTCTGTCTGTTATTGCCTACTTCAAAGTGTGTGTGAGGTGATGATGAAGGATTGGATCAACCTATAGCCTATGTCCAAAATAAATATGTTTGCATGGATGAGAGAGAAATCGGTTTCTTCTGGGTCACTGATCAGAATCGTTGCAGAAAGGAAATGGTGCCAGTGATTTCCAATATATTTCAGTGATACCTCATGCGTTGTTTTTTTTTAAAGGACATATTATGTTTAGGTATATATTTAATTTAAAGACATATTAGGTCTATGTATCTTTTCAATAATTTTATGCAATTTCAAAGTGTAATTTTTGAAATCAGAAATTTTCCATCCCATCTTTCTTACCTAGTATTCAACACACCATTTTTTCGTCCCTGCCTGTCTACCCCATACCCAAGAGTAAAAATAAATAAAAATATTGGTTAATAGGCTACTGTTCATTAGGTAAGCAGTGTTCCTGGCTCCATAAAGCAAAGCTACCTGATTATTTATTTATTTTTATCTTGCATGTTTATATTTTTGTCAGGGATTTTGTCAGTATATAGCCTTATATAGCTTTATGTAAACACCGGCCACTTTACACCGGTTCAATTGCTTGTTAACACAGATAGCTAATCAGCCAAACACATTGCAGCAATTTAATGTATTTAGGCATGTAGATGTGGTCAAGACAACTTTCTGAAGTTCAAACCGAGCGTCAGACAGGAGAAGAAAGGAGATTTACGTGACTTTGAACGTGGCATGGTTGTTGGTGCCAAACGTGCTGGTCTGAGTATTTCAGAAATTGCTGATCTACTGGGATTTTTACACACAGCCATCTCTAGGGTTTACAGAGAATGGTCTGAAAAGAGAAATTATCCAGTCAGCGGCAGTTGTGTGGACAAAAATGCCTTGATGATGTCAGAGGTGAGAGGAGAATGGGCAGACTGGTTCAAGATGACAGAAAGGCAACAGTAACTCAAATAACCACTTGTTACAAGCAAGGTTATCCATCCCTCTGCATGAGACCCCCTGATGTTGACTTGTTCAACTCAACATGGAGTCGCGGATGGGCAGCAAGGCAGGTGCTGCAGGAGTCTGCGCAGCTAAAGTCAAATACAAGTACAAGACCTATTTAAAGAGGTGGTATTATGCTCATTTTCAGGTTCAAAATCTTATTAAGGGGTTGTACCAGAACAAAAAAAACACCATATTTTTGTCATACTGCACATTGCTGCAGATCCTCTTTTCACCATGTGTTGAATTGGTTTTAGCTATGGAGTGATGCATCTTGCCTCTACATGATCATTGTTGGGAGTTGCACATGCGCAGTTCCTAGTTACTACAGGCCAATCAGAAGCAGAGTAGGACGGGCCCTGAGAAGCCGGTAAACACGGCTTCAGTTCAGCTGTACATGTTCCCTTAGCTGCTTAGCTGGTAAGGGGAACATATACAGCTGAGTGTTTTTCTACCATTCTTTTTGAGGGCATGTCAGACTAGCCGCTTGGTGAGCGTTATGACGTGCATTTTGCTGTGTCATCACAGGGATCAAAGGGAAAGGGCTGGACTACAACCAAGCTGTTTTCAGGCAGTTCAGAGCAGTTTTCTGTGGGAGATGGGAACTCCCTTTGGGGTGGACTTTTTCACTTTGCAAACATATTACATGCACAAAAAATATATATAACTCAATAAAGGAGAGGGAAAAAGCTAAAAAGCATAATACCACCTCTTTAAATAAGAACGTTTTTGTTTGCATCTACTGGCAGGTGATGTCCATTCTAATCCTGGGCCAGTTTGTAACATCGAAGGAAAGCCGCTGTTGTTGGATATACCTGAGTTTGCAACCGTTGCTAAATTACATCAAGGAAGCAACAATCGACCTGTAAGTTCAAACTTCAAAATGCAATATTTAATCCGAGTGACTGTACACATAAAGACCATTTAAATAGAATGGTGGTTAAAAGGAAGTTTTAACTCATTCAACCAGTAAATCAGGCTAAAGTCTTGTGGGACAAACGACTCAAACCCAAAGGACTGCTTGGCAGACATTTGAATATCAGAAGCATTGTGTCAAAAACTGAGCAACTCGAAGGTTAGCCGATAGACTCCAATTTAGACCTTCTTTTTATTTCAGTGTCAGTGAGTCATGGTTAACTGAATCATCACCAAGGACTGCTTTTGCTATACCTGGGTTTCAAGTTTTTAGGAAAGACAGAAAATTAGGCAGATCAGGAGTTCTCTTCTCGTTACTGCCTCTACTGTATTGTCCCCTCATATGTCCTTTACTGTTACAGGCATATACCAACCCCAAATTCTACCAATATTTTTTATGGCAAATTAAAATCCTTATTAAAGGAAAGGAAATTGAAGTGTATTAGGTGACTTTAACATAAACTGAGCTGAGAAAGCAAGCAGGAAAAAACTAAAAAGTATATCAGATCAGTATAATGTCACTTAAATGAATCAATGCCCAACTAGGGTTACTCAATCATCACAAACACAGATAGATCTTATTCTTAGTAATTAGCCTGAGAGAATAACAAAATATTTTAATTTGATAACTGGCATGTCAGATCATAATCGGACCTTAATCGTAAGAAAATTGATAAAACAACGATTCTTATATAGACAAGAGGGTAAAAGTTATTTTAATGTTATACCCAAAACCTTAGTCGGTCCATTTGAGGATAAATCAAAGCACTTGGACTGGAATGATGTTCTGCAGTCTGAAATAGAACAGGCATCAACTATTGTGATGGTCAGAGTTAGTGAGACTAAAAATGAGTTTTGCAAAAAGGTCTTACACTCACAAAATAAATATAATCTGCCATAGGTGAAATGAGCATCTCTGAAAACTAATAAAGCAAAGAGACTTGGCACTGAAGGCAAATTAACTTTGTTAGGAGTGCGGTTTTGTGTACATGTTTGTTCCTGTTTTTATCTGTTTTCATGGAGTTTGGTTTTGTGTATTGTGTTTCCACTGTTCAACCTTGATTGTTCTTATGTTCATTTGGTATGTTCAGCTTAGTTTACTTTTACCAGTACCGTCTCATTCCCTGTTTTAGTTCTGTGTCTTAGCTCTTAGTCCTGTGCCATAGTTCATGTCCTAGTGTTACTCCTGGGCCTCGTTTCAGAAAGCGGGATTAGAGAAAATTCAGAGTATGTTAAGCCTGAGATGAGGGAAACTCTGGGTTTTCTGTTTCAGAAAGCGAGATCAGATAATCCCTAGATCAGTAACTCTGACAACTGATGCTGTGAACCTAACATCCTCTGGAGTTAGATAGGCTAATTTTTTACCCAAACATGATCTTGAACATGACCAATTTATGATCAATCTGTCATCGATGTAAGGACAGATCTCTGCACATCATGGATTTATCTTCAGCACAGAATAAAATCTATGTCCGTCTTTAGGTATAACACTGTGACCGTTGCACTGACAACACTACTGTGGGCTACATTACTGCAGTAATCACTGTTTAAACTAATCTGTAACCTAGAAAACTGATCAATGAACATTAATCTTTCAAATTGTAGGCTAGTCGCACTGATTGGAACATTCCTATCGTAGTTATCAACTGGAGATAATGTGACTATTTCTGAGTGAGGATGTCTGTGGTGCAGCTGAAACAAATAAGCCTAAATAAGGTTTAAAAGTAAGTTTTTCATTATTACCTGCTGATAGTCTGAATTTGTTTTGACAGCATTAATCAAATACGAAATGAGCAAGATTTTATGTAAAATAGACGTCTAAAACTTTAACCTATAGACACATTTTCCACTGCAAAACAATAATTAAAAGGCTAACCTGCTGGGTGTGACTGTGACTTTACAATCACAGGTTCACGAGTAAACTGTGTCTTATATTTGATCTATAGCCAACCTATTTTCATCTTCAGTTGGCCTATTACCACCGGCATTTTGTCCCATCGGGTTACAGCCTAATAAATATAGCCTTCCTATTTAAAATCGAATGGAAAGTGCTGTAGCACTATCATTCATTAAGGAAATTCCAGTCTGGTAAATGATGAATGAGCAACGCTTTATAGTAGCCTAATAATGTTTACACATTGATTGTTCTTCCACTCCTGCGTTTTAGAGCCTATCATGGTCCACATTGGCACGCATTCATATTTATATCCACCCGATTAAAATGGAGGCTCTGCCTTTATTTACCCGTTTCCGTGGTGAATCGTAGAATCAGAGCTCCATTGATGATGTCTTTTTCTCAACCTCACGGACGCGCTTCCGTCGGGCTCAACATACTCAGAGTTGATTGAACTTATTCTGGTCAGCTGTTCTGGAACCGAAAATTCCATTTCCCACCTCAGGCTCAGTCAACTCAGAGCTCAGGGATAAGCTCAGAGTTTGTTAAGCCTGCTTTCTGAAACAGGGCCCTGGTCTGTGTACTTCTGTGTATGTTGTTATTTTGGCCTTGCTTTATGTTAAGTTTTATCCTAGTCTTAGTCTATTCCTTGTTAGGTTGTAGTTTATTTATATTATTTAGTTTTCTGTCTGCTAAGTGTTGGTTTGTGTTCTCTGTTTGGTGATTGATTAATTGACAGTGTTGAGTCTTGAGTGCTTGTTTCCTGTTGTGTTTAGTTTGCCTTTTGATGTTCAGTTGTGTTTATGCATTTTGGTCTGGTTTTGTCTGCTCCCCCTGTGATCACTCTGCCTGCCTGTGTGTCTGTGTCTGATTGCCTCCACCTGGTCTTGGTCCCGCCCTGCTCAATACCTCGTTTTTAAATGTTTGCTTGTTCTGTTCAGTCTTTGTTACATCCTCGTCAATGTTGAGTGTTGACTGTCCTGCTGCTGTACTTTGGATTACTCTGACCGTGCTCTGGATTATTTTTTGGTTTTCGGATTTACTTCAGTTTTGGACTTTTCCTAGTGCTTCCATGAAAGCCTGTTTTGTTTAGTTTTTGTGTGAACTGCAACCTCCTCCTCACGTATTGTCTGCATTTGGGTCCGCACCTACAATAAGTTTGCACTCAGCCACCTATGACAATCTTAAATCTGGACTACCACATGACAGGAAAAAATTCCAAGAATTGCAAAATAAAGCAATAAAAGAACTAAGTCAGGCTAAAGCTGATTACTTTATTAAATTAATCAATGACTCTAAGGGAAATAGTAAATTAATTTGGAAAAATATTAATAAAATTACAAAGGAGCGTAAATCAGTTAAAAATTGGGTAATAAACGAACAATCAAAAGTGATAAAAGATAAAGGAATAACAGCTACAATCATTAATTCATTGTTTGTAGACTCAGTAAAGTGTCTGGGTATGAATCTTTGTCTAAGACCAAGAGCACTCGAATCGGCAAATAATGACTTCCGTTTTCACAATAAAAGACTATACAGTAATGAAAACACTTGATTGCTTGAAAGGATCCATGTCTAAGGATGTTTTTGATTTTGATGCATGTTTTTTAAGAAATTATAAATACTATGTAAGCCTTTAACTTATCTGATAAACTTGTCAACAACAAACTCCTATTTTCCCTCATCCTGAAAAGGTGCAGAGGTGACCCCAATCTTAAAATCAGACGATAGAACTCTCACATCAAGTTATTTTAAAAAAGCTGGTTACGGCCCTGTTGGGAAAAACTACTCTATAGTTTTCAGACACTTATGTCAATGTTATTTTGCATGGATGTCACTGACAGGTGGTGGTAGCGTTGCATAAAGGTATCAAAAACAGTTCCAGTTTTGGAATTTCTGAGGGTAATATACAACATAGACGATTTACACTTACACAAAAATTAGGAATCAAATACATGGTGCATATTTACTTGACCTATACAGTGTTTTCTTTTACCCTAAAAAGTATGAAAATTCTGTTTACCTTTTATTCTAAAACTAGATCGGGATCAGAACCCATTATAGGCATTATACAGATTTTAGCATGCAGAATGAGTAACATGGCACTCGAAATATCTACACTCAGTGGCCAGTTTAGTAGGTACACGTAGCTAAAACTGATGTTAATGCAATCAAATACAACAGTCTTGCAGTCCTACTGTACCTTCATTCAGTTCATGAGGAAACTGTTTTAGATAGGTGGTGGTTCTGCCATTCATTTTGGAGGGTGCAGTATGTTGTGCTGTTTGGGTAGGCTAGATAGCAGGAACACATATTGTGTAATGCAATACAGCATCACAAAGTGCAGCCTCCAAAATGATCATACAGCTGATAACTGAGTGTTTATAAAGTTTACAGTATGCTACATAAGCCCTTATACACACACTATTAGTGGACATGAACACTCATGACACAACCATACGGGGACAGCTAAGTATTGTTTGCTCATTATCTGTTTTCCAATACATCATACTCTCTCATGAACTTAATACAAAAAGACAACAGGATCAAAGTTGAAACTTGCTATTCATGTTATGATTTCATGAGCTCGATGTCACCCAGTGATTTAAATTCCATCA
Source organism: Micropterus dolomieu (assembly GCF_021292245.1). Classification (NCBI taxonomy): domain Eukaryota; kingdom Metazoa; phylum Chordata; class Actinopteri; order Centrarchiformes; family Centrarchidae; genus Micropterus; species Micropterus dolomieu. The sequence continues at coordinate 9,827,787 of NC_060167.1, read as the reverse complement.
GCATCTAAAAGGGGAGATCAAAGGGCCAACCACCTGCTGTGCTTGCAGGCCTGCGTTATGTTCAGAATATTCAATGTCATATGAAGACAAAAAGTTTAAACCATCTGCACGAGACGGCTGAGTATACAGTCTGATTCTTAACTCTTGATATGCCTGTATTAGGTCCTTTAGAGGTGGCGGCCAAACCATATGGCTATCAGCTTATTATTTAAACTGGCTCAGGACATTTTCTTCAATTTAATAACCACTGTCTGTACAGTAACGATTCCCTGTCTCCCCTGGCTATGCCACAGATCATATCAGCAATAAGTGGAATGAAGTTGGAGAGTGGTTTTGCATATTGCTGCTCGGAGCAACAGCCTGACATTGGTAGGACATCACAAACTCATATTCATGACTCGACTAAGATTTTCTTACTCGTGTCCTTTACCGCTCCTAGCTGAACGACTGCAACACGGCCAACAAATGTGATGCAAATTCGCTGTGTCGCTATGCCCCCTCTTCACACACACACACACACACCCACCCACCCACCCACCCACACCGCTAACTCCTGCGGCCATGGCAGTTCCAACTCTGGATGAAAGCAGTATACTGCCCCTGCATTAATGGGTTCAAAAGAGGACTACGGGCCAAAACTTCTCTGTGTAGTCAATCACTTCCTCCATCTTCCCCTACCTTTTGTCAGAGACAGGAGACATCCGCACGGGGCCCAGACAAGCTTTGGATGACCGATCTTTACCCACCTCAAAGACTGACATAACTGTTTGTCAGCATTTGGTCCTATGAAACCCTGGGCACATGAGTGGACAAGGCTTTCTATAATCCTTAATATCAGATGGCAGGAAACGCAGAACAAAGGGAGCACTGGTGCCAGCTCAGTCCTAGCCATGTGGTGGCTGCAGTTACTTTTGCCAAGGAAGCTCTGCACATCAAGGAGCACCTCCCGAATTTGAATCTTATAATGCTTGGATCCTAATTCTATGGTGGCCTGTTTGGCATAACATCAGACATAAATCACAACTGTTTCATATATACTAATCTGGTTGTTCAACCAACACACGTCAGGCTCATTCTTTCAAGCCTTTATTTTGATAGGATTAAAACAAATATTTTATTTTCTAGCAATGATTTAACTGTCTTGTACAGATCAACCCAAGAGTTGGCATTTCATAAGAGAACTGAAAAGATCAGGTCAACTCCTTAGTACCAACATACAGCAATTAAGTTGAGTGAAAACACTTTATAAATCACATACAGGTTCAAATTTACTCCTACTTTAAAAGAAAGCAGAAGGTGAAGACAACCTGTCCTTAAATGTCTTAACACCGGCCAACAACAATAAATTATGCAGCATTCAGAGTGGTAGTTATCCATGTCTTGAAAGCAAGTAGCAAGAAGACTAATTAGCAGAGCAAAGAATAACGGGAGACCATATCACTGCAACAGACAGGATTGGTTTGGCACAATAAGAAATCAAAGAGGAGAGAGGGCTTTCTTTCCTTTTCTTTTGAATTGATGCAGTTTTTGCCTAACGTCCTCTCCACATTGATGTATAATCACAGAGGAAGAATGTGACCGAATTAGCACATTTAGCAGATCTGCAGGATTTCCCTTCTGGGTACATAATTTGTTCCTGCATGCTATCTTGACAAGTACAGAGTGAGCAGAAACACAGGGCCAGAGAAGGAGAACTCTACTCTGAGGCATTGCTAGAGTGTCTATGATTCCCTGTAATTAGTATGTTAACTGTCACAGCAACAGATCAGGCCCTAAGCAAACGACCTCACTGTCAAGCAGTGGATTGTCTACTCTTACACACCTCTCTCTCTCTCTCTCTCTCTCTCTCTCTCTCTCTCTCTCTCTCTCTCTCTCTCTACACACACACACACACACACACACACACACACACACTGCCCTCTATTGGCAAGGAGAGTAATGAATGGAAAAGGAAATGCACAGTATGGAAGCCACATTTACGTGTGCCATGCCACACAACAAAGCATGTAACTACTATGTAATTACCATGTAAATTATAATAAGAAAACTGGACTTCCATCGAGTAAATGAATCTCTTTAGTACATACTAAATGTGAAAACAAGACTCAGCCGTTACAAAACCACCTTGATCCTGTCATTACAGCAGCAAATTAAAATCCCAAATCCTTTTCACCAACCCTGTTCCAGCTGTTTAGTAAATTAATTAAAAGCTTAGGTACACAGGATGTAATGATGACATGACTACATTAGCATGCTGATGCTAACACAGCCTCTTGGGTATTTGCACTATTTATTTCAATACACCTCTATTCATTTCAATACACACACAGTAGCAACATTGCTGCCTACTCTGGCAACATAACCAGTATTGCTGTCCTGGCCAATAAGTGGTAGGGAGAAAAGGCTACATTGTTGGCAGTTACGGTAGTCATTCATAATATAACTTCTCTGTGCACTCATGTCAGTATCATCATCTACTACCATCTCACCATTACTTCAGTTCAATAAACCTGACTGCTTCTGCTGCTTAGCCCTTTCAGAGTATAGATACAGATCTACAAAGAAGAAAGCCTGACCTCTGTACACTCCTGGTACGTTAGCCAAAATGTTGGAAACTGTCACAACTCCCTCAGAGTTGTTCTCCGCAAATGTTGTTCTCTGCAAATGCCAAAGTTTGACTTCTGCCCTGACCTCAGCAAGAGGTCCCCTTTGATCGGGAGTGTTAAGCAGTCAGAGCTTGTGTGCTGTCACTGCTCCCTGTATTTGTGACAGTGACAAGTTTTGTGTGTCTGGAGTTGGGTTTTTCTGAGCCTGGCCACGCTGACCAGAAGGGCCAAGCCATATCAGCTCCAGCGACAGGTCTGATGTGATCCAGCTTCACGCAGAGAAATTAGATTGACACTTTCTCCTGCATTCTCGCATTCTGCATGCCAAAAGCTTGTCTGCCCCACTTTGAACTCAGAGGATGAGCAGCAGTGCTCTGTTTTTGAGGAGAGAACTGTGGTCCATGTTTACAAAGCTTTTAGGGGCTCAAAAAAATTTACGCCTAGATTTGCGGTTATTTCTCTCAGAGTGCAGTTCTCAGTACATTTTAGCAAACACATTTCTATAAATAAAAATTGATACGTTATACTTGATTCAATAGTAAACACGTCTCTGCAGAATGAAGCTTGCAAAAACCCATCAGAACAGTTTTACAGAATATGGCAATGTGTTAGTATCTATGAATTCAATATTGCAGACAGGTTCTCTTGATCATTGTAGCAGATGCCACACAAGGTTCAGCCTCATGTCCTAAAGATGTCGGCACGATGGTTGATATTTAGTGAGCATCTGTTGCTTTAAAATATAGTCTCCAAAACCCAAAACGACAACCATGCAACGGTAATCAAACATCATGCAGAAACTCATGTTCTGTTTAAGTATAAATATTTCTATTTGGGGTTAAGATGAATTCGGAAGGCAGAAAACACATCTGTCCTCTAAATTAAACAGCTGATGGGTAGCCACTGATGGCATACTAGCAAAATATGTGAGCATCATTTGTGGAAATTCTAAGGAAGCCAAAACAGCCAAATACAGAAATAGAGCATAGCACAGTCAGCATTGTTTTTCATCGCCATGATAGTCACAAAAAAAAACCCCAGCATACTGTAGATTATTCTAAATTTCTAATAAGCAATACATTAGGGGCAAAAACATTAATCTTGTTGAGGATCAGGTCTGAGAGAGAACAGTGCGTACCACATGTGAAGCACATGTGCGTACCACTGTTTGTGTTTTTCTGTTTGCCAGAAGGATATTACTGCGGGGTTAGAAAGGGAGCTGCTACGCCCCGGTGGATCTGTGGTTAGAACGAACTTTTAATCCGTGCTGTGGCATCTGTCCTCGACAAATCAGAGAGGTGGCTGTTACTCTGAAAAGTAACAAACGACCTTCAAGAAACACAGAGCGAGAAGCATTGCGTAAGGTGTCTGATGGCTTTGAAAAATTATAATACCAAACAGGTTAGAAGAGGGGAAAGGAAATACACATTCAGGAAGGCATTGCATCAGGAAAAGGCCACATTTTCACACTGTCCTACTTTTTAATCCATACTTGATAATATAATATCTCATCTACATACACACACACACACACAGCCTTCACACTGAGCCCTTTTTGTCATCTTGGCTGAAAGAGCTTTGAGTCACCATGTTTGAATATCAATAATTCACCAGATAACACAATGAATATAGCCATAAACACAGTGTATTTGGTGTTGCCAAGGATGCCGTTCAACAAGAGAATTTTCTGGACATGCAGTCATGTGGCTTGCTGAATGCACAGTGCTGCGCTCTTATAACTCCATCAGCAGGGAAGATGAATGACAGTGAATGAGAGGGACATTCACAGCATGACCCCAAAAGCACCAGCTAGTCTAGTAAACAAGCACAGTTTCCGGTGACCTCATACAGTGTGATGTCAACAGATGATAAGACAGAAACGACTGATAACATGTTTAATGGATTTCAAGAGCAAATCATACCCACTCCAAAAAAGAAAAACACATACATAAGTACATAAATAAATAATAATGGTGATCTGTGTGATCTATGTAAACTAGTAGAGTGTATTAGGGGTGAGATGTGGCCAGGCTTTGCGGTTTTCTGAGCTGAGACACAGAAGCTAATCCTCTCAGAAAAAGAGAAAGGAAGCTAACCCTGATGCAGCCCAAACCCTTTTCCAGTTTGTCATTCCACACTTCAAAGCGTACATGATGAAATCCCCCAAGGTATTATAAGAGCTCTGGCATAGCAGCCATCCCCAACCCTGTCCCAGCCTAATGCCTCATAAACGGAGTCTGGAAACATGTCTCTTTACTATTTCGAAAGTCTTTGTAGCCTTGGATCTTTAAGAACCTTTTAGAGTTGCAGGGGAAGGGGTGCTTTCCTACTGGAGGAGATATGAGGCATTTGTGAATCATTATGCGGCCAAGGGATTCCTGTCCACTCACCATAAAATACTGCACATACAGTATGCACATGCGCCTCTTTGAGAATGTTTAGATCAGGACAGGAACCAGGCATTGATCTTCTTCAGGGCTTTGCTGAATGAGCGCTTATACAGAAATATAGTGCAGAAGAAAATACAGGTCCTAGATAGAGACAGGCATGTGATTTAAGACATTCAGTTCCCAAAGCACTATGTGACGCCACTGAATGCCACTAATACAGCTTGCTGAGCTGTCAGATTATTGGGTTTCATAAATACATGCATTATTGGTCGCCAGGCTCAGACTAACCTAGCCTGCTGGGTAGAACTGAGAGAACATAACAGTGGATGTTAGGTTCTAGATACTATGTAAGCAAACACATGATTGCAATCCATTTAAACAAAAAAAAAATCTCATAACATTTTTTGTTCAAAAAAGTAAATATTATTCCTGGATTTAGCTACTACTTCTGGGACAGTGAGTTGACATTCAAAATGAAAGGCCAAGTGTTTTAGGTCACTTAGTCTATAAAATGATTACCAAAGCCCAAGGTGACATCTTCAAATTGCTTGTTTTGTCCAACCTGTAGCCCAAAACCCCAAATTATTCAATTTGCATTATATAAAGCAATATCAAAATGGATGTTTGCTGTCGATTGTCTAATCTGACTTGGTTCGTTTTAGTGCAATAATGTATGCTAGCATAAATATCAGTGCATTTAGGAACAAGACAACAAATAATAGCAACGTGTAAGTGCGATTTTTGTATAAGATTTCCGCCAAAGACTGAGTCAATACCTGAACTGATATTTAATCTATTTATCTGTAATAATTAAAGGCATCAATCCTGTTAAGATCAACATTATGCACCGTCATGATACTTGTGCAGAAAATGGTAGTAATGGTTCCATTTAACAGCTGATTCTACTGTATAGAAGTAAGGTTCAGCTGTTACCCTTTCTGCTGTAGTATCTCCTATTAATCCCTTAACCCGACTACCTCACACCCTCAATTTGGGCCAACTGCCAAACCTGCTCTGTGCCATCTTTCAAAATGGCAGAAAGGGCACCGAAACGGAGCGTGCACTGACGCTTTAAACAAGGACCATCAGAATGTGGTTTGTGTATTAACTCAGATAGCACCTGATTCTGTGGGTGGGTGTGTGTGTGTGTGTGTTTGTGTGAGAGAGAGAGAAAGAGAGAGAAAGTGAAAGAGATAAATTGAGAGGACTCAGTCTGCCCCCGCTGTTCTCACTCAGCAGACTTGTGATAAGGTTTATCTCCGGTGCCTAACGAGTTTGCCCAGTGCCCCTCTCCAGCTCCCACTGAGTGGACCAGGGTGCAGGGAGTTGCTCACAGCCAGTGGTGGGTTGAGCTCCCTTAGGTGACCTGTGCGTGTTGTTCATGCTACGCTGCTTTAGAACTTTATTTTCTGTAGGAAATGGCTTCAGCCCCTTCGGCCACATCTCTTTTAATCTGGGATTTCTTTTTTTGCCTCCTTTTCTTCATCCTTTCTACTCACTGTAACTCAGACTGCCAAGAGAAGCTGCAAGAGCTGGAGAAAGAGATGCTGCGGAGCTTTGGCACAGAGAGGCGTGTGTGTCCCAGAGGCAGTGGCTGAGGCAAAGATGGAGACACAGAGAGGGAGAGGGAGGCTGCTGCTGAGTTAAGCCCCTAATCACAGTCTGCTCTGCATGAAGGACTTAAAGTCACTCCATTTAATGCTACCTTCTCTTTAGTCAAAAAAGGGAAAGAAATACTACTGCTTACCTCTTCAGCTCTCTGATACCCAGGCCGCCATTCCTATCACATATCTATTCATTTGATGCATAGAAGTGCACAGCTCCTGCACAGTATATAGTCAAACAAATACAGAGAAAACTGCAACTCAAGCACATACATGGAGGCAGGAGAACAGTATACTTGCACACACAGCAATGCAAGCATAAATGTTTCCTTTCTCGAATCCCACATTAGCCTTTATAATATGAGAGACTATTACAGCTCTTTCCAGCGATGACTCATGTGAAAACACACATGCTCAATTTGATCATTCTTAGAAAATAGAGCCACGTGAAACAATTTCATGGTAAACCACATTTGTGACTGACATGGCTGCAATGCCCTTCACTGGCGTGCTCAGGTGCTTCATTTGTTTGTGTCAGAAGTGGAGAATATAAGCAGATCCTCAGAGACTGCAGGCTCCCACTGGCTCAAAATATATTAATTGACTTGGCTCTGCTTCCAGCCAGGTGTAACACACTTTTGCAGAATACTCTGGAACGGCGGCAAGATCTTTTGGGAAATCCCACCCCCCACCGTGTCAAAGCTACATTTTTCGCACTTCCAGCTGCTGTTTCCCCTCACCTTCCTCTCTCATCCACATGGCTAGAAGACTATGGGTTGGCGTATAGGTCTTAATCTAATGCTGGAACATTGATTTATGCTTGGGTGTACCATGCCATAAAGATAATTGCATGATCACTTTATAACATCCTACCCTGGTGGCCATGGTAATTTGGCTCACCCCACCGCCCACCTTGCTCTGTAAGACCTGTAACCACATTATAGCGATAGAAAATGTGGTTGGAAATATCATCTTTCAGCCCCGGCAAATTGATTTCTTACCATTTCCACTGACTTCTAAAACCCTTTTAGTCTATCTCTCACCTGTGCTGACCATCTGATCTATTGGAGGCTTCTAGGTCTTAACAGCTTGTATTGATCGAAATTCTTCAGCCAGCATCTTTAAGGGATGCTCTCGTGTCACCTTGCAATTCCAGTAATCTAGGTATTTTTTCTGAGATCATCACTGAGACAATGTATTTTTAGCTGTTAGGGCAAGGCAAGTGAGCTTTGATTCCATTCAATGAGAAATGGCTGTGTCAAATGGCAATATGATCTCTTTCGACAAAATCTTTATTAAAATAAAAGATTCCACCGCCACTACGGACAAACTGCTGCTTCAGAGGAGAAGTTAGTGTCAGTGAAAGTCAAATCGCTTTGACAGATTGATTCAAAGGGAGGCACTTTGCTTCCTGAGTATAAACACTACCATTCCATAAACACTTAACACATCAAAATCCTTGCAGCTAAAGTACAAATGGCGAGCTCAAAGAGATGCAGTGATTTGAAACTAATCCAGCTGAAAACGTCTTTTATTCCACTGTTTATTCTTAAATACTTAATCAGTTATTATTAGTCATAGAATTAGTATTATTGTTGTGCATCCAATTAAATTACACTGATAACAACGAGGGTATTAAGAAGCAGAATTCCTTCACAGAGTTATATGCTAAGTGTTTCATCACTGGGAGGTACACTTCCATACACTCAGCATACAGTTTGATTTTATTATTTATTATTTTATTATTTGAATTTGAAGTATTTAATTTGGTTTTGCATTAAGGTTATACTGGAAAGTTTTCATCTGAGCTGTGACCAGATAGGGCTGGGCAGTATGACAGGATATCTACCAGGGGATGTTATAAATGTACTACTAAATTAACAATCAAAGGTTTCACCATATTGTTTACAGAGATAGCCACACCTTCAAATGTATTACAAATTAAACAGCAGGATTGCTTTTTGCTATAAAGAAATGACATTTGTCGGGTATTTCATTCACTGTATTATTTACAAATACATATTCAAATGTAGTTGTTTTATATATGTGGTTCTCTGTTGAATTTACAAATAGAAATGCCCAGGTGTGCCAGCATGTACTCTATATATCCACCTGTGTTGCACTGATCATCAATAGTGATGATATTGATAGGCATTACAGGCTGAATCCTGTAATGCCTCTCTCTTTACTTGAGAAATTTCTACACATGACGTGCAAATATGGAAAGACTATGAAATCTTTCTTCTTTTTAAGAAAGTTAATCTGATTTCTATTATTTGAAATTTCAGAACATTTGGTAAAACAGTTATCTTTAAGAAATTATCTTTGTTTTGTAATGGTTGAAACGGATTTACCTTTCTCTCTGGTGACTTAGTAGCAAAGACAGACATGTGACAGGCAAGCAGCGGACACCAAAACGGGGCCATCGTCTTCCCTTCGTCCTCTCCACATAACCAGCCTGGTGAATTTTCCTCTCCTGAAAGAGAAAGAAAAAGAGAGACTTTTTCATTCTCACAAAGGCGATATTAACTTATTGTTGTTGTAGTTTACCATCTTGTTTTTGTTGTACTAATTGACAGCTTCACTCAGAACTCTCCTTCAAGCTATGTCAAAACCACGCAAAATAATCAGAAAGATATTTCTCTACGTCAGGTATATAATATAAATATGGTGTTATTAGCATGTGAATGTTACAGTCAGCCAGAGGCTTATTCCATGTTGTAGGAGTCGCGGCCAGGTACTGCCAACGCAGGGCCTCAACGGTGATTAAACCTGCACTTAATCAACAGTGAGAGTCAGTCCTAGCAGGAAAAATGCAACTGCTGGATTTGAGTTCGAATAATGGATTTGCCTGGCGTACACGCCATCTCAGTGCTCATTGCTCTGAGCCTTAAAACAGGTGGACCTCTGACAAGGTGGCAGGCAGATCTGCCAAAGTACCTCCATTACGTAATTTTGTAATCATAAATTTTCATTTACAGAAAGTAAATTGTGCATGAAATTTAACAGCTTGCTGAAATGTGCTGCCTTGTTTGTTTGCATACATTACACCTTGGAATAAGAATAATGAAAAACATGTAGGTGATTTTTTTCTTAACAATTTCCACTAAAATTATTGTAAAAGTGACATCATTCTTGAGAGTTTGAAAACACGGCATCACAGTGGAGCGAAATCCTTGTCATAATTTAAAGCTTGTTTATAACAAACAAAACATGTTTATGCAGCGCAAGAAGCTACAAAAATGATCAAGGACAGGAAGGAAGAGCATTCCGTGTTGTGTCTTTCAATGACTTTCATTCAGTGTTTGTTTGTTGTTGGGCCTGTCATATTTCGAGTTATATTCACTCAACTGCATACTCAACAGTGGATGGATAAAACATCTGCAAATAAAAAAGAAACTATCTGCATGGCTACACAACTCCAGGGTCAAGATATATGAAATAAAAAGTAATTAGGCTCACAAAAGATGTAATGTACAGACGTCATGTTACTTTGTCCAAACCTTGGACTGCACTGCACTTGCACTGACAAAAGAGAATAAATTAGGTATGTCAAGATCGTCAAAAATGTCAATTGACATTTTCACAATGCATTTTTGAGGAGGTATTTAACATGATAAGGTTTTAGATCATTCAGTCATTTATAATTACACTCATCTCAAGTTGTGGAATATTGAGGGAAGGGGCTTTAATTGAGGGCACATTGCTGCAGGTGGGGCAACAGGTCCAGTGGTTTCCTTTACCCGAGAGTGATCATCAACTTTCTTCAGCTAAATTATCATAAATAATGTTCCGTTTGTATATGCATGACAGTAAGCTTACTTACTGAATTTGTCTGTCAGTAAAAATGAATCTAGTTACCAATTTAAAAGAGAGACAGATAAACACAGAGAGACAGAAAGGGACTGGGATACATACAAAAGACAGAGACAGAACGTGGATGTGAGAGAACACAAATTAGCCTTAACCTTCAGTCATTGCCATGTAGTAATGATGATGAATAACGGTGAACAAATGACAAGCACAGGCCTAAATTGAAAACGGCACCAACTAGGGACATGCAGGCCACTCACCTCTACACTCTCTCTCTCTCTCTCTCTCTCACACACACACACACACACAAACAGTTCTTTATTTATAAATTCATTTCATCACTTGGACCCTTAAAACACATGAAAACAAAACACTCAAGAGTTGTTGCTACATTGCACCCCAATCTATAGCAGAAGGATTACTTCATTTGTGGGTACATCACTTTCTCAAAAAAACATTTTGTTTTGTTTGTTTATTGTGTTGTGTCCCTGGTACAGTGCCCTGTGAGTTCTGTCTAATACTACATTCACATCATGTTGGATTTACCATAAATAGAACTTACCGACGAGAAAAGATTACTAAAAAAACATTCACGTCAGCCTTGTAATGGTAATTACAAGTAGGGGCCTAGGACATGTGACTTACTCCCAATATATACCAATTAGTGTCAAATTGTGGAAGTATGTCAACACAGGAAACAAAATGCAGCAAAGCCACTAATGCAAGCAGTCAGATATAATAAAAATGAAAACACTAAGAAATACAATTAACTGGTTATTTTGCGTGTGTGTGGTCAATAAATTAAATGTAAAGACTTGGAATATGGATTCCACATACAGTAGACTGTAAAGATTCCATATGCTGATGCTATTTACTGTTGATGCTGTTTACATTCAACCCATGCAAATTCAAAAAATGCACTGTGGAATGTTCAGGGTGTATACGTGTTTGTACATATGTATTAAAATAACTGTATTGTTTTATTTTGTTTTATATGTTACCATATTTTAATATAGGCCTACACTTAATTATATGTTGTGTGTTTAGCATGAAGGAACTAGAAATTTTGTTTCGTTATGCAGCCTTGTGCTGTATAGTGACAAATAAAGAACCTTGTACTTATTTCCTGCCATCATAGACAATGTTTCACTGATTAAAAACAAACATTTTACTTTATTTGGTACAAGGCTCTGTTCAACTTCACACTGGTATCAAGAGGCAAACCATATGCTTCCATTGCAGTAATCTATAACAAAAGTCAGAACTGCATTAGATATATAACAAACTAATAACGTCATTTGGCAAATCAGAGGTATAACGCAAGGATGCTGTCTGAGCACCACTAGCACATCATTTAACATTTTTATCAAGTAGAGTTGTCACAAAAACAGGTGTCATGTCACCTGGGCTCACTGTAGACCAGGAAATAAAATGTCTCCAATATGAAGACAACCATATCATATTATGCTCAACACCACAGTTGTTTTGCTGTAGAGTAACCGTTATTAACCAGAACAAAATCCAGGAGTCAGAAATGTAATTGTCATTGAACTGTTTAAGGTCAAACATTTACAAACACCACCAGTGTGGCTTGACCATAAGCTCACCTGGGTGGTTTGACACTGTAATAAAGAGCCTAACTAAAAAGACACGCATGCTGAGGCACATTTTAAACACATTTTTTTGGTTCACCCAGTTCAAGAGGAGGAGAGAGGTAGGCTTTTACAGGGATAGCTACCACTTGAATGGGTAGTGAGTGCACTTATCGTTTCAAGATAAACCAATAACAAGATGGTCCATTACAGAGCTATGCCAATACTCTTAAGTTACATCCACTTATAACTTCTATTTCCGGTGCCTAATACAATTGGGATATTATATTAATCCTGGATCTGCCTTTGCTGCATGGATAAATTGCATTGAGGACTACTTACAGCTACATTAGTACTTCCGCAGTTGCCAGGGGGTATATGGAAAGATTGTTCAGTAGCTCAGCTAGTTTGAAAAAAAAAAGTATTTGGGGGAAAATTAATGCACAAATACCAAATTGGTGTGAGGCAACGTGATCTGTAGTATATGTATTGTCAGACTAACCTAAACAAGCCAATTGCATATAAGACATTTCCCACCAACCTGTAACCTACAACACCTGAACACCACGTTCTGATATAGTTAGCAGGAGAAAAGAGGTTGAAAGAGAAGAGAGGTAATGTTGAAACTTCCTGCTTCTGCCAGTCCAACGGGTAGTAGTACTAATGCAAACTTGACTGAACCTACACATCAACAAGCTTTGGGGGGTACATCAGATGAAAAATAGGTTGGGAACCATTGGATTTCTGTATCAGTTTTCATAGAACTAGGATTACAAAATTTAACCATTTTTAATATTATCAGAGATTTACAGTAACGCGTTACTGTAATAATATTACTTTTCTAAAACGGTAATATTATTCCTAGTTACTAAGGCAAGTAAAGCTGCGTTAGTCGTTACTGAACGCACCATCCTTGACGTAAATCCACGACTGTGCGACAGCTCAGCAGGACCGGACTTTGATGTTCATGTCCGCTGATAGCCAAACACTAAAGGAGGAATGTAGAACGAGGGAGAGAGGAGTTCTTTCCACAGCTGTAAGTAGCTGCAATTTTTGGATAAAAAGGTAAAAAGTGTCACAACATACCAATATAAATGAAGCATTGTGGTGCTACAGAGATGCCCTGGCCTTCAAATCATTTTCACCAGACAAGAGAATACGCTTGTTTGGTACAGACACCAGGAAAAATCACATCATCATCATTTTTATCAGTGAAAATGAGACACTAAAATTACCAGTCCACTAAAATCGTGACTCATATCATAATCGTTGTATCTGTCAACAATAATCACAATATTATTACAGATTTTTCACATTTAGCCGAGAAAAATTTGTACTTCGCTGAGCACAGACCTGATGGAGAGCTGTGTTCATTTCCATATCAATGTACGCCGCAAATTAAGCACTTTTAATGATAAATACAGCTAAACAAGGTATTCTAGAGGAAAAGGTGGTATTACAGTCAAAGCCAATTCTGGTAAGAATCTTTTATTAGTGAAAGCAAAAAGTGCTTTATTGTCATTTTACAACTTTTTTAAAACTCACTTTCATGTTTTGAAAAATAAATTATAGTCAGGTTGAACGAGTTGTAGTTTATTTATCTGCAGTTTTAATTAAAGGCAATTTAAATGAGTGATTAGACTCCACAAGCTAAAGGTTAAGGTCAGTTATATCTACTGTACAATAACTACGTATAACAACATCATTTGTGAAGGTGTAGGGTTGGAATACTAAGTAGGGAGATTGAGTTTCTCAGTTTCTTTATTCCAATCATGCTTTTGTTTCAAGTCTTTCGCTGATGAAGATTAATTTGCAGAGCATGGCGCTCTATCAACCCCAGTGACACAAAGGGCATAGATATAAACTAATTAAATACACCAGTGCAATTGATATTTCCCAAGGATCAATGCGAATGTGGGATCTGTTAATTAAATCCGTGATAATGTTTACTTATCATAAACATTTCCCATGTTTGAGCACAGTGAGATAGGGAGATAATATTTGCTGTCTGACAGATTAATTTTAGGACTAAGTAAAAATCCTTCCAGCACATATGGAGTGAACGCCTTTGTTGTGAGGGAGACGGTTCTGCTGTTGAATGTTTATATTAAAAGTGTTAAAGGGAATCTTTCAAGCTTCTTCATACAAAAAGATAACAGTTAAACATAAGGTATAACTAGTGTTATTTGAACGGATGCAAAGAAATCAGTCACTGTAGCAACCAAGCTATCTGAATACTTGGGCTAATGAAAGCAAAGCCCTCACAGTCTCCCCTAAAAAGCCCATGCTGCAGGATGGATTTTGCATTTCCCCCCTTGCTTGACTCCTGTGTGGTATACATGGCCATGACACAGGTTATCACACAGTGGATTAAGAAGGCGTGTCAGAGTGTGTGCCAGAACCTCCAAGCCGCACTCCACTCATCTATTGATCCGCGTGCAAGGGAAAAAGGCCGGTACACTTAGCAGTGTAACCACAGGCAACAGCCCCCTGCGGCCCCCTGTTCCCTGCAGTGGGACTGATTGCTCGTCTCAATCATCCTTTCACCCCCCCCCCCCCCCCCCCCCCCCCCC
>NC_060167.1:9739764-9813109 GCF_021292245.1 Micropterus dolomieu | reverse complement strand
TCAGACACGGAGAACCCTGGAGAATCCCTAGCAAAAAGCCAGGATCGGCAGCTAGCGTGGGACCCGTGCAACAGGCCAAAAGCAGGCTGTCGACAAGCAGTAAGACTTAACACACGATCTGTGATCAGATGTCCATTTTTAACTCCTAAATTATAGCATTAGTTTACTTTAATTAGCTCCTATGCCGTATGAGTCAAATGCTTCCCACAATCGAACCTCCAGGCTCATTGTTCAGCAAATGTTTATGTTCCCTGTATCCAACCATCTTTTTATCACCTTAGTTAGAGAATAAATTCACTGTAATATAATCAAGAGCTGTGTGTGTTGCCTATTTATAGTTCCTGCCAAGAGAATTGACCCTTTAGATATGAGACTGACTGACTGATTTAAGATAATTGAGCAATTATTAACTAACTGATCACTAGTAATAATTGTATAATTATTCAAAACTACCTAGAGGTCCGGAGACTCTAGGATTATAACAACTCCGGTGGTGCCCTTAACGAGGAATTAAATAAAATGATTTTATGAATCTTAAAAATTCATAATTGGGTATCAATTCTCATAAATGTATTAAAATGCATAACTAATAAATTTAGGTCTACAACACTTTCCTCAGGGATTTGCAATCCTTGAAGTATTGCTCCACTACAAACCAAAGTCTTTTTTCCTGAATCTGCACTTAATATGAACTCAGGAGTTCAGAGTACTGACAATACATTTCCACCCTTTATATGATAGAAATTATTAAATTTTATTATTAAATTAATTAATAAAGGCAAAAAAAGTAGATGGACAGAAGGATTGGAATGTTCTGTGGTCTTTATAAACATACCAAAGCTGCTTAACAGCAACAGCCGCATATAAAATACCTTTAAGATAAAACTCATTGTTGTACTAAATAACACTGAACTGAACTGAAATTAACTTATCTCTACAGTGTTTTCACAACAAAATGTTAGACTGAAATGCTCAGACTTGTGTTCTTCAGAACATGCAGTCAGGTGAACTTGGTGTTATACTTGTAGTGTGTAAAAACATCCTAAATTGAGTGACTACTCCAAATGCTATAAACATGACATATGGTCGTTGGAAAGACTGTTAGTTAAATCAAAGAGTCTGACGAGGCTTAGTGGCAGATTAATTAAGATATCCACACACCCAGGGACGAAAACATATGCCCTTACATTACAGACCTCAATTATCTGAGAAGCTAATTTCATCTTGTCTTGTCAATGGCAGCAGACAAGACATTTTAGGAATTAATGAAAGAATATTGAAACATTATCAGTACAGGCATATAGTAGTTGCAAACACATAATGTGTTTTGCAGTGATTTTGGACCCATGGTACTTCTTCAACAAATAGCTGGTCATGTAAAATTGTCAGCTGTAATCATGGAAATTAAATTTGTTGTTAGCATATTTTCAAAATAAAATGGAAATTTCCTGTGATGTACTGACTCTGTTTCTGTACATGTTAGTTTACCACTCCAGAACCCAGCATCTGCTTTACATTTTAATTAGCATCAAACTGCTTCCAGTGCTGGAACATTCTTGGGCCTGATAGGGAAGTTTGTTGGCCTCCTTTGGGGAAATTACAGCATGGAGCAGAGGCGGCTGAACATGTGCGGGAAAACTGCCCTGAAACACACTGCTTGCGGATTGTAAAATACATTGTCAGCATTTTATTTTTTAACTAAGATACAAGGGCTGTCATGATGTCAGTTACAGCTGTCATTGTTGTTTACTGCTTGCTGACAGCTGAATTTGGACATAATGTTTGTAAGCACCGAGGTTCAAGAGAAGAGATGGCTTTGAATTCTGAATTGCCACAATAACTGTTTAACAAGTGTTTAAATTACGGTGGAACTAAATGATGATAATTGATGTAAATTAAACACTGCTACATCAGTTCTCTGCCTGTTTACACGTACGGTATGCCACTGCAGCCTTTGGACCCAGCCGCCTCCACTGTACCACAAACACAGTTTCTCCAGTCGGCCCACTTGTTGGTCAAATCAACAATGATTCTTTTGTGGAGGGAAAAACTTCTGTTCAGCCTAAGAAAGCATTGTTTCTACAACCGTCACTGCAGTACTGATTAGCTCACAGGTCATTTGGCCATGGCTGTGCAGTCTACAGTATGGCTCATAGAACTTAAAGGAAAATGGAGGATTTTTCAGACGAAAGCAGCATCCTCTTTGAATGGACATTATAGAAACCATGTAAGATTTAGTTTTAAATAACACTAATACAAAACACGAACCCAAAATTTTTTCACTTAAAAGATCCACCTCAGAAAAGAAATGACAGGTATTCTGAATGAGTGTCATTGAGGGAAAGCATTTGGACACGGCATCAATCAGACTTCAGCTTAGAAAAACAAAGAGCTCCAGGAGTGGTGCTGTGTGAAAGCTATTCTTGAAGGATACATCACAGAATAGAGATGAAGCCAACTCCTACGCACCCTGTCCCTGACCTACATAGAGCTATAAAAACACTCCTGCTGTGTATTAAATGTGGTAATGAGTGGAGGTATGGTGTAGGCCTATGCGTACAGAGGAAAGTGAGGTATAAACTCTCATGGGCATGTACAACAGGTCACACATTTGCAGTGTACCTTCTGACCTTATTGAAGTTTTATTATGTCTTGTTTTAAATATAGCAGTTTTGCATATTAAGTGTTTTTTTGTGTAATTGTATTTCCTTCACTGTCTTCCCATTCAAATTGTGCCATCTTTAATTATGGAGTTGGATCTTGTGTGTACTTGGTGCCTGATTTATGTTTCCTGATTCCATCTCAGCTCCCTGTTGTACTGTACTTCATTTCACAAAGCAGATAGTATGTAATCTGCCTTAAAAATAAAATTAAATGACAGGGTTTTTTTTTTAAGCAGAAGATAAAAGAGTTTCCTAACCACTAACTATATTCAAAGCTTTCATTCAGGATTTTGTAGATCTGCTGGGCTGCATATTTAGTTCATAGAGTGCAATGTTTAACCAACTGCAGACAGACCTCACAGCCATTGGTCAGTTGCAGTAGGATATATCAACAGACACGGGCAGTGAACAGCAGCTGGTGAAGACTGAATAAACAGCATTGGAAAATCTAACAGAAAGTCACTGAGCGCGACGCTACTTTAGGCTTTCCTTTAGAGAAAATGGCACACAAACACTCAGCAGACAATGAGAGACCAGTGGACCATTGACAACAACAAACAGTGCCAGGCAGAGATGATTCTGCCTTTGGTGCTCCTTCCTTCTTCAGCTTCCCTGAGGATCTCTCATCAAGAGATGCGAGTATGACTCGGCCAATTTAAGAACTGCAAACAGCTCCTTGAGAACAGACGGAATATGTCTTTCTTTGGCTGTCAAACGGCATAACAATCTGAGTGGGAGGCTGCTCACAGACATTTGTAAATTTGCTTAAACATAACGTTGCCCTACCAAAGATTTTAGAACACAGACGAAGCCAAGCCTATTGCATTATATATCATGAACGTTATGAATATTTAAAATTTCACTTTAAAGAATTTCTGAAGACTGTGTGCCAAAGGCTCTGTGGAATATCATATCACACTGTAAACACAACACGTTAAGAGGATTATCTATGCATACTCAAGATAGTTCATTCCTACTTTCCCTCAGGTTTGCCATCATATTGCCACTGTTAAGACATTCAGCAATATATTATTCATTCAGGAGCCAGTCTGGCCTTCATATGCCCTCTGCTATAGAGAGCAGCTCCAGTTGTGTCAGTCCACAACAGCAGTGATGTGCTGGTGGTGTCACATTAGTCAAGGACACAGTGGGAGCAACCACCACCTCCCATCTGCCGTTTGTGCTCAAAGCACAATAGCGTACTGAACTCCTGTGTGTGCTATACTGTACAAATACTGAACAGAGATAAGAATGTCCTGAATGTGTTGCCCAGACAATGCTTTTTGATCAAGAATCCAACACAATAAATATATGTGCAGGTTAGACAGTCATTTCTTTTTCATTTCATGTCATTTCTTTGAATAATTCTGGCACACAATTTTTCAGCCTGTGACAAGTTAAAGATGACTAATATATTCTGTAACAGAAAGTGCCAACTGCTCAACAATTACTGTTCTGTGTCAGTGTCTCTGGATATCAAAACCAAATCTCCTTCTCCCATCTCCCTTTTTAAGTTTTCTTCAGCATCACAGTGATCCAGTGATAGTTGTCCATGGGTACAATGCAAACAAGAATTGGAAAACCGCTGTCCTAATGCAACAAATACTTAAACACTCCCTGCCTACACAAGACTTAATACAACTGTTTTCACAGTCTTAGGTACTTGTAAAATCAGTGGAATTACCATTTAATATATTTCTGTAAACAGATGATGCTTTTTGATCATGTTAATTGTCTCTTTAAGTAATGGGTAAGCTGATCTTTTTTGGGGGGGAGGCTTTATTTTGGAAAGGATAGCGCCCCTGTAAAGGTAAAGGTACTTTATTTGTCATATACACATCCAAGCAGCAAAATTCTTCCTCTGCATTTCACCCATCCCTGAGCAGTGGGCAGCTACTGTGGCAAATGACACTGACTAGAGAACCAACCTAGCATGTTTTTGATGGTGGGGGAAACCTGAGCACCCGGAGGAAACCCACGCAGACATGGGGAGAACATGCAAACTCCACACTGAAAGGATGGGACGACCGGGGTTTGTACCCGGGACCTTCTTGCAATGACTTCACAGTGCTACCCATTAGGCTGTAAGCTGATCGATTTAATTAAAATCTGTCTAACTTTTTAATAGACAGCCTCACAAGTCAAGTGTTTGCTCATAGCTCAAAAACTATAAGATTTCACCACCAATAAGATCAAATATTTTGCAGAAAGTCTTGACATTAATTTGTGTGATGATCCTGTATGATGAAGATGAAAGTGTCCAAATTGAGTTCAATCTTTTTCCCATTCCAAGTCAAAGCTCTATGATAAAGTTCTGTGAGTGCTGAGAAGACATTAGCTTGATCTTGCTCTTAGACAAACAGTATCACTACAAGAACTACAACTGGGACCACAGAGTACAGAAGAACAATAGCTATTTGCACTACATTTGCGTAGATCTAAAATGTCTGATGTTAACAGTCTCACACAATTTGCCCTTGGGCAAGATACTGAACCCTGAATTGACCCTGGTGGCTGTTCCAACAGCGTATGAATGCATGTGAATGGACTCAATTGGATTCCTACATTCACTTGTTGCCATGAGCCATAGTTTTTGTTTGATGTTATTGTGCACCTTAGTTAGCAAGGCGTTCTGGGAGTGTCACACAATACTTTTTAATATTGGCCAAATGAAATTTTCACACTATTCAATGTAAAACTCAAAGCTCAATATGTTAAGTCAGGATTATGTGATTTTTATTTGATCTTGGAGTCCATATCGGAAGAGCTTACAGGAAATAATATTGTAGATAAGCCTCAACTTACAAACATCCCAGAATTCCTCCTTCTAGTTAATTATCTGACATTCCCAGAGGGATGTGGTCATTGTGTAATACAGTACACCAGAAAACATTTGTCAGGCGTGTCACCACTATCAAATGGCCGATTGTGTACTTGAACACCATGGCCTTGCATGTGTGTACATACGATTGCGTGAGTGCAGTAAGTTTCCGTGAGTGAATGAATGTGTGGCAAAAGGGAGAAGGTTCCCATTGATAGTGAAGTCTTTGTGGTGGCTTCAGGCCATGCATGCACGGATTGCTAATGTCTGTTGGAAGTGCTAGACTGTGAATAAGCACAAAAAAATCTGATACAGTGAGTCCATGGAGTGTCTTCAAAAAAAGGCACTTGGACATCCGGCAAATGAGGCAGAAACAGTGCCCTAGCTTAAAATGCAAATTACTTGGTCAAAGGTCCCTTAGCTCCCCCCTCACTCCACTCCTCCCTGTCTCCCCCCTTTATTCTGCTCAGAGTATAGAGGCAGCGTGAAATCCATCCTGGGAGGAGCTTTTGTACTCCGGGAAGCAACCGTCAAACTGGAATGGTTAAGGCCAGGCCCAGGCCAGGGAATCTCTTTTTATAGCCTGAGGCTGTAGAAGAGCTGTGCAGTGCTGCTGAAAAACAGCCGGCCAGAGGTGTGGGTCTGGGATGAGCCGCCAATCTCTCACTCATCCTTCCTGGAGTCTGTCTCAGGAACTGCTGCTATCATAACAAGGCCTCACGCTCTGTAGCCCCGCCGGCTCTCTCAGGCAGACTCGGGTTTAATCGTCCATGATGGTGTGTACTCTGCCAAAGGGCCACACGGGTATCTGCCATTCCCATCCTCTCCTCCTCCACCTTCCCTTGTCCTTTCAGCTGCCCCTTATAGCTGTTGGACTGAGACAGAGAGGCACAAACCAGCACACCCACCCCCAACTCCACTCCATCAATGGCCCCTTTGGACAAAGCTGCAGTCTTTGCAACATGCTAACCATGCTGAGCGTGAGGAGGGAGAGAGAAGAGAGACAGAATGAGGGAAGGAAAGCGGGAAAGTGTTTGGAGGACAACAAATGTATGCCTCTCACCTCCTTGTCCTCAGTAGTATGTCCTTCAAGAAGCTTCAGGCACTCCCTGGTGACCCTTTAATCCTGGTAATCAACCATAAACTCTCAGTTATTACCATGCTGCCGGGTCCAGCTCACTCATCTTTATGGTCTCCTGCGAGGGCTGCAAGTGGCTGAAAACAGATTGGAATTCTCCTCTGCTGTTTACTTTCCCACAACTTCTCCCCTGCACCGTGTGCACTAGCAGCTCTAGATGAGGTAACCCTCTTGCTCCCTCCCCTTTCTCTTCAGCCTCTGTCGTCTCTCTGGTTCTGTTCCTCCCTCTATCTCCTCTCTCTGTCCCTCTCTTTTTTAGCTGGGTCCTTTCACCCCCTCAGCCCCTCCAGTCTCATACTGGTTTTCTCCCTCCTCCCACTTTCCAGAACCCTGCTGCTGCCCAGACAGCAGCACAAAGCAGGGTGAGGGCTCTCAGACACAACTGGCCAATGGCAGAGTGACAAAGTCAAGCATGTGGCCAATGAAAAGCCTAGGGGGTGGTTTTTGTACCAATCAGGTGAGTTACTCAGAACAAGAGGGCTGGACAAAAGGAATTAGGGACAATTCTGCCTCAGAGCATTTCCGTATGGGAATGAAGTTGTCTTTTATGCTGTACTTCAGTCAGCTGTATGAATTTCTCATTTATAGCTGAAAGAGAAAGTGACAACTGATTTCTGATGAACAACACACGGGGACAAAATAGAGATTTGAAAGGAGTAGCCAAATGAATTGTAGCATTATATGTGATCCATTTGATAATATTTTCAAAGGCAAAATAATACATTGCACATGCAAAATTACAATTATTTAAATATACACTGACACTGAAATAACACTGATTGTATAAATGAAAATGTTTGCTGTTGCCATGTAAGAAAAGCATTAGCAGTATTTTTTTTAAACCTTTAAAATCTGGAGATATGATATCATGAGACTTGACAGTGTTTATTCCTTCATTCACATATATTATGCTACAAGTATTAAACTATACAGTATATCATATCATATGCTGCATATTCTATTCTATTCTGTTCTATTCTATTATTCATGAGAATATTGAAAACTATGAGAACACTGACACAATGCTAGTGTGGACACAATGAGTATAATGAAGAGTATAATGAATGAAACCTAAGAATATAGAATGAATATGCTACATGACAAAACAGCACAAACTTTGTGGTGACTATGTAAACTGTGTTAACTTAAATATAATGACAGGATTGGATAAGCTTAAATTGCTAGTTTCACTGATGCAAACAAAAATAGAAATAAAAGATGAGGACTTACCCCCCACTCCCTAAAATATACAGGGTTTGGAAAAATGTTGTTTGTCTATTTAACTGCCCTTTTTGTTTGGATTTGCTTTATTGCTTTGGGCTTTAAATACATGGGTTGCTTATTTAATTGCACAGCAGTCACCTCCCACCTTCCATTTTCAACTTTATTGTCCCCAAGGAGAAGTTTGTCTCACAGCCAGGTAATACACAAAACTAAGACTTATGCTAAGACATTATTGCTAACCCCCACACTCGAGCTCATATAAAACCATGTACACGAGTGACAGTAGAAAATAAAACCTGGCGTACAGGTTGTGGTAGACTGTGTTTTACATATTTGAAACAAATGATGATGTCAATGTTACTTTATATGTCACTTTATATATGCTTCCCTTAGGCAATATTGTCAGGAAATATTCCATAAACTTTCATTGTTATGCAGATGATACTCTATCGATCAAGCCAGATGAAACTCATCAGTTAGCTAAACTTCAAATGTGCCTTCAGGATGTTAAAACCTGGATGACCTGTAATTTTCTAATGTTTTCTAATTTTCTAATGTAATTTTCTGAGTTTAACATTAGAAAATGTTGAACTCAGATAAAACTGAAGTTATTGTTCTGGGGCCCAAGCACCTCCGTGAGGAATCTTAGAGTTATCTTTGATCAGGACATGTCGTTTAAGTCTCACATTAAGCAAATTTCAAGGACCGCCTTTTTTCACCTACGTAATATTGCGAAAATCAGGAATATCCTGTCTAAAAATGATGCAGAAAAACTAGTCCATGCATTTGTTACTTCTAGGCTGGATTACTGCAATTCTTTATTATCAGGCTGCTCGAAAAAGTCCATTAACACTTCTCAGCTGTACGCGGCACAATCTTCAGCTGATCCAGAATGCTGCAGCACGTGTTCTGACAGGAACCAGGAAAAGAGATCATAATTCTCCTGTTCTGCATTGGCTTCCAGTAAAATTCAGAATAGAATTTAAAATCATTCTTCTTACCTACAAAGCTCTTAATGGTCAGGCACCATCTTATCTTAAAGAGCTCATAGTACCTTACTACCCCACCAGAGCACTGCGCTCCCAGAATGCAGGGTTACTTGTGGTTCCTAGAGTCTCCAAAAGTAGAATGGGAGCCAGAGCGTTCAGCTATCAAGCTCCTCTCCTGTAGAACCAGGCTCCAGTTTGGGTTCAGGAGGCAGACACCATCTCCACATTTAAGAGTAGGCTTAAGACTTTCCTCTTTGATAAAGCTTATAGTTAGGGCTGGCTCAGGTGAGTCCTAAACCATCCCTTAGTTATGCTGCTATAGGCCTAGACTGCCGGGGGATTTCCCATGATGCACTGAGCTCCTCTCTCCTCTACTTTCTCTCCCTCTGTATGCAACCTCATCCCATTATTGCATGTTACTAACACAACTTCTCCCCTTTCTGTTAGTCTTGTGCTTTCTCGTCCCTCTCCTCTCTTCTCCTATCACTTCCTGCAGGTGTTTCTGCCTCTGGAGCTGTGGAGTCTGGATCTGTGGTTGCGGGTTGCCTGCTGCCCCGTGTTCCTGCTCGACACCCTCTGCTACAACTATTGTTACTAGTCCTATTGTTATTATTAGGGGTCCAAGCCCGAGCGGAGCTGGGAACCCTATTGTAATCATTCTCGTTGTTATTATTAGGGGTGTAAGCCCGAGTGGGGCTGGGAACCTGCGAATGCAAGGCATTGCGGTTCCCAGTACCAGTGGAGCTGGGAACCCTATTGTTTTCGCTCGGATTTTAATTTTTGTTTTTTGTTTTTTTTTATTCTTCCGTGCATTTTCACCTAATTCCACTACTGCAGCCTAGACGGTAAGTGCTAGGGACGCAAAACTCACAGGGTAGGTTCAGGCCCATCAGACGACGGCATGCGAAAAAATTCGCTCACTTCGACCACTAGGGGGCGCTACAAGCAAGGTCCAAATTTTGGCACATTCAAATCGCTGTAATTCCCACATACAATGGCGTATATCAAAAACCTTATATCCACGCGTTCGGGGGATCGAGCTGAATCTCGTGGTATAGGCCACGCCCATTTCCGCATAACTTTTTTTTCGCTACATCGCGAAAACTGGAAAACCTATTTTAATTAACTCCTCCAAAGCTGCAAGTCCGACACCAAACTTGGCACGGATAAGATCTGGACCAAGCTGATAAAAGTCTGTAGAGGAAATTTTGATCCGACAAAAAATGTCACAATTATATGCTAGCAAACATTTGCAAAAAACGCTACTAACAGGAAATGATATCATATCTTGGCTTTGGAATGGCCGATCAACACCAAATTTGGAGTGTTAATCTGGGACGCCCCCCTGAGGGCCTGTGCAAAATTGCGTGCAACTCGCCCCTAGGTGGCGCTATTTAATCCAAGAAAATTTTTCCTCTATAACCACAAGTCACACTGACATGAAACCAGTGCCGAATTCTTCAGCATAGTCCCCTTACTACAGGCACCAAACTTCACCCAAATATGCCCATAAGTGGCGCTGTTATTGCAGACGGGGGTAAAATCCCATTGACTTAAATGCATTTTATATGTCCATAACCGCAAGTCCGATTGACACCAATGGGCACCTTGGGGCCCTGATGACACCTGAAAATTTGGTGCACTTCGGCCAAAAGGTGGCGCTATAATCGAAGCTCAAATACCCCATTCATTTCAATAGGATTTTCAACCAAAGGACATTTTGCGGGATAACTACGCCTCACTACATTGCACATTCATAAACCTTATGTCTACATGTTTGGGGGATGCTGCCGATTCCGATGGTATAGGACACGCCTCTGTGCTAAAACTGGAAAACCTATTTTAATTAATGCCTCCGAAGCTGCAAGTCCGATCGGCACGAAACTTGGCACGGACCATCTCTGGACCGAGGCGATAAAAGTTTGTAGAGGGAATTTTGATCCGATAAAAAACAATTGCAATTGCAAGCTAACAAATATTTGCGAAAACGTTAAAAACATATCCAGAGATAATAACATATCTCTGGCTTGGAAAGGCCGATCAACACAAAACTTGAAAACCTTAGGTGTCATGCCCCCCTCAGGCACTGTGCAAAATTTGGTACAGTTAGCCCCTAGTTGGCGCTATTCGAAAAAATCCCATAGACTTACATGCATTTTACATTTCTGCAACCACAACTCCGATTGATACCAAATTTGTTCCCCATGGGGCCCTGATCACACATGACAATTTTGGTGCAATTCCGCCAAAAGGTTGCGCTAAAAGCGAAGCTCAAATCTCTCACTAAATCCCATACATTCCTATGGAATTTTCAAAGGCAGGACGTTTTGCGTCTGTTTGGAATGGCCCATCAACACCAAACGTGGGGACCTTATGCGGCACGACGGCGGAGCGCCCGGACCGACTCGCGCGCCCTCCGTGGGGCCAGGGGGGGCGGGGTGGCTTGCGCCAGGAGGCTTGGACCCCGCTTATAACTGCTTGCAGTTCTAGTTGTTATTATAATCATTAACATTACGATTATTATCATTAACACTACTTTAAATATCTGTACCATTTTTTATTTAGTCTATAGCAACATCACCTTTACTGTCTGTACCCCTGTGTGTATATTGTGTAGGCTGCCTCCCTCCCCTCTCTCTCCTCCCGTCCCTCTCTTGCCCTCTCTCTCTCTCTCTCTCCTTCACCCCCAAGCGGTCGAGGCAGATGGCCACCCACCCTGAGCCATGGTTCTGCTCGAGGTTTCTGCCTCTTAAAAGGAAGATTTTCCTTGCCTCTGTCGCCTAGTGCTTGCTCTTGGTGGGAATTGTTGGGCTTCTGTAAATAGCATCACAGAGTATGGTCTAGACCTGCTCTTTTATGAAAAGCGCTGTGAGATAACTGTTGTTGTGATTTGGCGCTATATAAATAAAATTGAATTGAATAGAATGTGGTGGCAGAGTTCCACAAACTGTCATTCATAATCTAAGTAGTTGTTTTTTTGTCTTCGAACAAGACTGAATATTCTGTGAATGGCTTCTGTCTGTCTGCTATTTCTATTCCTTACTGACTACGAGTGTTTCTATTTCTGCCTCTAATCACATTTACTGTACCACAGGCTCACGCAGATTGTGACGTATAGTGCTGGAAGACGCTGCACAATGATTACAAGGTAGTGTGTGAGGTCAAATAAAAGAAAGTCATTTACGTTAATTAAATCTCCAGTCCTCTTCGACTCACAGGTCTATTACTCACATGCTCGCCTCTTCATTTGGCACACTAACCACGGGGGGGAATCCCACAATGTTACTGTTATCCAGAAGATTTATTAAAACACATTGAACAAATACACAGAATACAAATAAAAAGATGACAATTCACTTTTTCATTCAATTGCTATACAGCACAAATATCAGAACCATAACACTGCTTGGAGCTCATTGTCTGTAAATGCTAGATACACTACCACCTCCCCAAAGTGAACCGTCTTATCAAACGCTTCACATGCTGTGCATTCACTGCAACAAAGGTGCCTTTTATCAGGGTCTTTTGGTAGCTTTTGAAGCCATGTTAATAAGCATGTACATACATTGTTAACATATTTATAATATTAGACTGAAGCCTTTTTTTCTAACAGACATTACATTCATACTGACTTCAGTTTGATTGCATTTCATTGGAGTATTGTGTTTTTGATGTCATCTCATGGTCATCACTCCAGAGGGAAAAGGGCATGATGTTGACTGATGAGCACATACGGTGCACACTGCAGTTCTATGGCAACACCATCCAGCAGACATTCATCTTTTTTTTTTTCATTTGATACATAAATCTGTATGAGATGGACTTATCTCAAAAATCTTTCAAGTATTTACATGTTTCTGAGGTTCTATCTGTCAAGCAACCTAATATATGTCATGGTCAAGTAATTGATGGCATGAACAGAAACACATTGAACAAAACAGCACTGATAAACACTAACAAAGAATAGTGCAAAAATCTGATACGATGCACTTCAAGGTTCATTTGACGTTTTTAAACAGAATTTCAGTTAAAGTATGTTGTCTGAGAAATGGTGGGCGAGGGGGTTGCAGTGACACAATCTAAGTAAGTGAAAAGTGGTCAGAGGAGACCACCTCAGGACAACCATTTGAAGTGGCAAAAGAGAGTAAGAAAATACAGCCACTCAGCAACTCTGTACAACACCACCTCTTCAGTTTAGATTAGTCCAATCACCAGCAATGTCAAATAAATGCTCTGGCAATGGCAATAATAATACAAACAGTTAATGCCACTGGTCTTTGGAAAAAGAAAAAAAAGACAAATATGTCAATAACATTTTGCACTTTGAGTCCAAACATTCGAGCAATGCCTTCATAGAAAAGGAAATATAGTAAGCTTGAATGTAAAAAAAGATTGTTTTACTTAATGGACAGTCACTTTAGCACATAATAGTGGATGGAATGGACAAGATATGTAGCTATACCATGCTAACGTATCTTCACACCAGGTAAAGCAATAGGCAACAACATACACTCTTGAAATAACCCAAAGGTAACTGAGGAAACTGGAAGTGAAGACATATTCTAAAGAGTAATGCTGTGCAACATTGGTCCTTAGAAGCTGATAAACAGAGAAAATCCCATCGAATGTAGGTTTAGACTGTGACACTACCAATTACAGTCTTCACCTCTGTGGAGGAAATGCACTGCATCAAAGATAAAACATACGGGATCGTCTTCTTTAATGGCACCAAGTGACCAAATACATTTTATTTTACCTTAACTTAAAGAGAAGCAAACAAAAGCTAATTTTGTGACAAATACTAGACTTAAGGTGACACTGCACCATAAGCACAAGTTCTTATTCAGTTCTAACAATGAAGGGGAACTGGGAAAGTCCCTGGGATGTACGTAAGAGGGGAAAAAAGCCACTCTCCACTCAGGACTCAGTTCTTAGTTAGGCCTGCGCATTAAAGCCCTGTATATAGATGTAGACCAGATGAGTTCCTGTTTATAGTGCAGTCCCAGTGGTCATGGCCCCAGGGTTAAGCTCTACAGCCACTACTAACATTCAAATATAAGAAGAATCACAAATATTGTTCCATACACAGAAATACTCAGTCTTCTCTGAAATGCGTTAAAAACCACTCCTGCAGCTTATTCTTCTCTGCTCAATCTTCATGTACAATGCCAAGCCAGGATTCTGATTTCATCTATGTGTATACATATTTTTACTATGATTAGACCTATGTGAGGTAAAATAAACAGCAGTCTCTGAGTATATACAGTACAAGAAGCCAACCCTCAGAGGTTACTGGTACTGCAGTCAAGTGCATCTGCAAGTTTGGCAGAGATTACTTTCTCCAAATTACCAGCGGGTGGCAGTCTTTAGAGGATTCAGAAATACTGTGTCCAGCTACTGCATACATGATAATAGTTTTTGATGCTGTCAAATCAATTTATCCACTGGTTAATACATAAATGACAAAACACATTTAAGGTAACAATATTGGCCCTCAGAAAAACAATCTCCTATCAAACTATGACTGAAGATGTTCTTAACTCCACACCTCTTCACAGGGAACAAGCTCCAGTGGGGCACGGTCACAGTGTACAGTGAATAGGCAGATGGATAAAGCAACACGGGCACGCAGAATGAAAAAGTCGAGGCTGGCGCAAACAAAACACACATTCCAAGATTAGAAAGAGCCCCAATCAAGAGCATCAGAAACATCAGTCATGCCAACTTGCTGGAGTTTCGCCTTGTAGTGCAGGGCTGGGAAAAAAGAGAAATCCTCTTTCAGAAAAGCTGCTTCATTTTCCCTCCTAATCCTCAGCTCTCCAACACAGGTTAACAAAAGCAAATATCTACTGAAATACTTCTATAGGATCCTTGAAACATAAAAGAGCATGATGGATACATCTGCATTCATCAAAAAGTGAATTGCCTTATCCGTAGACAGAGAGCTTGACTTTGTAGATTATAAATAAGGACGGAACAGGAGAAAGAGGAGGATGTGGTGGAAAAGATGGGCAGCTGTCATCCATACAGATTCCATCCCTGGGAGTTTCTGACCTCAGGTCAGTGTTACAGAGTTGGCCTAGTCCTCAATACAGATGACATCACTGGGTTTGCCTGACTTGAGGTCAGGCGTAGCCGTGTCTCTAAAGGAGTCAAGGGACTTCTTGTCCAGATGGCTTGTAGGGGGTGGGGGGCCATTAGAAGACACTGAAGAGGAAACAGGTTTCATATGTAAGTGGTTCATTTTAACAAAATAAATATCTATGTCTTACTTTTCTTAGCGTATTATAGTGAGAATTATGAGATAAAAATGTTTTGATTCACTGGTTTTCACAACCAAAATGTCTGCAAACCCTCACAATGTGTGCAACTATGTTAAGTACAATGAGTTGAATAAGGACACCAGTCTGTAATGATAGCTGTGATGCATGTTTACAACAAAGGAAAGTTGGGCAATAATTTCAATTACTTTGTTTGTCAATTTTGGCTCACCTTGGGGTTTGTTATTGTATAACGTCCTCTTAATATTATAAAAATAAAACATCTACCAGTCTATATGAATGATTGGCAGTTTGATTTAGCAAATAGTATCATTTAAGTTGCATAAACCACCACCAGTCCCACCTGTTTTATGTCACATATGATGTAATATCCTACTGTAACTGTTGATGCTTACCACTGACATAGGGTCCCAGAGGCATCTGGCTGTAGTTGACCATGGGCTGTCCACCTGCTCCTCTGAATCCTCCACCAAAGCTGCTGCTGTACATCTGGGAGCAGCCAAACCCCCCCTGGCTAAAAGGCTAAGAATAAAACATTAGAGATTAGTTAGCCCGCTGGATGTTGCAAGTTTACATGACTCCTTTCTATTACTACAGCGACACTGCAGGTATTAATTCTTCTGTACAACCAGTTTGAGAAGCTCTGTCAGAGGAGTTTTCTTCCTACAGTAGGAAAGTAAGCAAATAAAAAAACGAAGGCAAGCAAGCTGGAGTGCTGACTGTTTCCCTGGTTACAACAAGAGCTGGCATAGCAACCAAAAAAGCACAGTCAAGAGCGCATGACCAATCACACTGCTTGGCTGAAATGATCTCTTGTGTAACAGAGAATAAAACACACACATTCACCTCTGGTGAAAAGGTCCTGAAGAGATGAAAGTAATGAGACAACACAGAGTCTGTTAAATCCTTTGGGACTGAAGTGTGGAGCTCAGTAGTGAAAGTAAACAACTTAAGGCAGATTCCCTTTTTTTTCCATTACTCATGGGGAAACTCTTCCATGGAGGATAGAGAGTTTGAGTCTCCACAGGTTTTTGAAGGAATAATGTGGTTGCTGATTCGTGACTACAGAATACTTCAAAGTTTTTGTGCCAAAGCCTTTTTTTTCTTAGATTTACTCAGCCCTGCAGCACATTTTAGTGAGCCTCATTTTCTCATCCTTCTGAGCCTGCAGCCTCCACTGCATAGTAACAACCAACCAAGCCCAAACCATTAAGGAAAGAGACCAGTAATTCTTAGGGAGACAACATTGAAAATAATAATAATTATAGTGCTAATCTTTACTTAAAAGTTCAAATTATTGATCTTAAAACAAATGGGTTCAGATCACTTTAGGAAATCAAACCAAAAACTGGCTTGTATTTGACTTGATTTTGCAACCAAAGAATGATTTACTTGTTAAGAGAGTTTTCTGAAGCCACCTCAACTTTCTTGACCACCGTGTCCCATCTCACCTGCTGTGGTGGAGGCTCACTCCCTCGGCTGGTGAGGCGGCTCAGGATGCTCCTCTCAGACATCTGTAGACGGGCCGACACCGGCGGGATCCTGGATAGCATGTTGGGCAGTCGTGTCACATCTGCCTTCATGTCACTCAGAAGTTCCTCCAGCTGGTTCAACACTGTAATAGCATGAACACACACACACACACACACACACACACTACATCAGAAAAAAGCGTTTTTACTTATGTTAACACTAATTTAATGCCTGCACATGTAGTATAATTTAGTGAGGAAAAGATCAATGAGACAAAACACGAGCACAAATGCATAATTCAATTCAAAAATAGTCTGTTAACACAAAATAAAGCCACTGTGTCAAACAGAATCTGGCTGTCTGTTAGATGCTTTACACACAGCAGCAGTTTGGAAAAATCTTTATGCACTTCATTTAATGTCTGGATGGATACACCTATTTCCAATTGAAAAAATCTTGTTTTAATGAATTTCTACAAATCAGTGTCTGCATCTTAAAACAAGCGTGAGGCAGGTCAACTGCCTTAGAATGAAAATAAAAACAAATTTGTTCATTTGAATTAGGACACCAAAAGAAAAATATGACCAAGTACTTCATAGAATATGTTTTCTGAATACAGTAATAGTGACATCTGGATAATTCTAGGGTGGGTTAGGGGATTTAAACTGAAAATGTGCTCATGCCTCTTTAATGAATTTTTCACACACAACTTGATTTTACACAAAACACAGCAAAGACAACCGGTGGGCTTACAAATGTCTAATGAAAAATGTATATCAGTGATTATGCCCTGTAAAAGTCATGTCATTTTGCAGGATTATTTTCGTAGTTTACCAGTATGACAATTTTGACTGTTGCTATTTTTGAAACTGGATCGCGGACCTTTGTGCAGCACGGCATTGGCAGGCTTGTTCCCGGCCAGAGACTCTTTGGACAGGTGCTGGTGGGACTCTGCCAGACATTCCACCTCTGTGAAGCGAGTGTTGAGAGCCATGGCCGGGTGACTGGGGTCCTGGGTCATATTCAGGTAAGCTGCCCGCCTCAGCTGCTCCTCAATCACCAGAGCCTGCTCCAACAACTGCAGAGAGCGCAGGAGGGAACGTGTATGAAACACAAACAGGACAGGCAAAGGGAAATACAGTTTGAGAGACAGTTTGTTTCAGTTGTATTCAGATATAACAAATCCTTTAACCCTTGAATTATTTCAGCCTTCAGTAGTTATTTTTGATATATAGACTTAAAGGATTGCCTTAAATCGGCGAGCCAGGAACTTGTTCTTCATCTCTAGGTAGTTGCCCTTATGTATCTCAGTCTTGAAGGGCTCATTCAGAATAGCATAACGTGGGTCATTCTGAATGTCTTGCCAGCGAGCATAGCCATGTCTGAGATAGATTCCCGGTCAAGGTCAACAAATGGGAGCACAGAACCTCATAAAATTCTTCAAATAAAAAAGGAAGATTGTGGAAAACGTAGTTTTATATCCCTCAGTTTTTAAATATCAGTCCTTCGACTGCAGCTCCCCCTGGTCATTAGTAAATATATTACTGTGCCAGATGATGAGGTTCTTGCTTCTACATCTGGGAAAAGATACGTTACGATGCCAGCCAACAGCCAGTAGTCATGGCGACGGTGCCAGATGTCATGCATCTTTCCAGAAGACAGCGCCGCTCGCTCTTCAGTTTGCCAGAGGGTGTGCAACTCTGACAGCGAAAGTATGAAGACAGACAGTTTTTACAAAAACACAAAGTAATACTCAAGATGTTTCCAGCATATAAAGGCAAGTAAGAGCACATAAACAACACAAACCAGATTCATGGCAAAACAAAGCTATTTCATTGTGGTGCCTGAAATAAACAACTTGGAACACAAAGTGTATTAAAGAGAGAGGGGAGATAAATATCCACAACACGCAGATGTGCGTGTATGCTCCTTCTATTTCAGTTAATTTAGAGAGTCTACATGCAGAGTCAACTGAATCCCTTAGCTGAATATAAATAAATAAATAACACTTGATCATGTTATTTGGGACACTTTTTTCCACTAGTGTTTATTTGTGAGTGACTGTGTGAGTTCAGGACATTCAAAACACTTTTATTTAAATGTAAAACTTCCAGCTGTGAAACAAAAAACATTCCCATTTCCCAGTAAAATCAGCACTACTTCTGTCATACTGTCCGGGCAGTTAGTTCACAATTTGCGGCGTATTAATTTCTCAGTTCTGTCTCTCTGGTTCATTTAGGATCAAAACAAAGTCACATTTATTCTTACCTGTAAAACCTCCATCAGCAATATTAAACATGAACTTGGCTTTGAATCCATTTTTGTCCTCCTTCCTGCTTTCATCCATCTCATCCAGCGTGTCTTTGTCTCCATTCAATCGGCCCTCTAATGCATCTTCACTCTTCACATCATCTGCAACAGCTGTACAAATGACAGAACAATTTCTTTAGAAATTTCTATATAACTGACTGCCACTAAACGTTTGCCTTGCTTTCCAAAAGAAGCACAGTTATTGTACACTTTATACCGGTTTTATTAAAGGATAGCATAGCATGTGTACCTGGCTTATTTTCCTTGTCTTCAGTCTTTGCCAGAGAGGAATCAGTATCTCCTTTTTCTGAGGCCTTCTCTGTGTCTTTGCAGTGGTCCCCTGTGGATAACAAAGAAAATGACTAAATTAAACAAAGTACAAACAATATTGAATATGTAGCACACAGATCATGCACCACTCACTTTTAGGTGAGGTTTGACTGGATGACAGCTCTGTCTGTTTCAAAGCGGACTCTTTTGGGTTGGCAGATGGCTCTGTCTTTGCGGAGGGTGACTCGGTTCTGTCCCTCTCATCTCCTGTTTTCTCCTCTGAGCTGGCCTTGCTCTCTTCACTGTCAGCTGCCTTCTCAGGTACAGATGCTGGCTCGGCACTGCCAGTCTGCAGAGGGAAACACATACAGGGAAGCAAGGAGAAAGAGAAAAGTTGATAGAGGGCAGAGAGACAAGTTAAAAGGTGGCTAAGTTTGACAGAAGCCTCTGCTGAGGATGATAAGATGAGTGTGGTAAAAGTGTGATGAACCATGAGAAGATTGACAAGACAATAAAGGAGAACAGAATAAAGGTGATGGAAAGTGGAATCAAAAAGGGACTCACTTCCTGCTCCGACAGTTTCTTGCTATCTTGCTCTGTGGTCTCCTTATCCTCAGCAGTACCCAAAAGAGACTCAGACTTCTCTACAATCCAGAGAACAACAACAACAACAAAAAATTCTAAGGATGAACTTTATAGAGAAAATAAAACATGATCATCACAGACACTTTGTTCTGACCTGGTGGGATGGGAGTGCCAGGCTGTGTAGCGACAGGGCTGGCTGGCACAGGGGTGTTAGGATCAGAAGATAAACTCTCAGTCAGCTTTTTCAGCTCGATGCCGATGGGAATCAGATCTGGGGAACTCAACTTTCCATTTACATGCTCAAACTCTTGCACCTACAAAAAAAGAGATTGGTTCAACTGTAATAAATTAAAACTCTGCTCTTTCGTGGGATGGATTACTTTGCTCAAATATGAGATCAGGAAGATGTCCATTGCATTGTAAAGTACATGTGGGATCCTGAAACAGAAGTTTAGATTTTTTGTTTGTTTGTATCCAGTTGCCCCAACTCCTGTTAATTTCAAACGTAGCCTAGTTGTAATGTAAAATTAGTTTTCATTTATTACATATATTTGTCAGGGACCGTGTATTAAAGACCCCATTAATTTCAAAACATAAATCTCATACTCACTATAAATATAAGAGAAGAGATGTACTGTACCTGATTTATAGCCAACTAGTTTAACTTCTAGCTCATTTTCTTCTGCAACCCCAGAGCAGGTGGACACAACCACTAGTAATACTAATGAAATCAATACAAATAGAAGTTCAAAATCCAATAAATACTAAAATATGCATTCACTTTGAGGACAGATCCATCCATCCATCCATCGTCAACCGCTTATCCTGCATACAGGGTAGCAGGGATTTACAGATCACAAAATCAAAACAGGTTGTTGTTAATAAATACAACTAATAACTAGTAGCTAACTGAAGCATAGACTTTACTGAACCAAAACTAATGTTAGCTTGCTAATAGATGACTCATTTTGAGCAGTGAAGAACAATGTTAATAGAGCTAATATGGAATGTGGTCCACATATCTGACCTGACATTGGAACCAAATGCCATTTAATAATGTAAACTAGGAAGACTTTAAATTACATTTAACAGAAATACATACTATACCTCAAATTCCAAAACATGACAAATCCAAATGATGTTGGTTAGGCTAGCATGATTAGATATTTCCTATGAATACTAGCTTCTAGCTAACTAATTCTGAAACATGTTTCTTTTTGTATTTACATACAGTCCTCTCCAAAAGTATTGAAACAAAATTTTGTTTTTGTTGTTCACTGAAGACCTTTGGGTTTAAGATCAAAAGATGAGTATGAGACAAGAGTTCAGAATTTTAGCTTTTATTTCCTGGTATTCACATCTAGATGTGTTAAACAACTCAGGACATATCACTCTTTGTATTAGACCACAGCATTCTTAGGTGAGCAAAGGTAATGGAGCAAATAATCTTAAAGTAAATAACATTTAATATTTGGTGGCATAACCCTTGCTTGCAATAACTGCCTGAAGCCTGCGACCCATCGACATCACCAAACTGTTGCATTCTTCATTTGTGATGCTATTCCAGGCTTTTACCGCAGCTTCTTTCAGTACTCGTTTGTTTCAGGGTGTTTCTCCCTTCAGTCTCCTCTTAAGGAGGTGAAATGCAGCTCTATTGGGTTAAGGTCAGGTGATTGACTTGGCCAGTCTAAAACCTTCCACTTTTTTCCCCTGATGAAGTCCTTTGTTTTGTGGGCAGTGTGCTTTGGGTCATTGTCCTGCTGCATGATAAACTTCCTCACGATTAGTTTCAATGCATTTCTCCATAAATTGGCAGACAAAATGTTTCTGTACACTTCTGAATTCATTCTGCTGCTACCATCATCAGTTACATCATCAATACATATTCATGAGCCTGTTCCAGAAGCAGCCACGCACGCCCAAGCCATGACATTACCTCCACCATGCTTCACAGATGAGCTTGTATGCTTCGGATCATAAGCACTTCCTTTCTTTCTCCACACTTTGGCCTTTCCATCACTTTGCTAGAGATTAATCTTGGTCTCATCAGTCCATAAGATTGTGCTCCAGAACTTTTGCGGCTCATCTCTGTACTTCTTTGCAAATTTCAATCTGGCCTTCCGATTCTTCCTGCTGATGAGTGGTTTGCATCTTGTGGTGTGGCCTCTATATTTCTGCTCTCTGAGTCTTCTTCCAACAGTGGATTGTGATACCTTCACCCCTGCACTGTGGAGGTTGTTGGTGATGTCACTTACTGATGTTTTGGGGGTTTTCTTCACAGCTCTCACGATATTTTTGTCATAAACTGCTGTTGTTTTCCTTGGCCGACCTTTTCGACGTCTGTTGCTCAGTACACCAGTAGTTTCTTTCTTTTTCAGGACATTCCAAATTGTTGTGCTTGCTATGCCCAATATTTGTTCAATGGCTCTGGTCAATTTTCCTTCTTTTCTCAGCTTGACAATGGCTTGCTTTTCTCCCATAGACAGCTCTCTGGTCTTCATGTTGGTTAATCCTATTTAACAGGAAATGCAGTCTTTATAGGTTTGAACCAAGGATGAAAACTTAGACTAGTTATGCAGAGCTATTTAATGTTTGGACAATCAACCTAAAAGGCAACACCTGGGCAACAACAAACATCTGTCAGTCACATGTTCCAATAGTTTTGCTCACTTGAAAAATGGGTGGGTTCAAACAAAGGGTGGTATGTCCTGAGTTGTTTAACACATCTAGATGTGAATACCACGAAAAAGCTAAAATTCTGAACTCTTGTCTCATACTCATGTTTCTTGATGATGTTAAACCCAAATGGCTTCAATGAACAACAAAAACAAAGGAATTTGCCTTACCGTTCCAATATTTTTGGAGAGGAATGTATATAAAGCTAAAGTTATACCTACATTTTAAAGGATTGAGGTAGGTTTAATACAACATTTAGCTTCCTAAAACCACTTTTGGGGAATTATGCTACAGTGATGCCACAGTAACTTCCTGTTTACATAGTTGATCACCTTTGATTGGACTGCACTACAGATTCCTAGCAACCAATTTACACATTAATAAAGTCTTTACTATCTAAGATATTTCTTCAATGTTGCAATCAGATTAAGTAAATCACTAGTTTGAAACTAGCTAGGAGTTACTAAGAACTTGAGAAGGACTTTACACAGACACTTAGAAAGCTCAAACCACTCACTACCACTTTTTCTTTAGCCAGGTGTATATCTTACATGGCAAACAAAGCTAACAAAACATCTAAATTTGTGCTTCGGATATGATGTCTAAAACAGGAAAGTACCCAAAGAGTAAGTTTTCCTCTTGCCTGCATTTGTTTCTGCTTGAACAGTTTGACCTACTTTTGCTAATCTCACAGTTCTCCAGCAGAAGACTTGGTATTCTATGTCAAAGTCTTTGGATGAATAACCAGTACCTTTTTCCTGACAAGGGACATGACTCCGATCCTGGTAAGAACATGCTGCCGAGACAGTCCCTCACGTGGGACTCCGTCAGCAAAGGTCTCTGCACCATCTGCCCCTGGCTCACATAGATGTCTCATGAACAGAGACACATAGGCCCTGATGGAAGAAGGCACTTTACAGTTCACGTGATTCCTCTGAGGTTACCAGCACACCATATTTTGAACAGCACTTGTAAGAGAAGCACTTATAATATTAGTAGCAGATTCTGAAAGTGTATAAAAGTGCATATTTTGATTTAGTATGTGTGTTAGTAGGGTATGTCGATATATTGTTGATGTGTGATAAATAATGGTGTTTTGTAATCCCAAATGTTTGGCATAACACTGAAATAAAAACAAATTAGTAGCAGAGGCAGACATAGCAGAAGAATTTTTAGATTAAGGACTAACAGTAATTGATGAACTGTAGATGAAGTTCTTAGTAGACTTCATTCAGTAATGGGTAAGATACTTTCAAGCATTTCAAGTCTTTCTCTTTGTCAGGATGGCGACAGCTGGCTGACAGGGAGACATTGGTCATTCATGCATCAGGCTATCAGATATCATTGTTCTCTGGCAGTCTTATATGATTATAGAAGAATCTCCACAGATAAGTGCAAATACATGATACTATTAGATTTCAATGTGACATAGGTAACAGATTCAGGCCACTTAAAGATGACATAGTAGGGAGAAACACATAGACAGTATGGGATAGTACAGGAATGAATATTGTGGACCAGGGAATATCCGGCAGATGGTATCCATACCCTGTATGCTGTTACTATTCTCCCCAGCCGGGCTCAGTAAACAATGCTTTGTAAGACATGAGTTTTTTCTGAGACCTTCTTTTGAGACAAGAGAAAAGACACCTGACTCACTTTACATTCATAACATACATAGTACCGATGGCATGAGAAGTAGAAAGTATACAGTAGTAGTTGTACTATTAGTAATTAGTCATAATAATAGCAAGATAATAGCAGGAACACAGTGTTAAGAGTAAATGGTAGTACTAGTAGTAGTAGTAGTAGTACCAATACACAGTCCTAGCAGAACAAGTAGAAGAACAATACCAGTAATGACATCATTAATAAAAGTAGTACTACTTAACACAGTATAAATTCAGCTTTAGTTATAATGGCAGCAGCACCAGTGGTAGTACCAGTACTTGTATTTATAATATTAGCACAACAGTAATCATAGGTGCAATAGCAGAAGTAACTGAATGTCGATGCTTTACTTTAGAAATAACAAACAAAACTCAGGGCTACAGTATATGCATTCTGAATATCTATTTATGTAATGTTTGGTTCCAGTGCATTCCAAAGCGAAGGAACCCTGAAACTGGAAAAACCAACCTTTGCAAACTTGTTAAGAGCATTCAGGAGCTTTGCCCTGGGCTAACCAACTGAATGTAAGGATTTAATAAAATAGCCCAGAGTTACCTCTTAGCTTGATGCCAGGCAGGCCTTCACTAAAAATTGCATGGTGTGAAAAGAGAACTATAATTTAATCAAGTAACAGAACTTATCACAGTATAAAGAATATTAGGGCCTTACCTGAACTCACGCTCACTTTTCCCTCTCAAGTCTCTAACCAGCCAATGGGAGTTGAAAGCATCCTGAGGAGGCATGCCCCAGCGCATGATGGCATTGAGGAAGGCTTTCCTCTGGCGGGCGTTGAACCCCAGGACCTTAATAAGAAGAAATGACTTTAGACAGAAAGTAGTATAAGAAATTGTAATGTACTGTATAAAGTCTGAATGAAGCAACAGAAAAATGTCACAAACTGAGCAGCTTAAACAGCTTTACAAACCCCCACATTCTGGTGGAACAATTGGCAGATATTGATTTTTTAAGGAGATTATATTCACTTGTATATATATAGACACACACAGTCTGTTTTATATTGTGTACGTGATCATCTAAATTAATACTAATTCTCTCCTTGCTTGCCTCATTCCACAGAGTGGGCACAGGATCAGTGATGCTTGCTGACATGATGGGTTTAAAGATACACTCTCTCAGTTTGTTACAGTGGTCCCTTACTCCAAAATTTCCTGCAGTTGCTAACTATGTCATGCTGGCAAAGATTTTATGAGTTGCTGCAACAGGGTGTATACCTCCACTTTAAGATGCACAGGATATCCTTTGAAGGACCTAAAACTTGTAATTCATACCTCAATACTGCCACCAACTCGTGCCAGTAAGGGTGGCAGAGGTTTGTCTTTCTCATTCTTCAGCTGCCGGCGAGACTGTCTGCGTCCGCCTACAAAAAATAAAGCCAAATGCACTGTTAGAATGGCTTCTCCAGTGTCTTACCATGGGCACAGTCAGATATGACCTTGATCAAGAATAATTTGTGTGAGGAAGTAGCTCGAATGAATGTGGTATATTGTAGTGCCATACTCAGAGAGCACAATAATGGTTGTATGAAGGTTATTGTGGGTTTTTTTTTGCTGCCTACCTTCAGGCCTCTCCTCGAAATCTTCATCCTCGTCCTCGGACCCCACAGAGTACTCCGATTGATTGTCTGAAAGATCATCCTGCCATTCTGAGCCACACATCAAAGAGAAACAGTACAATGCATTCGCTTCTGTTGGTGGCCTCCTGAGGGCGCCATGGCACTGCAGATTACTACAGACCACTACAACTAGGCATGCACATATTGTACCACTTCTATCCTCTGGAAGTGAGGTGAGAGTTCACTACTCTGCCAGACAATCACTATAAACTTAGAGTGTACTCTAAGCTGTGATGGGCTTTGAAATCTTTACACTCTCATAGTCAACTGCTGTTGAACTGTGGCAATCAGGACCTTGTAGCCACTCCTAAAAGTACAGCTACAGGATATATACATCACTGCAATAGACATATAAATTGAACTACTAAAAAGAAGTGCTTCAAAACCCACTGAAAAGACTATATACATGCATAAGATACAAGAGACCTTTAGGCCAGTATAACACACAAATCTGTGGCAGATTTAATGGAGGTCAACAGCTCTTATTGAGACTTGCAACATAAGATGATTTAATAAACATGGTGATTGATTTCTATGTTGTTCTTGCCTGAACTGATACACCCAAATCATCCTGTGTTAAGATAATGTCACCAAGGTAGCTCAGGCAGCAGCTTGAGTAGCACTGTTCTGTTATTGAATTAGCTGAGTGGGATGTTAGTTAGATATCAAAGTTGACCACAATGTTTATGTTACAATAAGAGCAGTTGACCTGTACTAAAGCCAGCAAAGAGGGTATTACGCTGGTCTGTACAATATTATGATTAATCGAACACAGAAACATATCTACTATACTACAGATCTGAGTGAGATCTTCAAAGCTTCGGTACAAATGTCTAACTTTCAAATCCATGAACAAGCTTCTATCATAGAGAAACTACTTAAAATATTCCTGTTTAACATTCATGCTCAGCTCAGAGAAAATGTCTTAATCAGAACAACTGTGTTAACCTTTAGGGGTGATCTGTTTAGCGATGATTGGTTAGATGAGGAACATTAAACAACAGCTCCCAGAATGCCATTCAAAACACACCATTTAGTAGTGACTGTTCCAGGCATGCAACATTACTAAATCATTTGGGGATGACAAGAAACAGAACTACACAATAAACCCCAAACAGTGCCGCAATTGAGTGGTTTATTTAGAAAATGTCTCTTTTTTTCTTAGAAATATGCTTTTGGCTCGCCCGCCACCTGTCCACAAACCAGCTGGTAAGCCGATGGCTAACAAGCCAAAAAGCTCGTCTCTTCTGCATTCTGCATCCTGTGTGCTGTTGTGTATTTCTGCTCAAATTTAATTATGGCCAGGAATGCCAAGTCCTGGCACCAACATGTAAAATTAAAAGTGGCAATAATAGAACATAGCTGGAACTTCCAAAATGCAGCCAAGAAATTATTTGGAATTATAACATTAAAGGTTAACACAGGCTTGTGAGTCATGATAGGTGTGCGCCATGTGCCTGTTAACAGAGCCTACCTTGGTCCTCCTGGGTCGTATCGTTGTAGTTGACCTGCTTTCGGATGCGCTTGCCTTTGCCGAGGTTGCGGGCCAGATCCTCCTGCTGCTGCTCATAGTGGTGGCGAAGAAGTTTTTCCCAGTAGTCTGGATCCACATTCTCCTCCTGCTTGATAATCTCCCGCTCCACCTCTTCCTGCACATGGGAACACACAAATGTAAATCAAGGTGATAGATAAATAATTAATTGGCTTTCAGTATATGCACTTACAGTAGTATTCCTCTTTATGCCGTTGTGTTACATGTTGTTTTGCACTAGATGTGTCAATATTTTATTGTATAATTATGTTGTTATGTGTTGACACAAAGTTACATGGCACCAATTTACAGGGTCAGGGTGGATCAATTGTGAATTAAATGTACCATGTAGGGGTTTTTTCCATTTTTACCCACCCTCTATACACCCAGCTTTACACACAATTTGTGTATCCTCAAGGCCAAACATGCTGAAAGCATTTCCTACAACATTAAACATTATCATTTTTTTAAAGGTTTGTCAAATGTTTCTTTTTTGTTTGTCCAATGATATCTTTTACATTGTCCCAGCCCTCTAAAGTCAGCAAAAATGTGTATCATGTGCGTCCTCATGCATGTGTTGGTAAAACATGGGCCAAACATAATACAAGAACCTGCTCATCAAAACACTGACAGGGAAAAAAATCACATCTCTTTAAAGTGATGCAGAGTCAAACAACCATCTCAAGAGATCTCTAGTCTGCTGTACAACATACTGGTAGTCTCTTTTTCATTTGTGTGTCCCCACTAATCCTGATTCATCAAGCTGAAGAACAACAAGCTATATTCTCACCTCTCCATCCTCTTCTTTCACCACATACTGTGCCACTTTGAAGGAGCTCAGGTACTCGTTCATGTTCTGAATCTCTGTGTCTTCAGTGGCATCCTGGCTGCGGTCCAGCAGCTTTGAGATAGCATCATCGTCATAGTGAATCACATTGCCCTCCTCACCATCTTTGTTGTCACCTGTTGATGAGAAGCTCTTAGTTAATGACTAATAGGAGCCCTTTTTGAGCAGATAGAAAATATGTTTGCCCATGTCTAATACTCTGACCTTTGAAAAGGATTTGATCCAAAAGGAGAAGTTTTGAATGACTAGACAACCCACAATTATGTGGACTCACATTTTCGTCTTTTTTTTCAAACCTTACTTTGCCATTTCTGAGATGATCAAGCTCTACATGCCTTCCCACTG
The DNA here is from genome assembly GCF_021292245.1 of Micropterus dolomieu. Lineage (NCBI taxonomy): Eukaryota > Metazoa > Chordata > Actinopteri > Centrarchiformes > Centrarchidae > Micropterus > Micropterus dolomieu. The sequence continues at coordinate 9,784,652 of NC_060167.1, read as the reverse complement.
AGATGAACTTTGAGAGTAACTGACTTTTGTGGAAATGTGGATTTGCAGGAGTATTTAATGGCATAAAACGAGGATGCTTTTTAAAGAAGAGGCTACCAGTAGAGCAATTCCAATGGAAACATATTATTGAGAAAAACAAGAAATAATAACAAAACCTCCAATTGTTTCAACCATGGTGTCATTTGTTTAACACCTAATTTCTTATAATGATACAGCAGTTAGAAACCCAAATGGAAGTGTAAAAAACTTTTCTGGATTGAGTGTGGAACTATAAACCAAAACATAAATGTCTAGGGGTTTCAACACACCAGAATATATTCTGTATCTTCTTAGCTAGAGGAAAATGTGGTGTTTAGACATACCCATGGTTCGTGCTGCCTCCATTTCATCTTTGAAAAGCTCCTCAGTGCCAAACTTTAGGATATCGTCCAGTTCTTGTTTGGACATAGAACCGGTTTTGGATCCCAGACCGGGCCGCACCACCAGGTGGGTCAGCATCATCTTCCTCTTCGCCACCTGAGTGATTCGCTCTTCCACTGAGCCCCGCGTCACAAAACGATAGATCATCACCTTCTTATTTTGGCCTATACGATGGGCTCTGCTAAAAGCCTGGGAGAATGTAAAGATAGAAGAAAACATAGAAGGGAACAGCTGAAGTTGACAGTATGAGGGGACCATCAAAGTATTCTCACACAGCAGGTACTATCAATATCTGCTGCTTAACGGCTACCACAAAAACATGCACGTGAAAGTCTTTGAAAAATCAATACTTGGATGTCATTGTGAGGATTCCAGTCAGAGTCGTAGATGATAACAGTGTCTGCACTTGCAAGGTTGATGCCAAGACCTCCAGCTCGTGTTGAAAGCAAGAAGCAGAACTGCTGAGCGCCAGGTGCTGTGACAAAAACCAAAGCGCCGAATCAGTTTGGTGTGAGATGATTGAAAGCCATGTAGAAGAAAACATGCATCCACACAAACCCACACAGATAGATTCTGGATTTTCAAACTCACCATTGAAGCGGTCAATAGCCTCCTGCCTCAAGCCTCCAGTAATCCCTCCATCAATACGTTCATATTTATAACCCTCAAACTCCAGAAAATCCTCAAGCAGATCCAACATCTTTGTCATCTATAAAAAACGTATTTTATGTGGAGGTGATCAAACTAAATGGAATTGTTAAAACTGAGAAATGTCTGTACTTTAACTAAAAATTATATTTGTCTGGAATATAATATGATGTACCACCTGCAACTGACATTAGCTAAAATATGGAAGGTTGTGTTTTTCAGTGTTTCATGGCTATCGATCAGTGAAATCTATGGCTTTCAGCCAAGACACAGTATTTATATAACCGGAGATTACCTGAGAGAAAATGAGAACTCTGTGTCCTTCATCTTTGAGTTTCTTCAGCATTTTCTGAAGCAGCGTCAGTTTTCCTGAGGACTTCACTAGTAGGTTGCCATCATATGAACCGTTGGGTAAAACAGGAGCTTCCTGCAAAGAAAACATCAAATCCAGGCATCAGCTGGACAAATATTTGAATACTTGGTATCTATGATAAAATTAATGGCTTAAACCCACAGTAATTTTGAATTTTCAAGAACAAGACAAGGGCTACCATTTTTGGAATACAGTATCTTGTGTCGAAAAGCCATGGTTCCGTCTCTCCACATGCACTCAAGCCATCAACATATTGTTGCACTCAGTATTGGGTTAAAATATTTAACTATGCCTAAAACTGCTGCCTTACCACAGCAGCCACAGGGAACAGGTAAGGATGGTTGCAGCACTTCTTCAGGTCCATCATAATATTGAGCAGGGACACTTGGTTCCCTCCACCTTTGGAGTTCAGAGCCTCAAAATTTCGCGTCAAAATAAACTTGTAATATTTCCTGCAGGTCAAAGATCAGAATACATATTAAATCAGGAGAAGAGATGAGAGTGAAAATCACAATCAATTACTTCCACTCTTTCAAAACAAGAACTACAGCCCTCCGGTTGTATTACCAAACAGTCGTGTCTGTAAGGACTCATGATATATGCAGTGAATACTTGGAAGGAATTTAATAAAAGGTGTGTATTGTGTAAATGGCTAAATGGAAGTTATTGCTCAAATTCAGAAGGAGGCAGAAAGTGAAAGGCAGAATGGATGAGATGGAGGAAAGCCCGTACTGTGCTTAAACATTGTGTCGTCCCAGTCAACATGTGTGAAATCTGGAATCGCAATCCTTGAGTCCAAGTGGACGTTTGTGTCAAATTCCAACAAGGCGTTACTGAGATATCGCATTTAGCCCATCATGATGTAAATAAATTATTTGAAACTTCATCTTGTGATTAAAAGTCTGGCATAATTATGGAAAAAATTACACCATTATTTATCACAGCAGCGCATGCAGTATTCTAACTGTGAAGTGGAGATTACAAACTAGTGTCAAAATTCATTGCATTTTAAACTTTAAGCCTTCAGAAACTGCAAAGGAAAACCTACTACTGTAAAATCTAAATTTATCAGATGAGACAGACAGCCGCAATACACAGTATCAACAACTCCAATTGCTTCATTTTTTATCCAGTGCTTACTTCTGCATGGGGCTCAGCTCCACTCTGACAATCAACTCTGTCTTTGCAGGCATGTTCTTGAAGACATCAGCTTTCAGCCGTCTGAGCATATGAGGGCCAAGCAGGTCATGGAGCTTTTTGATCTGGTCCTCCTTGGAGATATCAGCAAACTCCTCAAGAAAGCCTTCCAGGTTACTGCACAGATCACAGGTCAAATGAAGAAGAATGAATTAATGAAATTAAACTACAGTAAAGAAAAAAACAATTTCTTGCTTCTTTGGTTTTCTTAACTATGGTTTAAATATATATTTAATTCAAACCATACATTCCAGCAACACAAGTTCTGTCTGTCTAGCAGTCTCAGGGACCTATTTGATGCACCAGCTAGCAGGTTTTGGTGGGATGGAGCAGGATAGGAAGACAGGGGAATGATAAAGATAAACAGAAGAGAGAAAGGACTTACTTGAAGCGCTCTGGGGTGAGAAAGTTAAGCAGGTGGAACAGCTCTTCCAGGTTGTTCTGAAGAGGAGTCCCAGTGAGCAGCAGTTTGTAGTAGATCTTATACCCGTTGAGAATTCGGAAAAACTGGACAAGACACATTGTGCGAGATTTGACACACGTGCCTCCACAAACAATGAAATGACGCATATAAAACTTCCTGAATGTGAAACTCCAATCATACCTCCAAAATCACCTAGCTATAAAACATCTTTAATGATCTATCAGTGTTTTTAATTCGTGGATGAGTTCATATACAAACATTTCCTACTCATATCTGTCATTGTTCCTGCTCCTTTCTTGTTTTTTGTGTCCCTAATAATATTAATACTGCTTCTGGAACAGGCTGCTGTTTTACCTTTGATTGGTTGTTTTTCAGTCTGTGAGCCTCGTCTACCACCAGGCAGGCCCACGTGATGGAGCCCAGAATGGCTTGATCTATCGTGATCAACTCATAGGATGTCAGCAGCACATGGAACTTGATAGGAGTGTCTTTCTGCAAGAGGGTGGAATATATATATAATGCTGACCAATTTAGATGTGGGAAATGATTTAGTAGTCTACTGAAAATAAGGTAACTGCTAATAATAATAAATTTTGCTTTAATAAATGTAAATTCAGATGTCAGTGTCAGGTAAGATGTCAACCAAAAACCAAATCCTTCCTACCAAGGTATATGGAATAGCTGTGTGAGCATGACGGTACCTTCATGCGAAACACCTTGCGTCCCGATTTTACTGCACTGTCTTCGAAGGTGAACTCGTTCTCCCTGATGATTGCCCGGCTGTCTTTGTCTCCAGTGTATGTTACCACGTAGAAATCTGGAGCCCACATCTCAAATTCCCTCTCCCAATTGATGATAGTGGAGAGGGGCGCACTCACCAAGAACGGCCCCTTAGAGTGACCCTAAGAGAGAAGAGGAGAAAAGACACAACTGATCAACTCTCACATCACAGGTAGAAGATATGCTACAGGCTTTATCATTTACTTTTGTCATTCTCCAATATGTTTTACTCTATCTCTACTTTAACATTTGTATCATTAGAATTGGTACTGAATTCTATGTTATATGGACATAATAAAAAAGGACATTCTTCCACCCTCACCTCCTTATAGAGTGAGTAGAGAAACACTATTGTCTGCACAGTCTTTCCGAGACCCATCTCATCAGCCAGGATGGTGTCTGTGCCCTGTGCCCAGGAGAATCTCAACCAATTCAGGCCTTCCAGCTGGTATGGGTGGAGTGTTCCCCCAGTGGCATTAATGTACCATGGCTGGTGCTCAAACTTGATGGTTGGCTGATAATTTGAGAAGACAGAAGTATTACATTGGCTAGTGTCAAAATTATGGCATCATTTAGCCCAATGTCAATAGGATTGTATGTTATATATACAGCATAAAAAAAAGGTACAGCACCTTATCATGCTAAATCATGATAATTAGGGGCTTTATACCTACAGTATTACAATAGAGAGCTTCTGGAGAACACGGCCAATAACAATGCAGTCTTGCAATACCCAAAAGAAACAGGTAACTAAGGCAAATTATTGGACATCTGTGACCAAAGAGCATCGAATTATCCCAACTTACATCTATGATGGGAGCATCAGGAGGGACCTCCCTCTTCGGATGGTCGTCTTTGAGCTTCTTTCCTTTCTTCACCACCAGGGGGCGTTGGTCCTCCCCAAGTATTTGCTCCCTGGCAAACAATTGCAGCATGATGAGCCAAACAGCTCCAACAGGGGCATCCCGGATAGAGGGCAGGGCAGAGGGGAAACAGCTGCCTTCGCTAATCATAACCCCTTGAGTTCTGGGGACTCATTCTGGTCATCCTCACCCATATCCCCACACTACTAACAACAGCTAAAGTTCTGATAACTTATAAATGCTGTTAACAAACCTGTGGTCCCAGTAGCAAGGTTTATGGCTGTCATATTCTGGGATGTCAAAATCATCCACCTCCCAGGTACACTGGTCGTAGGGCAGGTCTCTCCACTTGATCAGGTAATGCACATCGCCATCCTTATCATAACTGCAGGGAAGATTAAACATAAACAACAACAACAACAACAACAACAACAACAGGTAGCTCGGGGCTTTTGGAGGGATTCTGTAGTGATCAATAATTAAGCTCTTTCTAAGGACATATTTTTGGTTAACGGGACATTACATATATAAAAAGAAATCTGATGAAAGTCACTTATTGGTCTTCCTGCAATTGTAGCTTCAAAGGGATGGGGCTACATTTGGACAGCAACGTTTTAAATGTATGATTAAATTCCAGAGCAAACAGTATCTCATATAGAAATATGAATATGTCTAAAATACACATCTGTATATATGAGTGACAGGCTCCAACACGGGCCTGGAAAGCCTGGAAACATACAGGAAGAAAATGACTGGTATTGGAGAGACACATGTTCTGTGCTGTCCCTCTCTACGCATTTTCTGTGATTTTAAATACCCAGCATCTCCTGTATTCTGCAACATGCAGTGCTGTGAAGGAAAATTTTCATGTGTAAAGAGATATTACATGGCAAGTAAAAGCAATAATTTGTGTAACTGTGAGCAGCCACCTGTGGTTGACTATCCGGTGGATAACCATCCACTCTGGTTTAATGCCATAGCGGTAGAAGCGCTCCTCCATCACAGCATACTGGGGGTCTTTGCTCTTCCTTTTTTCACTGTTAAGCTCCTCCTCTCCAGAGCCGTAGTCATATGGTGGAGGTTCGTCCATGTCATTCTTACGCTGGTAGTTCCGATACATGACCGTGTGATACAGCTCCAACTGCACAAACACAGACGGAGCAAAACAATCAATTCTGCTTAGTTTCATTCAGCACCACCTCTGGGAAAGCGCCTTTCTTACAAGACTGACAAAATATAATCTACCCATGGTATTGAGACTAATTTGATTAACTACTTCAAGTTACAGAATGCATTTAATTAAGGGTAGACAGGTACAAAATAAATTAAGAAAGCTGTCTCTTTTTTCTAAATATAGGTTTGACTGCTCTGACTTGCAAATGTAGTTTGAATGGTTTGATACGTGAAACAATGTGCATTTATATACATATATTTCTGAAAGACTGACTGAATGAAGGAACACACATCATCATATTTATACTAAACTATGAAAGATGGTCCAGTTAAACCTCTCTTGGTTTGTTGTGTTGGTTGGTTCTTTTAGCAAAGAGGACACATAGTTCCTGTAGCCAAAGACAGCAGAAAAGTTCATTTGAGATTGGACCTACTTCTGGTATCTCACCTGCAGCTCGCTGACCCAGGAGCAGTGCCAGTAGGAAAGGCCAGCCCACTTTACGAAGAACTCCCTCTCTGGGTGGCCCTTGAGTGGAGGCTTGGTCAGTGGATCATTGGGTTTGCCATCAGGCCCTGCAGGCAGTTCAGCTGGCAAAGGGGGTTCTCCCCATGTCCAGTGCAGAATCTTTTGGACCTTACCTTTGAGGGGAGGGCACTAAGAAAAAAAAGGAGAGGTGCTGTGATACATGCAGTTATCTAGAGCTTGTGTCAAAGCAACAATGCACAAACAATCTTGGTGAAAATAAGAGCAGTTTCAGAGCAAGAAAATGTATTTTATTGGGGTCACCACATGACAGTCTATAAGGCTCACCAGTTAGTTAAGCCTCCACCTGCCTAAACAACCACCCTCAGAATCCTAGTTCAGGTTAATATGCAGAGTAATTAAAACATTAACTGGCTGATAGGATAGCACAAACTGCTAGCTTGAGATGACTTTGATATGAGTTCTAAAACTTAACTCTAACAATCAAATAATTTAAGTTGATCCTTCTGTTAAATCAGAAACCAGCTCCCAAATATATTTTATTTATTATACTTCATTTATTTATCAAAGATAACACACAGTCATTGACATCCATATGATGTAAATTTGAAAAGTGTAACTTTCATCTGCAGTCCCTATGCAGTTTGATGTTATACATAAAAAGAACAAACAAGACATGTAAATAGCAGACGGACAGAACATCAAAGCACAACCTGAAACAAAGAGTATAACTACCTACTTCTGTTGCCATTTCAAATCTCAGAAATACTTAGTGTACTGTAATGATTGTCTCTCTTGTTACAATTTCATCCTTAAGTGGATTGGCCATCTCACATGTCACAATCAGGAGCTAATTCACATATGTAACTTGACTAAAATGTTAGAGAGACACCAAACAATTCCAGATTAACAATAATCAGTGCCTGTTAATGTACTGTATTTAGCTTTAAAATGAAATATTAAAGCAGATTAATAGCACATTATTTTACATAAAAAAAACATTAAATAGTATTTGGACTGAAATGTGAGCTCACCATGCAGCGTGGACATAACCACTCCCCATTGGGTATCTCGGGGAGAGGTGGGTTGAGGCAGTGGATGTGGTATGAAGATGGACAGGTGTCACAACACAGCAACTCTCCTCCATCTTTACACACTCTGCAAAACTCCATGTGGTCATCCTCTTCCTCTCCTGGGGCCTCCTCCTCTTCCTCCTCCTCATCTTTGGCCTCCCACTGGATACCCTCTTTCTCCTGAGGGACACAGGTGGCACGAACTTAGTGAAGGTTGTAGCAGGGGATTAAATGCTGCCAAAATAAATGATTACTACGTGTACTCATTAATAGATAGATATTTATAAATTATTTCAGAATATTTTCATAGTGTTTGTCTTTTTATGGAGACAACCACATTGACATACTTGGGAAGGGAGACCAAAAGGCTGCATGATCGAAGCTTTCTTGTGTATTTTCCTTTTACCAGTAAGCTATAAAGCTCCACTCCTGTGTAATCAGGTCACATTTTGGGTTCAGGAGGCAGACACCATCTCCACAAGAGTAGGCTTAAGACTTTGATAAAGCTTATAGTTAGGGCTGTCTCAGGTGAGCACTGAGCCATCTCTTTAGTTATGCAGCTATAGCCATAGACTGCCGGGAGACTTCCCAGGATACTCTGAGCTCGTCTCCATCTGTATGCATTCTTATCCCATTAATACATGTTACTAATTTGACTTCTTCCCTCTCTAATTTTGAGTTTCTTGTCCTCCTTTACCGGGCTGTTAGCAAACATAAAAATATAACACTTTACAAATGTATTTATATATGAAACTAATCTACTCACGCAGTGTGGACAGCTCCATTTGCCCTCGGGGGCCTTCTCCAGTTCAGGGTCCAGGCAGACCAGGTGGTACGCTCTGGGACAGGTGTCACACAAGATGATCTCACCACCCTGCTGGCAAACCTCACAGTAGTCCTGGTGGTCTGTCTCATAACCATCACCGTCTTCCTCTGGAGAGGATGCAGGAAGAGGTGAACATGGGCAATTCCCACATACAGGCATAAACTTGAATGCAGCTGTTAACAGCAGTATAAACAGTTCACACATTACAGTGAGCGGGCTCTAACTGTGAATGAAACTCCATGATTGTGAGGGCAATAGCTGCTGAGAAAGAGCATCTGCCTCCAGAAAAGATTCCCAAAACAAATAAAGCTTAAAAAAATACATTTTAATTTCCTCGTTACCCATAATCAAACAGTCTGCTTCTGTGGGATTTCTGCGGGATTTTGGAGGGAAAAAAACACTCCACAGAGCATGGTGAGTGTAGACAGTAAACATACTTTTCCTTTTTTTCCGCCCACGTCGGGCCTTTTTCTTGGTGGCGGCCCCCGAGGTATCAGAAAGCACAGAGGCACTGTGGATGCTGATGTCATCAAAGTCTGACTCCTCCAGGAAGTCCTCCTCACTCTGGAAAAGCACACACACACACAAACTGAAGAGCTACACAAAGAATTAAAATAAACCATCTTTCAAAGTAAGCGCAGTAAACAGTCTGGTCACTTTGATGCCACTGAAAACACAGAGTAGCGGAGAAGCTCAGAGGATGAATGAGGATGAAGAAAATAGTCCTGGAAAAAGACATACCGAGGATGCTTTCTTCTTCTTCCCACTTTGGCCTGACTTTGATTTGGTCTTCTTCGGCTTGGGTTTCTTCTTCACCTCCTTCACAGTCTTGCTTCTCTTTCTAACTCCAGGTCCTAAGAAAAACAAATGGTGACATCAGACGCGTTAAACGAGTTGTATTCTCGCTATAATTTCTAAAAATATGTGTTCTGTCACGATTCAGTAGGCCTTACCCTTTCCCTCTTTGGTTTTGGCTTTTTTGATTGGCCCCAGCTGAGAGCACGGCTGGCTGCCGCTGACAGCCGTTGGCTGTGCTACGGTAACCGTTTCCACTGCGGCAGCCACAGCGGCGGCCACAGCGGTGGCAGATGCGCCTTTGAACGGGTTGTTGGCACTGAACTCCCGCCACTTGGCCCCTAGCACTGTCATCATCTTTGACATGGGAATCTTCGGGTTCTTCTTGGCAATGAGAGGCCTGAGTAAAACCAGGGGGAGAGGAGACAGCAACGGCAGCTTTATTATGTCACACTTCATTCCTGTTGACGTAATTTCTAGTTCCCCTCAGCACTGGAAGCAATTGGGTCTTGCTTTGCTGACACCCCAGTGCCCCTTAAGTTTTGTTCTCCCTGCTTTGCTGTGTGTATGTCATGTTTGTGATTTGTCAGGCAACAGCTTGAGGTTTGGCACGCTGGCCTGTGAAAGATAGTGGGTCAGAGCACTGAGTCCCAGAGCCTCCCGGCTGTCACAGGCATCCAGTAAGCAGCTGACTACTCACAGGGGGCACTGCAGGGGCTCATGCTCCACTTTGTCGGAGCAGAGGTTTAGCCGAGCAAGACAGCCCCAGGTGAGACAGACTCTTTATACCAACAGCCAAGCTTTCTAGCTCAAACAAAAAGAGCAGTGTTGACTCGTCACACCATGCTCCGGTCTCACTGTGGAGTTTTTGTTGGATGTGCCAGCGAGGGTCTCTGACAACCCACAGACACAGAAACAGAACAGAGCAGTTAACATAGGAAGATAATCCAGATACAAAATTAGGTGCTTGCCTGAGAAACTGGCTGAAAGCCTTGTAGTTAGTGATGGTTTTATAATCATCCTCTGTGAAGCCATATTGGACGTCTTCGAGACCCCACTCTTGCATCAACTGGCTGGATGACTTGGGTTCCTGGGAAATACAGATGGGAAAGATCACAATTGATATGTAAAATAAGGTTGAATAAATAAAAAGAAATTAATTGATTATCATATTCCTTATTTTAAATAATAATACAAATATACTATTCTTGAATTTTAGGTCTTCGAAATGACTTTCTTGAAGTTTTCAAGGATTTATTACATTGTTGGACTGCAAGATTACTTAGAAGGTAGGGAGTCATCATATTTTCCAAGTCCTCTTTCAGTCAAAAAACAGTTTTTCTTCTTGTCCCTTGACTATGATGTTTGAGCTTCAGTGTGCAGAATGATGTACTGTATGTGCAGAGCTTAACACTAGAAGGCTGTTTCCACATTCAGCTACTGAATGCTCACCATAGATCTCTGTTAACCATGTGGATGTGACATAGAAACTAGTTTAACTAGCCAATCATGGTCCACTATTCAAGCCTCCAGTACACATATACTGAAAATGAATGTTTAATTGGAGTAAGAGACATCTTCTGTTTAGCAGATAATTTTTTTCAAAATTACCGTTTGCATTTTCATAGATTCTGGATATATCAATGAGGGAGAAGAAGCAGATGTAATTTTAACCATACAAGACACAAAGAAATTTAGAATATGACCACAATGAAAAGATAATATATATAATTATATATATAATATAAATCTTATCTATTGTAACTTTCCATAGTACTATTACTCAATAAATGTTCAATATATAGTAGTGCTAGCATACCACAAGCTGGACAGTGGGTGAGAAAAGGTTCAATATTATTATTATAATTAATTCATGAATCATGAATTTGATCATTAGTGAATCATCATTTGCCACCTCTAAACACCCATCCTGTCTCAATCTGTACTGCTGTGTTCATCTCTGTTTTTATATCTACACATAAGATTTCTCTTTTTAGCCAGGCTTATTATTAATTTTCTGCTTGCTGTGCTTCTGTCAAATGTCCCTGGGGTATGTGAAAAGCACTTCAAATCCAACTTATTATTATTAGATTATCATAATATGATAAATTTAATGTGACTTCACTTCACTTAAAATACAAAAACCAGTAGAATAAAGGGTGTGATCTGTGACAGCCTCATGGACCTTGACTCAGACTTACTTTCATGTTTCCGTCATCGTCGTCATCATCGTCATCTTCCTCATCTCTCTTCTTCTTCCTGGGTTTCTTTTCTTTCTTCTCCTTCGGTTTCTTCTTCTTCTTTTTGGTTGGGCCGTACATGCTGCTCTCACTCTCAGAACCTATTTCTGGACATCCCCGTTCCTCCTCCACCTCTGAGGTCTCCTCCAGGTCGCTGTCAACTCTTGCCTGGATTCCTCCCTAAGGACAAACATTTTGTATACATATAAATAAATGCACAATATTTGTCAGTAGCAGGACATGAGCATATGTCAGGTTCAGATGGCTTTTACTGATTGCTCTGATGTAGAAATTACATCTTCTCAAAACTTAAACTATATTTGTGAGTGAAATTCCACCCAAGCAACCTTCACAGTTCTTTGATATACTCAAGATCTCCTGCCAAACAGCTCTTTTTATAAATGTAAACAAGTATGATCTGATTGGAATCTTGCTTTCGCCCCATATCTCATTGTGACTGACTAAACTGGCATAAAAGCCAGATTATTGGGTCACAACTGAATTCAATGTCTGAATTTTACCACTGACACAATAAATGACATCTATCTCCAGTTAAGAGGTATCTTCTGAGACAGAATTTCAATTCTACTGATAAAAAGGGGGAATAATTAAAATATGAAACTGAATGATTGGGCAAATAATCATGGTGTTTATTTTGCCAGGGTAAGAGATTACAGCTCCCACAGTGGCCACCCACGCGAAAAATATATGCAGCCAGTGTACTATAAAGCACTTTGGATAAAAGCTTCTTCTTGATGGCATTTGCATAAATTAAATTACATCATTCCAAAGTGTCACTGCGCTACAAATATTATAATTCTTCTGCTTGCGATGAAACTTGTAAACTATTACATTACAAGCCAACAGTTAGCAGTGAACTGACAAGGAGTCAAGTCAGAAGCACGTTCACCTCTTATACATGCATCGACTGCATCGACCAAGAAACAAAGAGCATTTCAGGCGGCACAGCCAATCACCGCTCAGAACTGCCTGGCTAATATGAGACATCTGGAAGGCTATATGGATTTAACAGTTAACAGGTGTTGTTTGTGTGATCAAGAGGGTTGCATATGAACAAATTCATGTGTTCATGATTGTGTGCGTGTGTGCGTGTGTGTGTGAAAGAGGGAGAGGGAAAGTATCTGGTGTTTCTCTCATAATGCATCTCTCACCTAATCATTTGTGTACTATGTGTGTGTGCATGTGTGCATTTTTGTGTATTTGTTTGTGAATGGGTGTGTTTGCCTTGCCTTAAAGAATCATTTTTGTGTTTGTGTGTTTGTGTGTGGGGGGGTATTTTCTCTTTTTTGTGTGTGTTTCTTTCCCTTGAGTGTATGAATTTGTGTATGCCTTTGTATAGGTACATGTACAATATGTGGCATTCTGTGCGTGAACATGTGTGTGCACATGCTATAGAGTGAATTTGTGCACAGCAGCTTTGTGTTCTGCTCGCTGCCTGTTGCTCAGCAGGCCTGTGTAGATCCATGGAGAGACTTACAGGCGTTTTGCTCTGTAGCGCAGTGGAAAGGCTCACGTTGCCGCAGCGCCCGCCAACCCTACCAGCAGCCTGGCTGTGTTGCCATGGTGACCAAATTTGAGCAGTGTCTGGCACTAGCTCTCTCTCTCTCTTTCTCTCGCTCACTCTCACTCTCCTCCTAGTTTTCACTCTCTCTTTCTCATAGCTCACCCAACTGCAAGCCTTCCTTTTCTCTCACTTTCTCTCTTTTGCATCCCCCATTACTTTCTCGCTCTCTCTCTCTTAACAACTCCCCCTTTCTTTTTCTCTGTCACTCTTTCTTTCAATCCTGCCACTCGCCACCCCCCCCCCCCCCCCCCCCCCCCCCCCCCCCCCCCCCCCCTCCCCCCCGACACGCACTCTATCACAGTGGCAGCCAATGGAACGACGCCATCCAATCAGATGCGTTTGCATAACGAGCTTGTTATGCAGAGGCCTGTGGTTGCAGAGCACCCGTCTAGACAAATCTCATTTATGCATAAGAAGAAGAAGAAGAAGAAGAAGAAGAGAGAGAGAGTAAATGGAAGATTGTGGATGGGGGATGGGAGTGGGGGTGGAGATGGAGATGGAGGAGGGAAATGCAAAGAAGCAGAACCACAGTGGAGAGCAACTGCAAAGACAAGGTGGAACTGTGCAACAACCTCACCGTGGCCCAGAGTTCAATGTTACACACACATCAGAGGACCAATGAGGACACTGTCAGCAACAAAGAGGGTGTCTCTGCTTTCAGAGGGAGGAAAATCAGATAAGCGCTGATAACGTAATCAAATTAGATGCTTCCCCATAATGGCTCTGCCTTAGGGAGATTGCAGAGGATGCCACAGAAAATATCAAATGAGCGACGACGTGGATATTCAATAAAATCCAGTTTAACAAGAAAAAATCCCGCTGTAAAAACATTTCATGGTTACAAAACAACAGCCTCTTCTTTTCAGAAATCAGTAACAGCTCGCTGTTGACTCACAATCCCTTAGAGGATACTGAACTTATAAAAACTAGTCAGAAGCAGATCTCAAACCAACTGTATTTCAGCAAAATACAAGCAGCTCCCTCACTGCTTCATGGATGTTTTATGGCACCCAAACTGCAGCCTCTTCTTTAGCCAATAAAATGAACTGCCTTCTATAAACTCAGATTCATTTCCATTCATGTGTACATAGTTCCTTTGTTTCACTGCAGATGAGAGAAAGAAGGCAGGTACTTCTCTCCATGGCTACATTTCTCCCACCAGTAGCTTTGACCTGAGACTGGGATGTGCCACTGACAGTCTCTGACCCCAATTGACTTTTGGCCCCTGTCTGACACCAACCTTCAGCAAGTGATTGGAAGTGAATTACAGCAGCTGCGGATCCTCAGTGGGAGGGCATGAGAGAAAGAAGTAATACAGCAGGTGGAAAGAAAGAAAACATTTGCAGTTCCTATGACGCAAAGGTAGCAACAAAAGCAGCAGCACGATCAAGGCAAAGTGAGGTGATGTGTGTGAGAGAGGAGAGGGAAGAAAGAGGAGAATACAGAGCAGAGTCTGTGTGTGTGTGTGTGTGAGAAAGAGAGAGAGAGCAGAGTGTCAGAGGGAGTCCCCCCCTCATTAGCTAAGTGAGACCCAGAGCTCAGTGTTTACCACAGGCAGCCAAAGGGCCGGGTGGCAGCCTGGCCAGCCAAGTTCCTCACAGCACTGCTGGCATCTCAAGCCAGCAGAGGGGAACATCCTGGCTATGTCACTGACACTGTTAAAGCCATCACCAACACAGGCGGGAAATACGGTGCACTGGGAATACAGTAAATTCCTGTAATCATGGAATAAAAAATTCTTAAGGCTTCTGAGTGGCTAAATTATCAGGAAAAATAAAGGTAGATGAGACTTCTCTGGTGACGAGAGAGCTCACTTTACAAGATGCTTTGTTTGTCAAATTCCCATTAATGTGTAATGTAGTAAAGTATTACACTAGTGGTGTAGTGATAAACCTGCTGACATCTATCTTTTAGCTCATTGTCTTTGTTTTCTGGTGTTACACCAAATTCTGAGACTCCTCGAATTCTGTGAGCTCATTAAGAATTTTTGTCTTGACAAGATGTCAAAGAAAGTCACTTTGGCTTTGGGGTCAGGGCTTAAGTTAAGTTATGCTAAGAAGTTGCAGACACAATTGGCTGATAGGTAGGGTAGGGTAGGACTAATCTCTTGGGTTCACATTAAGGCAAGGAAACACAAATTGATGGGAAATAGACTTCAACACAATAATAATGTTCACAGAATATATGTAACACCGGCCTACTAATCTCTATAAACAGATATATGAATGCAGAATCTGTAGGCGAGGGACAAGATTTTGGTATTGGAAGCATTCTAGTTTCCTTTTGTAGTCCATTTGACCAATCACATTTGAGCGGCCTTTGGTTGCGTACAGGTAAGCAGTCTGTGGGGAGCACAAAAGAGGCGGAATGCATTGGCTGAAATACGATCTCAGAACCCATCAGCTATCGTCTGACCCTAGAGGTAGCTTGTTATTAATTTAATGGGATTCAAATTGTCGTCAGATGCACCAGCCTACAAACTCTGCTATCATCAACCTCATTTCCAGCCGTTTTTATTTGTAAAAAAAAAGCTCTGATAAATCAACTGTACACAGCTTTACCTGGCAAACCAAACTTTTTACCATTTACTGTAAACCTGTAATAAAAAAAAAACACACAAAGTTTTTACAGCAAAAAGTCACATAGGCACGCTGTAAAAACTTTGTGTTTAGCTTATCTTAGTGATTAGTGATCTCACCATAACAAATCTGGTTAACTGTCAGTAGTGTTAATGCTGAGAGCAGCTCAAACCTCAGCTAAATGCTGGAGACTAAATGCTAGAGGAACTCGACTGTCTGTACCACTCTGTCCCAGCTCTGACTCCCATTTCTAGCTTGGCACAAACATTGTAGGCTACTTGAGTGCAGCCCCAGCACCACAGGCACAAATCTACACTCTAAACTGGCCCTCGGAGCCCACAGCTTACATTGGCAATGACGGTGCCACTGCTGCCAACCTGAGACAGTCCACTGCCTCTCATTCAGATTACAGAGGCGGTCCAGCAGCCAAAACACACCTTTGATTCAATTGCAGAGACATCAAAAGAGCAAAGCCTGCCAAGCTGTTGCGTTCGAGGTCATGACAGATGGTGTTGAGTGTGAATTACGTCTTACCTCCTTTTTCCTCTTCTTAACTTTGGGCATTTTCCCCTCTTTCATCTTTTTGGGCTTCTTCTTCTTTTGTTGTTTGAGAGAGTCATCAGAGAAGAAGCTGTCGAGGGGTGTGAGAGGAACAGCGTTGCGCTCCCCTTCGTCATCCTCATCTGGACACACAGAACAAAAAACATCTGCTTAGAAATACGATGTAGTATACTCTACAGAGTACTTAAGATAATACATTTGGAAATGTGGCTGATACTGAAAGGTTTGTCAACTCTACAGCCAATTCAACGTGTAATGAGGCTGAATCTTTCTATTGACGAATGCAGTTTGGCTTGTACACTGTAGTGCTGAAATCGTGACTTGATAAATCGTTTTTTCGATGTCCTGTAAATGAAGTGACAACTATTTTGATAATTATCTAATTGTTGAAGAAATTTAACAAAAAAGCCTCTGGCAAAATTGTGATGGGAACTGACAAAACAGCTCATCAAAAAGATAGGAAGAAAGATTAATTGATAATGAAAATAATCATTAGCTGCAGGCCTAGTATACTGTGAAAATAAAGTCAGATGAAAAGAATTGAAATGATGAGTCAATGCCAGACCAACAGGAGCATTTGGCAAAATAAACCTCATAATCACACATCATTGAGAGTGGATCAACTTTACCCGTCAAAGCACAAATAGATGGAGTGCCTGCTCTTCTGGTAAATGGGAACTCCCTGGAGAACCACTGAGGTATACTGAGCATATCTTCTGCCTTTAATGCTTGCTGGGACTAAAGCGACCTGCTGCTGGTTGTCAGCTGTAGTGTCTCAAAGCTGCTGTGTACAAACGTGCTGACTGCTGAGCGCAGCAGACTTCAGTGATGCCATAGTGGGTCACATAGTAGTAAGTAAGGAAGAGAGACAGTCCCAAACAATATAATATAAAGAGACACAGAGAAATACACACAGGATGCAACCTCCCCATAAAGGTCAATCTGATCTTGTTCTCTTTCTCCCTCTGTGTCCAACTGTCTTTCGGTCTCTTTCAGTCCATCTATCTCCGTGTCTCTGCATCTCATGCAGACAGACTGGAGGGCATGAAATATGCAGCACATGTATCAGAGTCAATCAGCCAACACTAGCCCTGCAGTCTACCACTCCCCTGGGTAGCTGGAGTGAGAGATTGGGGAGGAGGGATTCCTGTGTAGTAGACACACAAGCCTCATCAACCACTTATCCTCTATTTAGCAAAGCTAGCAGGAGGTACCCTGTGCACACACACATACAGTACATACACTTCAGTGATCTCAAAGCTTTAATCAGTGGCAATGTCAGGCTCATTGTGTTCCCTTTGACCACCAGATGAAATGTGTCCCTTCTTTGGTGCTAATTGGGGTTAACTTGTGATTTACATGCCCAATATTTTTAGTAATGCTGCTGACTGACATTTTTCACTGGTCGTAATCATCTTAAAATTTAATTTTCATGTAAAATGCAAGTAGTGCCTTTGAGCTGCAAATGCCTCTACTACAGCATTTACAGCACTAAAACTGATTACATTATTTGAAGGTTAATAGCTGATTAAAGTAGGACAACCACTGATGTATATTCAATGTCATAGAAGTTCTGGGATAGATTCTATGATGTCTCCATCTGTCTGTGTCTGTTTATCTATTTCATATTTTTGCCTTGTTTCCTCATTCTTTCCTTCTACCTCACACAGACACCCGCATGCTTATCTCTCCTTTATTTCTCTCTTTCTAAATACAGCCTTGAGTTTATGTATCCAGTATCTCAATCAGGGAGTTCTTTTATGTCTCAGATGTATGTAAGCCGCCTACCAAGCAAGTCATGATGGGAACGCAGTAAGCCTTACATCTCTCTTAGACGCACAGATGATGACACGGCTCAGATGCAGATGGAAACAGCTGTGGATTACAGATAGCACATCCAACCCATCACTCTGCACCTCTTTCTTTTTATGAGTGAACTATGGCTGACAGGTTGACCGCACATCACTGATTAGATACACCAGATGATGCTGGACTGTGTCCCTATGCGCTGCGTCTTGTACAATAAATCACTGTAACTTGACAGTGGTGGTGTGGTGTTACTGGTGTAGGTTTTAAAAGTTTATATGTACCTAATTCATTAGCCATGCTGGTGGTGTGGCTCTAGGGATGGCAACGTCAGTCCAACTCTTTGGTCCAGACTGAAATATCTCAGCAACTACTGAATGGATTGTCAAGATATTTTGTACAGACATTCATGGTCCCCAGAGGATAATCCTAACTACCCGAAGCAGCCACCAGCTGGTCAAAGTTTTCACTTATCCTGCGAAATATGTCAGCATCTACTGGATGGACTGAACACTCATAGTTTCCAGAGGATGAATCCTAAAGACTTTGGTAAATCTCTGCCTGTTCCTCTAGTGCCATCATGAGGTTCACAATTGTAGTTTTGAGTGACATCTATCTCACATTAACTATTGGATGGATTGTCGTGAAATGTGGTAGAGACATTCATGTCCCCCATAAGATGAACTGTATTTGCTTTGGTGATCCTCTGACTGAGGTGGAGCAGGTGAACAGTTTCAGGTTCCTGGGAATCAGCATCACAGAGAACTTGACTTGGTCATCTCACATCTCCACACTTTACGCCTGTATTTTTTGAGGAAGATAAAGAAGGCTAAATTCCCATGCCACGTTCTTGTCAGCTATTACAGAGGAGAAATAGTAAGCATCCTGACTGGAAACATCACAACCTGGAGGGCTCTGCAGCGGGCGATTAAAACTGCTCAGAAGATCATTGGTACCCATCTCCCGAGCATCAGTGATATCAGTGAGGTGAGGTGCCTACGCAGAGCCCAAAGGATACTAAAGGATAGCACCCACCCAGCCACAGCCTGTTCACCCTGCTGCCTTCTGGGAAGAGGGGGCATGAAGTTTCAGCTGCCACACCACCAGACTACAGAGCAGATTTTCCCCCCAAGCTATAAAACTTTTAAGCTCAAATTCATCCTCAGCACTGCTTCATAGTGTCCTCTACTATCACTGGTACATATATCATCATTGATTATAGTTAATTTCTGTATACCATTTTTATTATTGCTCCTGTATTAATGTATATTGTCTGCTATGTAGCAGAATATAACCTGTTATATTGTGACAAAATAAATCTACCTACCTAACGACCTACCGACTTTACATTTACCTACTAATTAGGAAAATGCTTATAATTTGCCAAAATCTTGCCAATTGTGACCAATTACCTGTAAAACTAATCCCACCATCTACAGCTGTACTTTGTGTTTAGTGCTAATTAGCAAATGTTAGCATGCTAACACGTTAAACTAAGATGGTGAACAAATGTTTACCATCAGCATTGTCATCATGAGCATGTTAGCATGCTGATTTTAGTATATTGCTCAAAGCACAGCTATGTCTGAAGTACAGCCGCACAGCTTCAATAGACTTGTGAAAAAACTCTCAAAAAAGTCTCAATTGTCTCAGTAATTCATTGCATTTATAGGCAGAAGGTGTGACAGCGATGCAACTGAACTGAAAAAAGGTTGAAAAAAAAGATGTCTGTGTTTAACACCTGCATTGCCATATAAGCTAAAACCTGCCTACAGTAAATGACCTGTCAAGTCCCCAAAGGGAAAGCCATCAGGGGAATGATAATCGTTCTGCTTGGTGAATGGACCAGGCTGTACCAGGTGTTGGAAGGGGGGAGGAGGTCGCCCAGTCATGTGGCACAGGGAGGTCTGGCACCACATTCTGTTAGAAAGAGGACCAAAGCTCCACTTGGCAAACAATACTTCTGTATAGTGAGGACGGATGGCACAGACACAGTTCTGACCTTCCTGCAAGGGCTTGGCCACAGGACTGACCCATTAGAAGGGAGATTCATGAGCGACTCCCAAGTGACGAAGCTAGAGTTTACTGGAAAACACATTAGCCCTTTCACTGTTGGCCCCCGTGTGGAAATGCCCACTTAATGTTGCCCAGCATTGCTTGCCACAAAGGAGGAAAAACAGAGTCATAGGTTATCCTCTATTCATTAATTAGGTGCTTATAGCCGAGAACTCAAACACCTTCAGACAAAGACATCCAGAGACTATCATTAGAAAATCTAATCATCAAAGTGATGGAAGGATAATATCCAAAAAGCACAATTAAAATAATATATATATTAGAGACATTACATGATTAAAATATGTGCAATATAAAGCAGATATCAAACAGACTGGAATGGTGCACTGTTCATCTGCAAATACACATTTAAAAACAGCATCTTTCATGCACAGGCTTTGTGCACGTGCAGCAGGAAAAAATGGTGTCAACTTTCACAGTGAGGGATCCAAAAATAGACCTCTTTCCAATTGGGGATAACATTTGTAGGCACACAAAAGCCCATGATAATCTTTCAATTTTAGGGGAGAACAAAACAATTAAAACAGAAAACACAATGGAACAATCTGTGACAGTGTAAGCACCCGGAGTGAAACAAAGGGAATTAGGACACTTTATGTGCTACAACAAATAAAGGCTGTGATAGGATAGCATGTAAGGGGCTGAAGTCCCCCTAGGACGTGCTTCTACATTGTTGCATTTTAATTGCATGGAAGCATCTTGATGCCGGGAAAAATCTGACCGGGATTCCTGACCTTGTCTGTCACTCTGATGCCTGCTGATGGAGGTCGTAAACTGTCTCAAAACTGCTTTCTGTATCAGCAGCATAACAATGGATTTGCAGCACTTTGTCATCGTCAGTGAAATGACCACTTTTTTTTTTAAAACAGCAAAGATGTAAACCACTGTTACTGAAAGCTGTGAATATCTTTATCAACAAGAGTATTCATTACGACACAATAAAAATAAATGATCATGTCGTTAGCTTAAAAATGGCAGGTCAACTGATTTTGAACACATTTGCCTTTCACTATAATATAACATTCTTCGTCTACATAGTGTATCATATCAAAGGGACTTCGTAAGTCAGTCTTATAGAGTCCCTTTGATATGTTTATTGCCAACAACATAAAAATACAAAATTATATCAAGGCAGACAGAAAGTAATTCTGACTGACACATGAAAATGTTTAGATTTTTCTAACTGGATTACTGCTCACATATCTTCACTCACATGCCATAATCAATTGCACCTTTCCTTTCTCATACATGTTTAACCAACTACTGGGTTATTGGGGACACGCATCAGTGCTTGTGTTCTCCCTGAGGCTATGGCTGGCAGTCATAGATGATGCCTCAACTGCTCAACACTCCTCTCTGTTTCTCCCCTTCCCTCTCTATGCCTGTCTTTTCTCCTCCTACTGCACACCTTTTAAATGCAAGCCTGCTGGTATTAATCTAGCTTTTCAAAAATATTGTGTATATTACAGGGGAACAATGTGTTGGTTTATACGCAAGGCATCATCACAAATAATGCTTTGTGTGCTTTGCTCCACAAGGCTCACAACATGTGATTTTTCTAAAACCTGTTTTTTAGTAGAAAATCATAGTAAATAATGATGAGCCGATGATTTAAGCCGTACTGCGATTAACGTTTCCCCTTTGTTCTGACAGTGGTGCAAAATAAGCCAGCTTTTGAGATCCAAGACTTTTATAACAGGCATGAAAAATGAGCAAGAAACGCACCATGGCAACCATGTTATGTGAAATGTATTCATTAACTGTCATCATTTTCTCACTAAATGTTCCTTGTTCCTTTTTTAGAGATAGCCTATGCATGTTACTTTTTCTCAAACCAGAGAATACCTTCATTTTGACCAAAATCTTGGACCAACTCCTCTCTTACGTAGTTTTGTGTAACACATCACTCAGCAGCAATTAACAAGATGCAGGCCTATGGCTGGAGACAACACTGCATTGGATTTTTACACTCTCAACTTTCCTATCATACTCAGTCTATTGCTATAACCATTCACCTTTCCCACACTGTGATGTGAAAGGAAAGAAAAGGGCAAAGCAGCATCTTTTAAGTCTTGCCCCTGACATGAGACCATCAAATCATCTGGTGCTCAGAGTGAGCTGCACGAAAAGAAAAATATATATAAATCTATTGACTCCAGTGGCCAAACTGACACCATGGTATAAAGATGCCTGGCTACTCTGCCCAGTAGAATTCAATTCTGGGGCACTTCACCACCTCAGCCCCTGACCCACTGGACCAGGAACAGACCTGTGGCAATTAGGGATTTGGTGTGACTGTGACAGATGTAGGTTTTGATGAAGACATCTCTTGGCTGCCACCGACATTCCTGTTAGCTGTTTAAGTACACGTCATAGCCATGACAGCTATACCCTATAGCTTACCCCACCACTGGTTTATCTAATGACCAGAGGAAGTGTAGTCATGATGCAACATTTAAATCTTATACAAATAAAACATAATTTTAGTCAAGTGTTTAGTTAACTTAACACTATGACCGGGGTTTCCCTAACTGATCACCTGCTTTATCTGTTTAACCAATTGTTAGGACAGATTATCATTAGTGCATAGTACATGAAGATTGACAAACTTAACAGCCAAAAGAAAACAAAATGACCATCATTTGGCAAGTGGCTTCTTGTATGCAGCTCATGAATCTGAATCTGAATTAATTAGGGCATCTTGACATCCCCTGTGCCTTGATTGGTTTTAAACATTTTAAGTAGTGGAACTGCCATTAGTACTACAGTTGGTTCATTGCCAGTTGTGTTGCCAGAGTGGCTGACAGATTCATTTTACAGCCACAAGAAATAGTGCACAGATTTGGCTTGCCTGAAACCTCCATGTGAACTGAATGAGCTGCTTGTCAATAATGTGGGTTACAGTTCATTTCAGTTAGTGCACGACCTAGAGCTGAAGGGATGTTGGTGACTTAACCGTGGTCATCAACAGTGCACAGGACCATGGTAAAGGCACCAGGGGCACTTGATAAGGACAGTTTCCTGTAGCCTACACGTGGCTTTCACACCTCTGCGGCCATGCAGTGCTAGAAAAACATTTAAAGTTGGAGCAGCCTCCTGATCACAAGTGGAAACAGCATCCCATCTTCTATTACAAAACGATCACGGATGTTGTCACTGTAGCCCATTTCTACTTAAAAGCACATGCACACATTAACTGAGAAGCATCACAGCAGAACCTGACACAGCACCGAATAACTGATCACGGTTTTTAAACAGCTCTCTAAATCAAACTTGTGTTTTTGGACTTAAGGTAAAGCCATTCACTTGTACACGCACGCAGCCTGTGAAAGAAAAAAAACAGCCTACAGATCCATGCAGCAGGCTTTTTCATCATGCCCCCAAATCAGGCTGGATGTGAGGACAGCCGGAGGCAAATCCAAAAAAAACCCACCTTTAAGACACTAGGTCGTGCAAAAAATAATAGCATGACTGTGCTTATTGCACCCCCACCCCTCCTCCTCCTCCTCTCTGGTCTCAGGAACGCAGGACAAGCCCTTTTCCCCGCATTCAAGGCGTAACGGCGCAAAAATAATCTGAAGGACACCCCGCCTCCCCCTTTCCCTCACCTGGCATATCGTCTTCAAAATCCATGTCGTCTTGTCCCTCGTCTTCATTACTCAGGGACCCCGGCATCTTTATCTCATAGCCCCCAAACCCCCTTTTAGACTGAGAATACTGAAAGTTAACCCTCCAGACGCCGCAGCTCAGTCTCTTTCTTCACCCAAAAAGAAATGTATTCGTCGCTCAGTTTAAAAAAAAAAAAGCAGTGAATCTGGGGCACGCTATCTCTCTCCAGGAGTGAAAAATATAAAATAACATTTACATTTTTTTCTACTGATCTCTATCCAGGTCTCCCAGTCTGAAAAATAAGAAAGACAAAAATGGAACACACATGCCCAGATTGTGACGTCTGGTCTGTTGCCATGACGATACATCCCATAATTTCACCCACAACTAGTTAGTCATGCCTTCCTAGTTACCACTTTAACTAGTAGTGTGCAAAAAAATAAAAAAAAAACCACCGTGCGGCATCGCCATGTGCCGCTAATAGTCGGATCCACTCCCGCGCCTGTCGCCTTCCCATTTCCTTTTGGAAGTCCGGAGAATTGAGGCAGAAACTTCTTCTCACACAGCTGTTCATGCACAAGCTTTGCTCTAATTACGAAGCCATGCTGTAAATGGGAAATAACATTTATTTCTCCTGAAGGGAAAATGTTTGTCAATTAATATTTTTGGGGGTCTAATTGAATTAATGCCATAGGGACGACCTGTCTCAAAATATGTGGCTTCATTTTGCAAACTTCCACCCCAAGACAACAACCCGATGACTGCATGCTGCGAGAGAAGTCCTGACTGCCAGTGGTCTAACAGTTGTCAAGGTTACCACAGCTGTAACACAAGATACCCCGCAGAGAGCTCACTGGAGACAGCACGTGAGTTTCAACTTCACTTCATGTCAGAAATACACAAGAGCTGGAAGTGTCCCGACTGCACATGCTTCACTGGTGCTTTTTCACTGTGGTCATTTTCCAATTACTTATAATCAGCATAATTGTTGTTTATCATACGTTTTTCTCTATTAACAAAATGCACCTATGTATACTTTTACATTTTGTTCATTAAATTAGCTTTGACACAGATTTCTGTACATATGGCACCAAAGGAAAATAACGTTTTCTCATTGATGATCAATTCATGTAAATGTACCAAAGAAGACAAAATTAAATACTCTTAATGGCCAGTTTTAATTATGCATCAAAAATTATTTTCTAAAAACACATTCATCTGGTATGTACTGTGCATAAGCAACTGTGCTGTGTAATGCAAAAAAAAAAACAATTAAAGCTTAATAAAAAAAAAAAATTAAAAAGACAGATTTTCTTTCCTCATTTGAAATTTTATTAAAAGTGGTGTCAGATTTAATCTTCATCCTCCTCCTCCTCTTCGTCCTGGTTGATCTGGAAGTAGCGCAACTCATAGCTCTCCTTGGTGTTGGCCACGACCCGCAGCCAGTCCCTGAGGTTGTTCTTTTTCAGATACTTCTTGGTAAGATACTTCAAGTACCTGACAGAGACGAGGAGAATGGAGAAAACATTACAGAAAAATCTGTCAAAAATAGGTCATACATAGATTATCCCTATAATTCAGCTACCAAAGTGTGGACTGCTAGCTGGAGAGGTGCCAGTTCACCTCCTGGGCACTGCCGCTCTGCCATATTGCAGGGCATGTGTAAAATGTATGTAATACCAAAGTGTAAAAAACTGACTTTCCGTTAGAGGGATTAATAAAGTTGTATTCTTTTCTATTCACTTTGACTCTACACCAGAGTTTGCAGGGATAAGGCTGATAATAACATGCAATAATATGCATTTAGCCATAATGCAATAAAATCCTAATTTCATTACAAAATTGGGTAAAGCAAGTTTTTTGTATTATGGATTATTAACTGGCCTGAAATGACATACAGGTCAATTCAAATAAGAAAAGCTGTTTCCAGATCTGGGGTTCTCAGGACTCATTACCTTCAAGCACACGGATTAAGCAAGTATTGTTTGTCACTTGCAGATATGCAGTGTATGTATAATTGAATCAATCTGAGAATAATATGGCAGACCTATTTTACACAGATTAATTACAGTGGAAATAATAGTAACACCCCAGTCATAATATTAAGAGCTCCAATTAAGAAAGATAGTGTTAGAGTCACCCTCTGGTGGTGGTGTTCCTAGCTCAGACTGAAATAGTCGTCATGCACCTGTTTATTCTTGTCAATTCTTTGAATTAGTTTATGCAGATCATCTTGACTTCTCTTCGTATATGTTTTAACTTAGCCAGTGCACTGACTGTTACAGTAGTAGACTTTTACCCACTTAACCTTTGCAGTATATACACAGAATGAGTTAAAATGGACTTTGTTGGTGGTGCTCGAAGTGTTGAAATACAAATAAGTTGCTCAACAGCAACATCTCTTTGCTGATGATAATGAGACAAAAACATTTTGACACCTCAGTGCTTTGATTTCAGGGGGTCATTTATATGTTCCTCCTGTGTCCCCTAGATATACATGACACATACTGGGAACATGACAATGACCCCCAGTTCTAGGGTTAGAAGCACAGGAACCTGCGAACATAGATACACTCCTGATTTCAGGGCCCTGTTATCGTGCATGCTGGCTCACTGTCACAGCTTAGCTGGGACAACTGAACAGAACCATGCTTTTCCTGCTATATCAAGTCAGTCTGCTGTAAATAAGGCTTTTTAAAATTTTATTTTGTTACTGTTCCTTCAATAGAGTAGTTCCTGATGGAAAACAAAATCCCACTTTTATTGTATTGGGCTGGTGGCACAAGCCTCTGCAGAAAAGATTTGTACAAATAAAGCCCCACTGACTGCACAGCTAGATACCACTATGAAGTCCACAAATTATCCCAATCTCCCATGTCCACAAGCTAAAACTAAAAGATTAAATGGAAAAGACAGAAATCTCTGAGATACAGTATTTTCTGGCCATCCCAAAGTGTATGAAAGTAGATAAACTTAAGTTTCCCCAAGGGTAATTAGCTGTTTTTTTCTCCATCACCACATCAAGCTGATGTGTGGTGAGCGTTCTGGTACAAAATGGCTGCCGTGCATCACCCAAGTTGGTGCTACACATTGGTGGTGGTTGAGGGTAGATTCCCACCCCTTTCCTCTGAAGCGCTCCATTATTATTATTATTATTATTATATTAGTATCAGGTGTGCCTCACAGTCCTTAGGCATTTAATGCCTGAACCACAGGCAAACCCACACTTATTCTATCAATGCTGAAACTCAAAACAGTTTGCTTCGTGCATTAGAAAGGAACCTTTAACCATTCTTCATCACATCTGTGGTAAAGGCAAAACTGAAGAAAAGTAGATGATGTTAAGTAATTTTTTTAAACATGTTTTTCAGGCTTAGTTCTCAACCTCTCACACACAGCTTCCATTTAGTGGTAAACCACAAACTTTTACAGGCAACATTTGAAGTCTCCAAGAGTGAGTAATAAGAAGACACATTTCAGGTGGAGTACGACTACGACTTGCAAAAACACCATATCAAATTAGATAGGTTTATGTATAGTGAAATTTTGTCACCGGTTATTACTTGACTGATAAGAGTCGCATTGTGTTTAGTACCTCTTTGAGAAGGGAACTTCAGAGTTGACCGAGATTTTACTCTTGCTCCTTTCAATAGACACCACACCACCGCCAAGGTTTCCAGCTTTGCCGTTCACCTTGATGCGCTCCTGCAGGAACTGTTCCTGTAAGTGCAGAGGTCACAGCAGGTCACACACAGCAAAGAGTGGTACACATAAGCCTGAATTTCATATCAAAAGGTGTCAGATGTACAGGTAAAAACTCTTCCAAGTACTGACAGGTGACACATTGTTAGTTTCTATTAAAACCACACTGGATTATGTCTTTCTTTCTACTGTGAACTGACAGCAACCATCAAATACAGTGACTCGGGATTGATCCCACTGATATGACAGCAGTGTTTGACACTCAGTGCTCTTGACTGACAGTGTTGCACACTGTTTAACACACAATGTGTCTGAACTGGTCTACTCACAAAGTTTGCAGCATCCATGATGCCATCCTCTACAGGGTGAGTGCAGTCCAGGGTAAACTTCAGGATCTGCTTCTTCCTCTTCCCACCCTGCTTCTTGACCACCTGCTTTTTCTAGCACAGAAATTGAGAGGGTTCAAAAACTCATACAGACAACCATCGCCACATAATGTAACTTAAAAAACTGTTATTGTAACACAGGCGAAATAAAATTGCCAATTATGTCGAAATATCATAAGTGATAAGCTGTTTTTTCTGTACTTCACATAAAACTTCACTCCTGATGTTCCCCGATGACTACTGCTAGCTATCGTTAGCATTCTCGTTAGCAGTTAGCCCAACGTGGTGTTAGACGACACAGTAAACAAAGCTAAATAAAAAGGCTAAACCATCCGTGGCTCCTCTGTTGCTGTACACTAGAGATTTACGCTTCTACGAATGCGAAAGACAAGTTAAAACACATCGTCTGTATGTGGTTTATTTGATCGTTTCACTACTCACAATCGGGGCCATGGCTACGAATTTCAGCAAAAAGGAAGGAGAAAAGGCTGCGCAGGAAGTATAAAACCCGGCCGCAAAATCGATCGCATCGATTTATCTGGCATTGATTAAGCGGTTTGTGATTTCATTTGTACTGTTTATAATTACGACCCAGTTATCGTGCGTGTTAAATATATATTAATATGTTAAATTTAACGTTATAGTTATTTAATTAACTTTAACAGCAGACACATGTAGCCTACAGTATCAAACAAACCGATCAATTATAACATCAAAGGAGTGAGCAAACTCCATCCTGATGAAGAGGTGAGCTGAAAGTGTTTGAAAAAGCTAATTAAGTGCAACTTGAGTCTCCATTATTTGGTAACGCTTATTTTCCATCGCTAATTTCCTAATAATGTCTAAAGGGTTTCCTGTTAAAGACTGGACATTGGAACAAATTATAAGGAAAACAGATGAACTAGTTACAATTAATTGTACGTTAACCCTGGGAGTCAGTGCACAGCAGCAGTTCAGCTTAAAATGAAATGCTATTTGTCTAAGCATAAATGAACATTAAATGAAGGATTAGTTAATATTTAACTGTGTTTAAACTAAACAGTTTATTTATTACTAAATTACATAGTTTTAAATTATTAGATAGCCCTTTTTTATCAGATGTATCAAACAGTTTCATTCACCACAGTTTCACTATCAAGATTTTCACAATTTTACTCTTAAATTAGTATTTTATGTATTTTTCTTTAGTAAGAAAGTATTGTTATCGCTTTTATGCAGCATAATAATACCAAGTTTAATTTATGTAGCACTACTCTAAAACGCAAAGGGCTTTGAAAGAATTAAAATAATTCTTTCTGTGACAAGTTTAAGTGTGAACAGGTTCAACAATTTGCAATGTTATAATTTCCACCCCTCACCCACCATCCACCCTGCCTTCGAGTCCAAGACATAACAACAGAGTGACATTAGAAATAGGACAACTGTATTTTTAATCTGTGTGGGACAGCAATATTAAATGTCCCTTTTGCACAGCCCCCAAGTGTTGCACTGGGGGCTGGCATGAAGTGTGTGCCGTCAGCTGCCTGGCGGAGGGACCCCATCGGACCACTATTGAAGAGTTTCTGCATTGCTCTCATTCCTGCTGGGGGTAGCTGATAACACCACTGAAGGGTAAGACAGTGGCTCTCTGGGCTTTCTGCAGACTGGCCTATTGCATTTACAGTTGGATTTGTCGGCTGGATAAAATGTTGGTGCTGATAATGTCTTTAATGTTATTCATTTGCCTTCTTTGGATTGTGTGTTGTCACTGAAGCCCTGGGCACTCACAACACATCTGACAAGGTAAGAGAGAAACTGCTCCTCTTGTTTGTTTGTTTTTTTAACACCTGACTCCCTCGATTAAAGTCTGCTTTCTCTTATAATAACTGGAACGATTGGACCATAACACATGTTTTGTGTTCAGTGATGTGATGATGGGGCTTTTAAAACTTGTCAATCAAGTGATACTGCCATTATTCACATACTCTGTTTGCAGATGGCAGGAGGAATCTTCACCAACTTGGAAAATATCTGTAATGTGGATTGTACGAATGTCCACCCCCTGGTTTGTCACCTGTGCCATGAGCAGTACCAGTCCCCGTGTTTGTTGGACTGCTACCACATCTTCTGTGCCCGCTGCCTACGAGGCCGGACCAATGACAGCCGTCTCAGCTGCCCCCTCTGTGGGTAAGAGATAGCAGTGTGACTTATTTAGGATGCATATAGATGATCAAACCAAGTTTCTGAACTAGAAATGGATGTTCAACACAGTGTTTTGTGTCTGCATAGGATATCTGAGCCTGGACATCACACGTGTGGTACTAAGCCATAAATCCCTAAACAAACAGAAAATATGGAGTCCAAAGGTCAAGGACTGGCTGGTTGGGTGGCTTATAGACACAATCAGTTTGGATTACAACCTCACACAGCTTGTTTCATGACGAACATTTGGTGATGCTGTGTGATGAGCAGGTGATTTCAAACGGCTCATACATGATTAAGCTGTTTAAATTTTTTTTTCTGTGAATCCCCACTGAGGGTCAAACGTTTTGTGTGAAAAGCCATATTTTCCCCAAAGGCCCCTGTTTTGGGCAGCATTGCTCAAAGGGATTCGTTCCACATAAGTTGATTAGTAGATTGGTCTGGTTCATGCAGGAGATTTGAGGGGAATCCCATTGGTTTCAGAGAGCATCAAGTCTCTCTGTTTTGGTTTGAGGGTGCAGCTCAGTGACCCATTGCTGGCCTGGTCGTGGTAGAACAGGCATGAGTGGCTGGAGCAGCTGCAGGGTCATCCCGGATTCTGATTTAGTCCTTGGCCCCAGCGCACAGCGGGGCTGGCAAGTTTCTCTAAGACCAGTCACACAGCAAACAAAGCATACTGGTATTTGGAACTGGTGCCAGCAGCTTAGGGCAATCAAAGGCAGTCGCATGACACCAATCCATTTCATCCCCTATTAAGGAATGACTCATGGTTAATAGTCACCTTCAGGTCTGGAGTATTCACTTTGCCCCATTAAAGCATAAAGGGATGTATAGTAAAGGACCTCTACTGCAAGTGAAGTTATTATACCAGCAGTTTTTTCTTGTGTCAGATACATGACCCAGATTTTTTCATTTCTCTTGTGTGTGGAGAAAGAGAATCAAACAGCAATGCTGAGTTTCAATTTCACTGCATTGTTCTCAACTGTTCATGTGTTGTCCCTTAGATACAGTTTCATTGACAGGATTGATTAACTTTATCATCCCAGAGGGAAATTGGTTTGCAGGTTGGGCACAATAAAAAAAAAAGACAGTTTACACATGGCAGACACCCACAGGAAACAGTACACAATACACAGCACCACCATGCAGTGCTTCTAAAGTATGGAGATTTAATATGAAAAAACTGATGTTAATCACACTGAGAACTGATTAAAATACCATAATCATCCCTGATGAGCTCCTGGGTTCTATTTCTGCTCAGTCATAACTATGTTTTTAAAACAGTGTTTCTGCTCAGGCTATATAGTGTATGTTTTAATGCATAATCGCCCACATTCTTTAGACATGCTGGGACTACACTGTGAGCTAACTGTAAATTAAATAGAATGATAAAATGACCTAGACAAATTGGCTGAACCTCAATCGACTCCCACATATATCTACCTCATAGCTATTTAATATGAACCTGTGTTGGGGTAGATAATGTCCACTAGTCAGCTGTATAAATCAACAGCGGTGCTTTTATTCATAGCACACGAAACTGAGAAGTGTGGAGGGAAAACCCAGGAAATCATTGGTTTTCTATGGAAATAACCCGGTGAGCAGGGAGCCGCTTTGCTCTGCTGCCTGGCAGCGACTATTTCCATCGGCAGCAGCAGTCTGCTAACAGCTGCTCACTCAAGAACCGCGTAATCTAGGAATTCACTACTCTGCTATTAGTAGAACACAATAGATCCCCGTTGCTATGAAAACTAGATAGAACAGGCACAGCAGACAGGGGTGAGGAACATTTGTGTCACTTCAACTGAATCATAATGAGGCAAACAGCATTATGTTTAAAGCAAACAGGCCTGTGCAAATGGGGCTAATGTGACAGAAACTGGCCTCTGCATCTGCCAGTGTTGTCTGTTCTACCTGAGATCAAAAGGTCATTGTGCACACGTCTTTGGTCTAACAAGAATTGGCTCTTTAAAATCAGGACTAGGCAAGCTTCTGTTTAATAAACAATTAGTCAGTCAAGACAAAAGTATTTGACTGTTTTGAGCTTTTCATTTTAGCTGTTATTGCCTCCTGAAACATGGAGATTTGCTGCTTTTCTGGTATTTTGTTCTTCTCTTGTCATCTCAGGGTTTTGGATTGATGGTTAAATAAAAGAAGGAATTTAAAGAATTTTTTTTACTGTTTTCTGATAAAATGATTAATTGATAAAGATCCAAAAATTGTCATGTAAATCTGTAAAAAGCACCTAGAATCTAAATTAAGTCTTTTTTCATAGTGAAGTTTCAACTCACTGACTGTTCCTCAGACTAATTATGCAGATTAGTGCAGAAAATTAGTATTTGAATCTAAGTCAACAGATAACATTACACACTGTCTTTCAACATCTGCCAATTCAAAAAGCAGAGCCAAACTGTCAATTTAGATAACACTTTATTCAGATGATGTCATGCTTACAGGTGTGTAAAAAGATTAATTTGTCACACAGGATGTGGTCCTCAGAGAAAAAAAAACCTTTAAGTCAGAGATGACACAGCGCCATCTTCTGGGATGTCACAAGAATGCAATAACCAAGGAGTTAAAGAATTTACCTTTAACAGCAGCTTCCATGTTTTTATGTTTAATTTATTTCCAAAGCACATTTAGATAACTTATAATTCCTCTCACTGATTAATATACTTATGGAAACAACCATTCACCCAGTGTTTAACATAAAATGTATGAAAATGGGAGAAAATATGGAGCGATATAATTACACTGGGTTTTTGACAAGACATTATCAACTGACTGAGTCCTTTCAGCTTGTGCTGGCGGTTCATTTCTCGGCGGTTCATTTATCGTCTTGATATCCCTCAGTCTTCATCTGATTCAGACCTAGGTCTTCATTCTGCTCAAACGTGCGGGTGTACTTCTCAACAGTCATCTCGGGATCTGGCTCCGGGGCGTACACATTCTGCAAATAGCTGTTCCCTGCCGGGTCATCCAGGATGAAGTGGACATTCATTTTTCCAGCCATAATCTTGTCTATTTTTTCCCCAAAGTCACTCAGCTTCTGTACCCGATCTGTCGTGCTACTGTCACCGCAGGTGAAGGGGTTTTTGGAGACAATCAGATCTTTGATGTCCTTCAGCAGCCCCTCCAGAGTGGTGAACTTTCCACCCACAGCTGCCATCCCCAGCTCAAACTCCAGCTCTGGAATGATGATGCCACACGTCTCTGACTTGAGCACGTCTCGGGTCATGTCTGATATGTCGGTGATGTGAAGGGAGATTTTGGTGCCCAGCTCCTCTGTGGCTCCACCTGATTTCACCTCATTGGTCCGATGGCCACAGCTGTCACAGTTAGTCGCCATTATGATGACCTCCTTGAAGTGAGGGATCTGGACAAGCTTCATATTGGTTGAGGCCGGCGCGTTGCATTCTGGGCAGTTGGTGTTGAAGACCAAAACCTCATCTCTCATGGCCTCCAGGTTGTTGCTAGCTGGTTCCTTGTCCAAATCCTCTTCCAAATCATCGTCAGCCCTTAATCCCAGCAGTATATCCTGCTGGATCGTCCGCGTGAACCGGGACAAAGTGAGAGCCTCATCTTTCTGAGGGGCGGCAGGATTTTCCACAAAACTGTTGCCAGATGGATCCTCAATCACGAGTGTGAATTCGTCTTCAACCTCTTTTAACTTCCTCAACTTCTGGATGAATTCATGTATCTTTTCAGCCATCTCAGGGTCAACTTCTCGACGGACACGCTGGTCTTGTTCCAACCCTGCAACTGCTCGGTCTAAAAGGCCCTCAATGGTACTAAGTGCGCCTTTCTGGGTGAAGGGAGGGATTTCAAAATCCAGTTCAGGGATCCTGGTCGTCGCACTGTCTGATTTCACAACCTCCCGGTTCAAGTCCTCTTTGGTTTTGACTTTCAGAGTGTAACAAATGCCTTGATCCTGAATCCGGCCTGCAGACTGGACTTCGGTGTTTGACCAGGCGCAGTTGTCACATCTGAAAGAACTGACGATGATTTCTTTAAAGAAGGGTATTTTGGTCATGAGTAACCGTGTCATACCATTTTTAAAGCAGTTCATACACAGGCTCTCGATTTCAGTAGGCTCCCAGTCGCTGTCTTCAGCGCCAATATCTTTAAAAACGCTCCCACCTCGCACATTTTCCTCTCCAATCGCAGACATTTTCAACGTCGAATATGTGTCCCCAGTAGACTTAGATGCGTTCTTGCTTAGTCGTATATTTTTCTGGAACTTTCTACTTGTCACACTTTCACCTACGCACACGGTTGCTTCGTCGTGTTTGACAGCCTCTTCCGCATTATCTTCTTCTACGGCGGCGGTGTCCCGGACGCCACTGCTGCCCCCTCAGGTGTCCTGCAGTACTGTTTTCTTCTTTATGAAATTAATGCTTATTTTTGTCTTCTATTTTATTTTACAGGTTTTAAATCTAATATAATGTATGTGTGTCTTTTTATATGGCTCGGTGCACAGATTTGAATTGCCTTGTTATTGAAAGAGGTTATTCAAATACATTTTCCTTTTAAAAGGCAGCGAATATTTTCATATTTGTGAATTCAGTGGCGATGCCTTATAGATTTGTCCAGCAGTGGAGGGCATGCTGTGTTGTTAGACAGATTTGGTTATACCAGAGTTAGCTTGTGCTTTCAGTTTAAATTGTTTATGTGAAAAACTAATATTTCACTGCTATGATTTTTTTCCATCAATGTTTGTTTGTTGTTGCTACTTGTTTCTTTTTCTTTTTAAATGCTGTGCTTGGAAAGATATATGTAGGCTTATTTGTTTTCCAAACTTGAGATCTGTGGTTGCCCTTGGAATGGATTGAATTTGCTTTGGATTTTAAATTTCTTGACATATGACGTATAATCTATTCATAAACACAAATTAGTTACCTTGTTAACTAATATAAAAAAATACATTTGCTAGCTTTTCCTCATTGAAAAATCAAATCTATGAATACATAAACACTGTTCATTTCAAAAGTTTTAACTACTATCTTCACTGGAAATTTGACGTTTCTACATCACATTTCCGTTCTATAAGTTGCATATTGAACCACGGGCATCCAAACTTTTCTCTAAACAAATCACTCAGGCTGTCTGATTGTCTGTCTTTGCCACAGTTACCCATCCATAGTAAAAGGAAATAGTGCCCTCCCTCCAGAGGACCGTCTGCTCAAATTCCTGGTCGACAACAATGCGGACGCTGAGGAGACGGTGCAGTGTGCCAACTGTGACCAGGAAAGTAACAAAAAGGTACAAACTGACAGACTGACCCACATGAATTCACATTCAAACAGTGGGCTTGCATTTTCAAAAACATGATTACGTCATAGAAAGATATTGAAAAAATATACAGATGTTAGAAATTAATGTACACATACAGTATGTACAATAAGGAAGTGTTGGTGGCTCACAATAGCACAGGAAGTACGCCAGAAATCATGTTAAGCAAAACATCATTACTGCAGAGAGCATGTGCGTCCTGTATTGCTTTATGTCTCTGAGGACATAAGAGAGAAATTTAAGGTTAAACAAGGATGAATCCAGACTTTTAATTAGGGCATTAAAGCCATTAAGTTGATTTTTTTTAAAGTAATTATGACCTCTTTCAAATTTTTTTGATGTCACAAGTTTTTGTTTGTAAGGAAATGAGATAATCCTGATAAACATGAGTGCAGTTTCTATATTTTTCTCAGTGTTCAAATCCCATTCTGCCACAATGTCTTTTTTTGATGCTGTCACTGGGGGAGCGCCAAAGTCAGAGTTTTTAAAATTACACACATAATTTGCCTTGTGTAGCCTTAAACAATATGAAACATAAACATCTCCCCACTTTGTCTTTCAGTTGCATTTTCTATTATTTTCTTCCATACAGGAGGCAGGGGTGATGTTCTATTGTAACACTTGTAACCAGCCACTGTGCGCCGCCTGCAGAGAGTTGACTCACAAGGCCAGAATGTTTTCCCACCATGAGATCGTATCCCTGGCCAAACGAACCAAAGCCAAACACAGAAAGTGCTGTGAGTGCCACCTGTAATTTACTCCAGAAGATTTGCAGGCCCACAAGACGTTATAACGCAAGGGCAGAAACATGTTGCTCATGTGAGGAGTAGTCCCTCCTGTGTTCTGCTTACATTTCCAAGACTTAAGAAATATGAAAAACTTGGTAAACATCAGCCGTTCTGTGTTTGTATTCTGAAAGCTCTCGTTTTTCACTAACCTGCATCACTGGAAAAACTGAATACTCTCACAGTCCGGTGGGCTGAAGTTAAAAGGCATCACTGTCTCCACAGCTCTTCATGAGGAGCCCTACATCCTGTTCTCAACAGAGAATAAGTCAATGCTTTGCATCAAGTGCTTCCGAGACACACAAGTGTGAGTGAATCCTCTCAAAATGTATGACAGTTAGAAGTCCTTGTCTTGTCTTGTCTCTCTTCTCTTCTCTTCTCTTCTCCACATTAAATTAGTTGTTGTTTGTTTACCACAGGGAGAGTCGGACTCACTGCATTGATATTGAAACAGCTTACGTGCAGGGGTGTGAGATGTTGGACCAGGCTGTACTGGTGAGAGTCATGTCTGTTCATATACACGTTTGTTTGAATCTATTAACATAAAGGAGGACTATTTTTTAACAATATTTTGAGCATTGATTAATTAATTACGGTTAAATACAAGTAACTGCTCATAGTTGTGCTTTGGGTGCTCTGTGTCAAAACCATACAGAAGTGTAAAATAATGAAACAGGCAGTACTGGAAATTATAATCTTCATTGTGACAAGCTTTATTTACTATACAGCAAAGTAGCCTCAACTATGCTTGCATGTTTCAGCTTGAAGTTTTGATTGAGGCTCTGATGACAAATGTGCGGCAGTGCAGCAGCCTACATGGCCTTTCAGTGACAGCAAACCTCCTCTTCCATCTGTAGGTGGTGAAGGAGCTGCAGACTTCAGCTCGAGAGGCGATTGTTCTGCTGAGAGCAATGATAGGAGAAGTGTGTCTGAATGTGGAGGAAGAAGAGAGTGCAATCTGTAGTCTGTTCAACAGCTTGCAGGTTATGTAATGTTCCTGACTGTTCCCTTTTCCCCTAATCGTGCTACTATACACACACACAGACACACATAGTATGTGAGTATATCAATATACCTATAGTCTGTGTGATGCCAGGTGTGGTTAACCATTAAACCAAAATCTATCTCTATCTAATCTAATTCAGACATCTTGGGGTCAGTTTGAAGTTTAAAGAAGTAATAATTCTCCTGTGGATAAAAAAGGTATCCATGTCCTCTTCCTCTTAGGGTTCTAATATGCTTGATGCCGACACTTCGACCTGGAAGATCTGAATTTGATCAAAATGTCAAATTAAATAAGTTTGTGGTTTGAAATCAGTGTGCAGACTACTCTTTTCATAAATGCTGATTTCCTATAACATTGCACCTAAATGTGATGTATGTGCAGTATAACTACACTTCCTCTAGTGTTTTCCCTACAAAAGTTAACTGTCATTTCAAACAGCTACTGTTAAGTAGCATTGCGACATTACACATGATTTACCACATCAGATTTGTTTATAAGATTGTAAGATTCAAATTTTTTCTGAACTCAGTCTGAAGTTTGTGTGCAAGTTGTTACATCTGACAACATTTGCACTGCCTGGCCACTGGATGTCTCTGTTAACCTAATTGTGAGAAAAGAGTGTATTTTCTCAACATAATGAACAATCAAAGAGAGCAGAGACCACACTGATGAATTTTCACTATTTTCCCCCACAGTCTCGAAAATTCATTAGGTATAGAGAGCTCAAGGCCATTTTCACAGCAGTGTATGAAATAAAGGGGTCTGTTTTCTCTGTTCTCATCTGACAGGAAAAACTAGCAGAGAGGAAGAAGATCCTCCTGAAAGCAGCTCAGAGGTAAAATAAAAAGATGTATAGTCCCTATATGAAAATGCTGCTTTGTTGCCTCACAGCTCATAATATTTACCAAATTGAATGCTATTATCCTGCTGTCACCATGTCACTTGATAGTTTTTCCATTATATCATGCTGCATTGTACTCATGGTGATGAATAGCAGCACCCTGTTTGCTCTGGAATAATCTCTCTCCTCGACATTTTCTTAGGTGATTTTCATTTCAACAAAGCACTGTACAGAATTAAAACCGCTTCAGTAGGATTAGACTTCAAGCCAATGGTTGCAGCTTGTGCCTGGATCCAATCAATGAAAATGTAGCCAACTGAAAAGTACTGCAATACAAATATACAGTATGTAATTGACAGACTTTCTCATGTCCATAAAATAACAAAAGTAACTGCTGCAGGAAAACCTGTAAGCTGTATGTAGATTTCCTCCACTTTAGATAAAACCAGGGCACCTTTACCACCTTAAGCACCTGCTAAGAGCCCTACTGGAAAATGAGCAACTTGTGTCTTTTGCAGTACCTGTTAATGTGATGTTGAGCCGTTTTCAACAGACTATACCATCCTAAGTTGTGGCAGCCTGCCATGATGTTACTCACTTAGCTTGTGCAGAAACAAGGCTGTAAAGTGATACAAATTAAGAAATTACTTTGCAAAAACAGGTTAATGACGGCCTCCCAAACCATTAATTTAGCATGAACTCAGAAGTATCCAGCCACTAAAATAATTAAAAATCTTACAACATCCCCACAGCAATCATTAAAGTTTGATTCAATATCATCCAAGGTTTGCAACTAATTAGTCTCTAAAATCAAATTATTGCACATCAATTCAATTTACGTAAGATTAATGACTAATTGCTGAAATATATGGTATTTGAACATAAAAAGACATATAATTTGTTTTTTATCTCTGTCTCTACTTTCTCTGTGAATCTGTGCGCTCCATGCGTACCTTTGCGTGATTGAATGAGAACAATTTTGTGCATGTGAGTGAGTGAGTGTATTGGGTTGCACTCTGTGGGGATCTTTAATGAGATTTTTTTTGTGCCCAGTGTCCTCCATCTCTATCTCTCTCTCTCCGTTGCCTAGAAGCCGTCCAGTGGCTGTGTTCCCGGAAGGGTGTTAAAGGCTATTTATGTCAGGCTTTGTGTGTCCGGCCTGCGTCTGTGCCTGTGTATTTGTTACACAGGGAGAAGACAGATAGATTAGCCTCTGGAAATATGGAGTATGTTGTTTGTGGTTGCACCTTCTGAGCTGAATCCTCTGAGCATTCGGCAGGCATTGATGTGAAGGTGTAGTATTACATGTTCATGTGTGTGTTTGCAGTCAACATGAGGAGAAGGAGAAAGCACTAAAGGAACAGCTCTCACACCTTACAGCCCTCCTGCCAACCCTCCAGGTAGAGTAAAATAAAGACCTGATAATAAATAATAATAATCAGTCACAAAAGCACTGCTGCTGATGTATTCCTGCTCATAAACTATCATTACACCTTTAAAGAAGTGCTCAGACCCTTTACTTAAAGAAAATGTATCAAAAATAAAGTACTCTTTCTGCAGTAAAATGTTACCTGTAAATGATTTTTTATGCTTGACATTATTTTTTACATGTTACAGTTGTAGCTAATTAGGTAATTTAGTCCTGCCCCTCCACAGTGTCACTAGATAAATCCGAGGGGTCATGAGATGTATAATGGGGAAAGAAAGAAGAAAAAAAATAAGTTTTAAAACACACATTTTCTCTAATATATATATACCAGTAACAAAAAACACACTTGTGTTCATGTTTTTGGCTTTTCTTTAATCTTTTTTTTCTGTGGAATATTGGATCGTTTAACCTTTAGGGGCCTTGAACAGTTATTTAAATGAAACCATTTGATACCTTTACAGGGGATATAACTCTCTGGTGAAACTGTTAACAAATCATAGACATCTGAAACATGACAAGGAGCCCCAAGTAGACACTGCATTTTATAAGAGGTCAAAAGCTGAAAAGTTTGAGAACAACTAGCTTTCAAGTAAAATCTTATTCTAAAAAGTAACCCCAGCTGCCAGATAAATCAAGTGGAGTAAAAAGTATAACATTGTCTATGAAATGTAGTCGAGTACAACGTAGCATAAAACGAAAATGAAAAGTACCTCAAAATTGTATTTCAGTAAATGTACTTCTATACTTTTACGAATAGGCTGTGAAGGTGACGATCATTCTGATCATACTAATATGTAGTTAGTCGTGGGATTAATTTAACACCATTTGATCTCAATTTCAGCCTGTTGGTGGCTCATATTCCATGCAGCTTGTGTGAAGTCTAACCTTTAATCTCTGATGGTTTTAGGTTCACCTCGTCACCTGTTCGGCCTTCCTCAGCTCAGCCAACAAGTTTGAGTTTTTGGACATGGGTTATGTGAGTACAGCCACATAAACTACTGTATGAAATATGTTAAATTATTATTGCATTTCATGAGAATGTTATAAAATATTGGGATGCAATATTAGACATAATTGGGAGGAAAGAAGGGGAGAGTAGGGAAGGGAAAAGTGAATACATAAACCAAAAAGTAAAAAGTCTATAGATAAATGTAAAGAATAAATAAAAATAAAAAGGATGATTCACTGCATATATGTAATGTATAAGTATAGACCACACATTATCAGCGATTCTTAAAGCGCCCTATCCACTGTTCCTACATCAGGAAGTTTTCTTGGCAAGAGAGAAGTACAGTATTAGCTGGACTGAACTGGTCTTTAAATGGAGGCTGTCCATAATGTCTTATTGAGGTGAAACAGGTCACTGAATCACACCCGGATGTTTTTGCTTACACAGCAACTCATGGAGAGGCTGAAGAGGATTGTAAAGCTCCCTCATCGACTGAGACCAGTGCAGAGCAGCAAAGTGAGTTGGAATAGCCTTCATGCAGGGCTAGAAAAGAGAAAAGGTTACATTCAGAGTGTAATCCACTGCAGCGTACTGAATAGTAGTTTCACTTGCTCCTAATGCAGTTTCACTGTGGCCCGCCCAGAACCAATTTTTTATTGTAAGAAAGTTGAGTTTGGTACCTTCTAGTAGGGCTTTTATTAATTTATTTATCAGGGGCAATGCGCATTAGTTAACATGAATATGACAAGACATGCAGACAGCACAACATCAAATAACATAAAGGAGGATACAGCACAAATGAAAGGAAACCCATTATAAAACATACACACATCATATGACAATCATAAGTTTACAACAAATTAGACAAAACACCACAAAATTACAGTCTTACAAGCACAAAAGTAAGGTGTTTTTGCTGGTTAGGTCAGCTTATCACAAATTATACAGTGATCTTAAAAAGGGTTATTTTTGAGCATGAAAGTTCATTCTTTACTTTGGGAATAGCAGTTTGCCAAAATAATCTTAATTTAATCTCAGGATAATCTCCAAGACAAAGCTAGTGGACCTTGAGTTACGGTTGTTTTGTCAAACATTTTTATGAACAGAGAAGTTATAGAGTAGGTTACTGAAAAACAGTAATTAGGCAGAAATTTACAAAATCTAACAAAATACTGGATCTTCATTGGAAACAAATGCAGTTGTTTTGGTGGAAGGGACACACTTATGTGTTTTATTTTATTTTTAATCTTATCAATTTAAAAAGAAAACATTTTAAATGATGATAATGAGAACAATAATGATAATGGCTGTTGTTGTTATTACTATATTTCATATATTGCTATTATTGTTAGGTTGCTATTTTTATTAATATATTGTAGGGTTAACCATAGGATCTGGCCTGAATCTGGCAACTCCTGACTGTAATTGAATTTTTTAAAATTAATTTTTGTTTGGGCCGGTTAAGAATTAGGAGGAGAAACAATAAAGGATAATATGGTACAAATACAAGCACATTTTTGAAACTCTTTTTGAATTAATACAAGACTAGATGACTTTATCTCTACCTTCCTTAAGATCAACACAGACTACAGAAGTGAGTTTGCCCGCTGTCTGGAGCCCTTACTGCTGCTAGGTCAGCGCTGCCCTCCTTCTGTTGCCGGATCAGCAAGTATTGCAACAAGGTAAGATCCATTTACCTGCTGCCAAATATCATTTAAATGTAATCATGAAGGTTTAATGTACAATGTGCTTTCACTGCCTGAATATTACCATGGCCTCTTTTGGATCCTTCCAAGCAATCAAAAAGTCTGTAGAACAAAAATTTCACACTTGTGAAGGATCCAAACTCAAAATTCCCAAAGGGTGTGCAAGTACAGATGGTAGACAGCGATGACTGCAGTGAGAGGAAATGAGGCGCCATGCTGGGTCCCACTATGGCAGTTATTCTGTCTGTCTGTAAGCTCTGTATATTGATATGTTTACTTAACTCACCTTGTTGCATGTGGGTTGAGGAGGGAGGCAGGGAGGCAGTCTCTCCTGTTTTAGAAAGCTTTTGTTTTTCTGTGGCCAGGCCAGAAGCATTACGAATAATACAAAAAGATGGGTGAATGATTGCAGTGCTATGTTTTCACAGGTCCTGGATGGGGATGTTTTCATTTTGATGTTTTGTTTTACTTAGAAGTCAGTTGTTACATTGCATTCCGTTGCATTGTAGCTGAAAACCACAAAATCTGATAATGGTTTGACAAAGCCTCATAGTCTTTTAACTTCATACATTCTTTTCAGAATTGCTTCAGATCACCAGCAAATACAGCCTTTATTAAAACACCCATCACTGCTACTCAGAACAAAGAGTTTAGTCCTTTTTTCTGTACTTAAGGTCCCTCTACAAATACTCACAATTTTATTCCAACTAAGTGTCTCCCAACTGTTCACAGGTCCTTAAGCCCACCCACTAATGCCAACATACTGACAACTCTCCTCTCCAACTTGCTTAGCACCCTGCCAGTGCAAGATGCAAAGTGGGCAGGGATTGGTGGCCGGCCGGTTGGCACTATTTTTATCGTAATTTCACAGAACTCTCCAGGATTCATCTGGAAGTTGGCATGCAGGAGCGGTCGGGCCGCTTTGTTCCAGGCCACTGATGTCACAGCTTTAGCACGGGCAAAGTCTTTAATTGGCGTCAGTGATGGGAGGACAGAGGCTGGATGATGACATGTGTATGGCAGAGAGAGAGGCATACATGTTTTAGACAGGTCTTCTGTTGCATCGACACTGGGCAAGAAGGCAGGAGTAAGAGCATACGAGACCTCAGGTAAATTTATATGTATTTTATTATTTTTAAGTCATTGCAGTTTATTCTCTTGTATAGATGGAGTGTCATAAGTATGTGACAAGTGCCGTGAATTGCTGCGTGACTCCCAAATATGTAACTTTTGTAGTTGAACCTCTTGAATATTTATGGAGATTGTAGTAAAGGTGTTTTACTGCCTGCATTGACAGTGTGGGATCAGAGGCATAGTCGTATACTTGCTTTCTACTTTCTTCAGTGAATTTCTGTTGACACCATTGACACTGTAAGATGACAGTTGTTACACAAGGTGCTTGACTGCACAATTTTTCAAGTCCACTCCATACTTCAGTTCACAGACGGAGGAGGAAATGGGCTTTTCCTCACCGTATGGTGGTTGAGAATGCCGCCCACATGGTGTAGTCTGTTACTCAGTGCGACTGAATGTGTTGTTGTGTCTGATACATCCTAAATTGCTGTCTGAAAGCTCCTTCCCCCACTTGTCAGCCGCTAATGCAGGATGCAAACCGGGTAGGGATTGGTGGACGGCCAGCTGGCTGGCCCTACTTTTTAACACATAATACACAACAGACGTGAAGTTGTATACCCATGTTCTTTCATGCAACTGATGCTGCTGCTTTAGTAGTGGCAATGTCTTAAGTTGGCTGTCAGATCGTGCGTGTCGGGACAGCCTGGAGGCTTAGAGGACAGCATTCCTATGACAACGTCAGAGGGATGTATTCACACCTAGGTAATTGTAGAATGGCTTCAGAGCAGCTAGGCTAGGCATGAAGCCAAGAATATGGTCCTACCAGAACCTCGATAAATGTATATTTATCTAGTTATTTGGCTCTGTGCTATACATACATACTTTCAAACTTGTGGTGAAGGTGATGGTAAAGAGATGTGACAGCAAGTGTACTAATTGACTTTGATAGATAACATTTATTTAATCAGGTAGTCTCATTGAGATTACAATCTCTTCTGCAAGAGAGTCCTCATTAAAGAAAATATAAACGTAGCAACACAAAACAAAAGGACAAATACATAGACAAACAAACATGCATATGAAGAGGGATATATATGGATTGAACAGTTCCTTTTTTAAAACTTAATAAGCTTTGTGTGGTTAGTTCAGAGACATTAATGTGTGTACAAGAGAATCCATGTTATCGGCTGAAGAAGCTACCACACGATACAAAACAAAAATTAAATGATTGTGAAAGTTAAGCAGAATATATGTGTTTTTAGATAAGATAATGTACATAAAATGTATATAAAGCTGCACGTAAATCTTAATTCAATACAAACTTGAATTAAAGCAGCGTTGGACGGCCCTCGCACGTGTAGCGTGTCGGGGTGTGAGGCGGCCGCGTTGAATATTCTGA
This sequence comes from Micropterus dolomieu, assembly GCF_021292245.1. Lineage (NCBI taxonomy): Eukaryota > Metazoa > Chordata > Actinopteri > Centrarchiformes > Centrarchidae > Micropterus > Micropterus dolomieu. The sequence continues at coordinate 9,740,390 of NC_060167.1, read as the reverse complement.
TGCTCTGCCGGTGCGGCTGTGAATTTGCTACGCACTTTGGACGCTGCATAAAGGTGTTATATGTCACTTCCTGTGTCCCCTTTGTGGCGCTACATAGCACTTGGCGCTATGAATATAAATCAGTATTGGCGTGTAGATGTCTTCGGGGTGGTACAGTTATCAAGCACGTGTCAACTTGTGTCATGGCGAAGAGATGATCTTTGACCCCACGCCACGGACACGCCCATTGAGGAATACTCACAGAAAGTACAACTTTTCATCATCAATGCCTTTAGAAGGCACAGCAGAAATCTGAAATCAATCTGACTAAATCCCTAGGAGGAGTGTGTAAATCATCCAAAAATTGCTGTAAAATTCAAAATGGCCGACTTCCTGTTGGGTTTAGGGCATCACTCCAAGAGGCTTTTTGGTACGTCTGGACATGATACATGTGCCACAGAAAGTTCATACATGTAGGTCAAACGTGCGGCGGGGGCTGCTTCGTTAAAGGTCACTTCCTGTTGCCAGCAGGTGGCGCTGTGACTGTGGGTGAATGTCGGCATGTACATGTGTTCAGGGCGGGAGTCTTATGAAATGTGTGAAATTTGGTAGAGATATGAGCAGGTACAGTAAAGTTACAACAACTT
>NC_060167.1:9734628-9739664 GCF_021292245.1 Micropterus dolomieu | reverse complement strand
AAGAGAATCCATGTTATCGGCTGAAGAAGCTACCACACGATACAAAACAAAAATTAAATGATTGTGAAAGTTAAGCAGAATATATGTGTTTTTAGATAAGATAATGTACATAAAATGTATATAAAGCTGCACGTAAATCTTAATTCAATACAAACTTGAATTAAAGCAGCGTTGGACGGCCCTCGCACGTGTAGCGTGTCGGGGTGTGAGGCGGCCGCGTTGAATATTCTGATGCTCTGCCGGTGCGGCTGTGAATTTGCTACGCACTTTGGACGCTGCATAAAGGTGTTATATGTCACTTCCTGTGTCCCCTTTGTGGCGCTACATAGCACTTGGCGCTATGAATATAAATCAGTATTGGCGTGTAGATGTCTTCGGGGTGGTACAGTTATCAAGCACGTGTCAACTTGTGTCATGGCGAAGAGATGATCTTTGACCCCACGCCACGGACACGCCCATTGAGGAATACTCACAGAAAGTACAACTTTTCATCATCAATGCCTTTAGAAGGCACAGCAGAAATCTGAAATCAATCTGACTAAATCCCTAGGAGGAGTGTGTAAATCATCCAAAAATTGCTGTAAAATTCAAAATGGCCGACTTCCTGTTGGGTTTAGGGCATCACTCCAAGAGGCTTTTTGGTACGTCTGGACATGATACATGTGCCACAGAAAGTTCATACATGTAGGTCAAACGTGCGGCGGGGGCTGCTTCGTTAAAGGTCACTTCCTGTTGCCAGCAGGTGGCGCTGTGACTGTGGGTGAATGTCGGCATGTACATGTGTTCAGGGCGGGAGTCTTATGAAATGTGTGAAATTTGGTAGAGATATGAGCAGGTACAGTAAAGTTACAACAACTTCCTGTGTCATGGCGAAGCATCAAACTTTGACGCCACGCCAAGGACACACCGTGATCCGAAACCCACAAGATTCACAACATAGCATCATCAATGTCTTAAGGCTCTTCTGAGACTGTTTTGAAGCAGGTGAGGCAAATAGGTTGGCAGTAGTACATAACAGCGTAAAACTGGACACTTCCTGTTGCCAGCAGGTGGCGCTATGACATTGTGTGTTTATTGGCATACGGATGTGTTCAGGGTGGGACTCTCATCCTACATGTAACGTTTGGTGCAGATCTGAGCACGCACACTGAAGTTATAACCACTTCCTGTTTCATGGCAAATAACTGATTTTGGACGCCACACCACGGACACGACCATTGACGAAAACTCACAGATAGCACAATTTTTCATCGTCAATGCCTTTAGAAGGCACAGCAGAAATTTGAAGTCAATCGGACTAAATCTGTAGGACGAGTTTGTTAAAGTACGCACCCTGTAAATGGTGAAAAAGAGGTTAAAATCGCACTTTCAATTCAAAATGGCTGACTTCCTGTTGAGTTTAGGGTATGGGTTCTTGAGGCTGTTTTGTGTGTCTTGATATGATAGATGTCCCCAGAAAATTTCATGCATGTAGGTTGAAGTAGGCCCGGGGTCTAATTTTCTCCAACTTTACAGGTGGCGCTATAGAGCCATTTTGCCAGGCCCATGTGCGAGACCTTTAAAATACGTAATTTTTCGCCACGCCTGACGTGTGTGCAAAGTTTCGTGAGTTTTTGAGCATCTTTAGGCCGTCAAAAGTGCAATTAATTTGGGAGAAAGAATAATAATAATCCTTACAATTTCAATAGGGTCCTCGCATGCTCGGGCCCTAATTAGGTTGTAATAATGGAAATTCTGGACCAAGGTGTTACAGTTTGCACAATTCCCAACTGGTTGCAATGATAGAACGCTCTGGATATAACTGGTAAAAATATATATATATATATATTGCACTGGGTCCTGAGGGTTTTGAACAGTGCAATACTGTTATGGACCAATATGGTCAATTATAGAGTTCAATTTATTAAATATGAGGCTTTAATCCTCCTGTGGTGTAAGAGACAGAGGCTAGCTTGATGTAATGTTTTGTTGATGGAGAATAATGTCATCAAGCACAGTATTTAATGAGAAAAAAAAGGCAGTCATGATTTTCCCCCCTCACCTCAGGCACCAGTCCCCTCTCTCCATGTCTTGCCGCTCCCCGTCTCTCAGTGAAATGCCCCGAAGGCCCACTTGTCACCGCAACATCTGCACCAAGGTCCTCCTGGCTGAGGGGAGGGAAACACCCTTCACCGAGCACTGCCGCAACTATGAGAACACCTACAGGGTGAGTGCTGTGTGTGACCAATGATGTACTAGATTTACAGTTACATTTACAGTTACTAAGGCTTAAAAGAGTTTACAGTCATGATAGCAGCTCTGTGAGGCTGTATTTAGGCATGGTTTGAGCTAAATACTAAAATCAGGCAAACATGATCATCTATGACGATGATAACAACACATGGTAATATTTAGAAGTTATAATGTTAACCATGTTTACTTCTTATTTTAGCGTGCTGCTGACATTTGCACATTAGCACTAAACACAAAGTGCAACTGAAGATTTAACTTAAATCAAAGTTATTACAATTCATCCTGTGAAGATCAGGCTTGTGTGTACCATATTTCATGGCAATCCGTCAAATAGTTGCTGAGATATGTCAGTCAAGACTGACATGGTGGATGCTAGCAGCTTGGCTAAAAAACATATTGTAAAGAATTCAAAGGTGCTTATTTCCCTTTTGCCATAGAGTCATCCTCTAAGAGCAAATTTACATTGTATAAGATTTGTGAAAAAATAAAAAGAAGCACATTATGTTTTAATGTGTTTTTTTATGTCCATAGTTTATAAATCTAATGTATTTTGGTCTGAATTGCTTAAAACTGCTACAGAAACTTTCTCTGCCATCTCTGATCCTCAAAGTAAAACAATGATAAGCCAGCAGCATGACTTCCTCTGGGATTTCATCATCAGTCAGTCAAGTAGACAACAAGTGTTTTCACACTCAGATGCACTTCACCTGGCATCTGCACACCCATCAAATCTCTGCTGCTGTTTTAAAGACATTGACAAGCTCTTGAGAGTCATGCCTTACAGTATGTCCTGTATATGTGTGTGCTTATAGACTTTCCAGACAGAGATTCAGAATCTAAAGGACCAGGTCCAGGAGCTGCACCGAGATCTGACCAAGCACCACTCAATCATCAACACAGATAAAATGGGAGAGATCCTGGACAGATCGCTGCACATTGACAGCCAGATAGCTGCCCAGTACTCCACTGTGGAAACTATGAGAGTCATGTTTGAAGAGGTGTGTCAAGTGATACCTTGATGTTTTGACCTTTAGAGTGTACCTGCCTCGGCCAGGCTGTTCCGATAAAAACGTTTCTACATTTGTCCTTAGTCAGCTCCATTATGACAAGCTGATTCTCACCCATTGTTATAAATTTAGACTGTTGGAATGCATGAGCCGAATGACCGCAGTCCATATAATATTTTATGAGAATCAGCTAACCTCATTTCCCTCACAGATCTGGGAGGAGACCTTTCAGAGGGTCACAAATGAGCAGGAGATCTATGAAGGTTTGTCTTCAGCACTGACAAACATTTAAATTCATTGCACAAATGTTTACCTCTTTACCATTTCAATTTCATTTTCTTCGTTAACTGATTTAGCCCAGCTTCATGACCTACTGCAGCTGAAGCAGGAGAACTCTTACCTAACCACTATCACCCGACAGATCAGCCCCTACATCCTGTCCATTGCCAAAGTCAAAGAGAGACTCGAGCCCAGGTGTTGTATTCAGAGCATATATTATTCCCATATTGTCCATCTGCTGCCATATTGGTTGAATGATGACAGTGATTGGAAGAAAATGGAAGCTCTTGTTAGCTCCAAAGTACCTTTTGATATGAAGTACCGCTTTGTGAAGCATGGGTGGGTACATGTAACGTATTGGGATGGATAAAGAAAATAACAACAACAAAAAATGCTGTATGTCTTGTAAACAAAACTGTAATTGCGTTTTTTTATGTTGGAATAGTTATTTTAATTATTTTCTTAAATGTTTTGTAAATGCGTTTAACATCTTAAAAAGTTAAGTGGGAACAAAAAGACTTCGAGCTGAGTGCCACAAGTAGGGAAGCCGGAATGTATTGAGAGATTGAGATATTGTTGGTTTTATTATTTCCATGGGATACGTTGACTATAAGAAAAATACAGAATAACACCAGCCTTGTGCAACTTAAGAAAATGTTCCTATTCCAAAATGTATTTTCAAGGTTTCAGGAGCCTAAGGAGCACCACGATGACCGCACAGAAACAATGCTGAAAATCTATGAAGACAGCACAATTGCTACAGACAGGTATTGACATACACTGTGCACAGATGTAGTTTTTCTATATGTAAAGTCTTAAGTAATGATAGACTTTTTTCAGCCATGGAAACAAGTAAGTTCAAGAGCACCCCAGAGCATAAAGTATTTTGTTTGTTTTGTATTTTGTTGAACTCTACATGATGATTTAAGGACTGCACTCTTTAGTAAAATGTGTCCAGTCTCACCAGATTTCCTCTGGCTGGATTATAATACATTTTGTATACAGTGGGGGAAATAAGTATTTGACCCCTTGCTGATTTTGCAGGTTTGCCCACTTACAAAGAATGCAACGATCTATAATTTTAATCATATGTACATTTTAACAGTGAAAGACAGAATCCCAAAGAAAATTCCAGAAAATCACATCATATGAATTTATAAAAATTGATAACCATCTGATGAGGAAATACAAGTATATGACCCCCTACCAAACAGCAAGTATTCTGGCTCCTACAAGCCAGTTAGTCTTTTCTTTAAGACACAGCCCCAATCCCAACCAATTATCTACATCAAATACACCTGCCTCACCTCGTTACCTGTATAAAAGACACCTGTCAACACCCAAACAACCAGCATCCAACATCACCACCATGGGCAAGACCAAAGAGCTTTCTACGGACATCAGGGACAAGATTGTTGATCTGCACAAGGCTGGGATGGGCTACAAGAGAATCGGAAAGCAACTTGGAGAGAAAAGATCAACTGTCGGTGCAGTTATCAGGAAATGGAAGAAGCACCA
>NC_060167.1:9731801-9734528 GCF_021292245.1 Micropterus dolomieu | reverse complement strand
ATCCTCTCTCAGGGTTTTATTATATATTAATAATAACTAATAATAATATACATATATTTATATATAAAAATACGTATTATACTTTATATTAACCCAATCAGTCATTTATGAATAACACAAGCACTCTGTAATTACTTTAAAATGTTCCAAATCCACTTTTAAGAGGCAGAAGCTGTTATTGCTTAGGTTGTTTTTCTCTCGTAAAGAGAACTGTTCTTTAGAGGTTGATGAAACTACTTTCTATAAATGCCAGAGGACTACGAAACATTGTTAAAAGAAAAGCCATCTTCATTTTTTGTAAGGACTACGGTGCTGATATTATTTTCATCCAAGAGACTCACTCATGTAAAGAGGACGAAAAGTTATGGAAGAGTCAATGGGGAGAGGACATCTGGTTGACTCATGGATCCAACCACTCAGCAGGGGTTGCTATTCTCACTCATAAATTTAAAGGAAAGGTTGTTAATACCGTTGGGGATACCAATGGTCACTGGATTATTATTATTACCTGTTTGGAAGATGCATGTTTTATTTTAGGCAACGTCTATGGGTACTGCTCACTCTCTCATAATTCGAAACTTTTGGAGGAGCTGGACTCGGTTTTAAATGAGCTGATGTCTAAATATCCTGTAGCTAAGGTTATTTTGGGCGGTGACTTTAATATGGTTATGGATAACCAATTAGACAGGTGCCCGCCAAAACTAGCTCCAAACTCAAAAAAACTAATTGACTTTACAAGAAGACTGGATCTCATTGATATATGGAGGGAAAAAAATACATTGTTGAAAACATACACGTGGAGCAACAGAAACCATTCGCTACAGTCCAGAATAGATCTCTGGTTGATCTCGGCTGAGTTAGAGCCCTCCGTTGAGTCATGCAATGTCTCTCCTGCTGTTCTGACAGACCATAAGGCCATCTCTTTATCTGTTCAGGTCAGCAAGGAACAAAGAGGGAGATTCTCCAGCGGTTACTGGAAATTAAATAATTCTCTATTATCTCATGAGGAACTAAAAATGAAAATAGAACTCCTTATTTCAGAACAATGGGAGGCCGCAAGAAAAGGAAATCATTTTGGGACATCATGGGAACTTCTCAAATACAAAATTAGAGGCGTCTGCTCGGGTTATGGCAAGATAATGGCACACAAAAAGAAGAACGTAACATACACGCTAATCAACAATATAAACATACTTACTGAAAAAAAGCAGCTGAGCCAAGAAGATAACAATGCCTTATTAGACTTACAAAATCAACTAGACGTTTTATATGAGAACAAAGCAAAAGGAGCTTTTATAAGGTCACGTAGGAATTGGATGGAACAGGGAGAGAAAAACAGCAGGTATTTCTTTACCATGGAAAAAAGAAGACAAGAAATCAATACTATAAGAAAACTTAATATTGGGGAAAAGATTAGTGAGGACAGTAAAGAAATATCAAACTATATATGTGCTTTCTACGAACAACTTTATTCAAAAGATAATAATCTCAAAGATCCAAATGAAATCTTTAACCTTTTTGACTCACCTAACTGTGTGGATGAAGAATATAATAAAATCTGTTGTCAGGACATAACTATTGAGGAGATTAATTGGGGAATAACTCAGTTAAAGAACAATAAGTCACCAGGTTGTGATGGCTTGACTTCTGAGATGTATAAATGTTTCTCTGAGTCATTAGGTAAATTTCTCCTAGCTGTCTTCAAAGATTCTCTGGACAGAGGGGAACTCCCTCCCTCTCTGAGGCAAGGCGTCATAACACTTATTCCAAAACCTCACAAAGACTCTCTATTAATTGAAAACTGGCGACCCATTACATTGCTAAATAATGACTATAAGATTCTAGCATCTATCTTTGCAAAACGTCTCAAATCTAAATTACACACTTTAATTGATGAATGCCAATCTGGTTTCATGAAAGACCGTCACATAGCCAATAACATTCGCTTAGTTCTGGATCTGATGGAATACAAAGACTTTCTAGATGATGAACACCTTATCCTATTCTTAGACTTTCAAAAAGCTTTTGACACGGTAAGCCACAAATTTATTATTGACACTTTAAATTTTTTTAATTTTGATCAGAATTTTATTAATGCTGTGAAAACTCTGTACATGGGAGGAAACAGTTGTGTTAAATTGGCGAATGGAACCTCACCTAGATTTTACATAAAGAAAGGGATCCGCCAAGGCTGCCCCACATCGCCTCTTTTATTTTTGATTGTAGCCCAAATCCTTTGTGTCCTAATTCACAAGAGTTCAATCAAAGGAATTACATTAAACGAAAGAGAAATAAAAATATCACAGCTGGCTGACGACACAACCCTGTTTCTAAAAAATGAATCCCAAATAGGAATTGCACTAAAGGTTGTGAATAAATTCTCTGAAAGCTCAGGATTGAATCTAAATTTATCAAAATGTGAGCTGTTTTCTCTTAAAAATAAGCACTCGGGTCAAATTTGTGGGATAAATATAAAGAATTTAGTAACCTATCTTGGAGTAAAAATGAGTCATAATCATAAGTTAATGACAGAGAGTAATCTGTCTTCACTGTACGACTCTATTAATAAAAAGTTTGATTCTTGGCTTACAAGAGATATATCCACATATGGCAGGGTTCTTCTTTCTAAAGCAGAAGGTCTCTCACGAGCAGCATATTTATTTACATCTATAGAAATAACTAAATCACAATGAGCCAATCTAGACAAACTACTATATAACTTTATAT
>NC_060167.1:9700708-9731781 GCF_021292245.1 Micropterus dolomieu | reverse complement strand
TGGTCAGATGAGACCAAAATAGAACTTTTTGGCCTCAACTCAACACGTCGTGTTTGGAGGGCAAAGAACACCGAGTACAACCCAAAGAACACCATCCCCACCGTCAAGCATGGTGGTGGCAACATCATGCTTTGGGGGTGCTTTTCAGCCAATGGGACGGGACAACTCCATCGTATTGAGGGGAGGATGGACGGGGCCATGTATCGTGGAATTCTGGACCAACATCTCCTTCCCTCAGTGAGAGAGCTGAAGATGGGTCGAGGATGGGTGTTTCAGTACAACAACGACCCTAAGCACACCGCCAAAGCAACAAAAGAGTGGCTGAAGAAGAAGCACATCAAGGTTCTGGAGTGGCCTAGCCAGTCTCCAGACCTGAATCCGACTGAAAATCTTTGGAGGGAGCTTAAAATTCGAGTTGCCAGGCGACAACCTCGGAACCTGAATGATTTGGAGGCTGTCTGCAGGGAGGAGTGGGCCAACATCCCTACCGAAATGTGCACAAACCTTGTCACCAACTATAAAAACCGTTTGACATCTGTGCTGGCCAATAATGGCTTTTCTACAAAATATTAACATGCTGTTTGTCCAGGGGGTCAAATACTTGTTTTTCCTCATCAGATGGTTATCAATTTTTATAAATTCATATGATGTGATTTTCTGGAATTTTCTTTGGGATTCTGTCTTTCACTGTTAGACTGTACATATGATTAAAATTATAGATCGTTGCATTCTTTGTAAGTGGGCAAACCTGCAAAATCAGCAAGGGGTCAAATACTTATTTCCCCCACTGTATATGCTGTATATATGTACAGTTTATGCAGTAATTTATGTTCTTTAGTAAGAGGTCTTGTTTTACTGCTCGATCATATATTTGCTGGATATTGTCTCACGAATGACACAAAAAAATCAACCAATCATTTAAAAAAGGCCCAGGTTTAGTAGTAGCAGTATATAGTCTAGTGTATAACCAGCATATTTGCATTAAAGTAGTAACACTTATTGAATAAATGTTCATGTGTTGGATTTTTGAGTGAAGCCCCTCATTTATTTTGTCTTGACAGTAACAACCAGACCTGTGTCACAGACCAAGACAGAGACAAGAACAACCGCCCGCTGATCCTCGAGTCGGGGGAGAACTCTGTCAAGACCAATTGCCCGGGCAGGAAGAGGGTTCCCACAGAGACATCCAGCCACAATGAGATGCCTTCATAAACACCATGACATCTGTCCCCCTCAACCATCTCCTGCTCCTGTGTAGCAATGTGACTTTATTCAACCATAACAAGCCAAGGATGGAATTTGACTTCCTCTGCTGTCCAGATACTGTACATAACATTTTCTCCGCAGTGGGGAGCTGTCAACAGCCCTTATAGACAGTAACTGGACGTACATACATGGAGGTCAATGACTCACTGCTGTCAGAGCCGGACATGGACAGCCTCCTTGTTCAAAATGGATAAAGATAACAAGAGCATAAAGAATTGCTTTGGTGTTATTTAAGGTGCATGAACTGCTTTAATGAGCTAATAGAATGAATAATAATCTTACTTTCCTGGATTGCCTTTTGTTGCTATGTTTGTGCTTTAGCTGTTAAAATGATGAATGAAGTATTCTGAAAGTGAATTAACGCTCTTTTTATAGTGTGTGCATTTGTGTATGTGTGGAATTGCCTTTTGCAGCATACATTCTTTGCATAAAACATTTTTTTTTTTTTTTGGAAGCTGGAGGCTGAGGATGGATTACTGCCCAGGTCCAATTCCCCAGAAGATTGTTGAACTGGTGTGACAGCACAGATGGAGCACAGCAAAGGCAATGATGAGTGTGTCATTCAGGGTGTCAGTGTAGGTCATGTGTTCATGTGTATCATCTCATGCATCAGTCTCCTCCAAAATGAAGTAGTCTTTTCCAGGATGGTGTCTGCAGTGGGTTTTTTTTTTCCCCCGACAGTTTCCACATCTACATGCAATAAGTGGAAAAGCTAGAATTACAGAGGTGTGTGAATGTAACTGGCCTTGGCTTAACCTCGATCTCCACACTCATCCTCAATATTTCAGCCAACCAAGGCGCTGTGTACTGCTGTAGGAAATATATTCACCTCTCAACTTCATCGCACATCATTGCAGCATGCTTTAAGGTGTTTGCCCTGCAGGAAATCAGCAGGTAACTTTTACTTCTCTCTGACTTCACGGCTCCTCCTTTTCCACCATATATTCTTCTTAAATAATCACGTTGATATTTTAAACAGGGAGTTTGCATGTTCTCCCCATGTCCGCGTGGGTTCTCTCCGGGTGCTCCGGCGTCCTCCCACCATCCAAAGACATGCAGGCTAGGTTAATTGGTGTCTCCGAAATTGTCCTTAGGTGTGGATGTGAGTGTGAGTGGTTGTGTGTCTATGTCTGGCCCTGCGATGGACTGGCGACCTGTCCAGGGTGTACCCTGCCTTTCGCCCAAAGTCATCTGGGATTGGCTCCAGCCCCCCCGCGACCCTGTGCACAGGATAAGCGGTTGACGATGGATGGATGGTATTTTAAACAAACGTCAGTACTTACCTTGCCACTGCAAAGGCATGGGGGATCTAAAGGATCTGCCATAAATCACCAGAAATATCTGAATTTGGAATGATTTCAGGAAATAGTGGGGCAGACTCCAAAAGCTTTTTTGAAGGATTTTTTGCCAAGAAAAACAGCATCTTTGAGAAACAGAGCTTAGTACACAGGAGTGATTCAAGGTGAAACCTCCCCACCTGCTTCCAGCACTGAGACAGGAACGACCCCTTTTCTCAGCACAGGTAAGGATGATAATGAGGAGTGAGACTGATGGCTTCAGCACTCAGAAGGAGAAGGTTATTTACATTACACAGCCAGAGCTAAAATGGGTCTGTTCAGAGCCACCGCTTTACGGGAAATATTGGGTCAAGATGGCCTTAAGGAGCAGTGCTGCTCTGCAGAGGAGTCAGAGGTGCAGATTCATTAAAAATACATTTGTGACAGCAGAGTAACAAATGGCTGTGCCTCTGCTCTGGTCCTGTACTCCCTCCCCATGGTCATTCATCATCTGCACTCATTGAACTACCTGCTCCATGTTCACTGTTCATTATTCTCTCTTTCTCTCTTTTTTGGAGGGGGGGGCAAAGGTTATTTTTCTCCAAGAAAAAAAGTATTTTTTGTTAATGGTACATTTGAAAGCAAAGTTCATAGAGAGATTGCCCTCAATTGTTTAACAATTAAGACAGGACACACCTTTTCTCAATTCACTTTATAGCGGGTGCCACTGTAGGCACTTATGCTAAAGAAAGAAAACTGCCTTTAATTCTTTAAACTCTAAAAGTCTTCATCACACAATTGAGAAAAACATTAAAGATAAGATAAAATAAAAGTTTAATGATCTCCATGGAAAAATTGGGTCAGCGAAGAAAAGAGTATGACATTAAGAAGAATACAATTAGGGCAAATAGAACAGAGTGGGGATAAAACCACAAATGGTTACATAATGAGGGTGAAAATACAGTTAAGAGTCTTAATTATCCTGCATACAGAACTGCAATTGTTTCATCTCATATATTTTAAGAGATCATTATATTTGCATTATGGATGGTAGCTTTCAAATCAGATGCAAGCATAGAGGGGTATTACAGAGAGGAGGACTAACAAGTTAACTGGACATGTGGAAACGAAATTCAAAGAAAAACCTGGATTCTCTAATAGAAAAGCTCCTTTTCCAGAAATCACATCTACCAAAATGATTGTAGGCCTATCTGTACAGAAAACTAATACTGTTTTAAGATTGATACTGCTCTTGTGTCTGTATGGTAAAACTGAAGCTACAGCCAGCAGCCGGGTAGCTTAGCTTAGCATAAGTTTTATCAAAAGTTTAGAGTGAGATAACGCGTGTTAGGGGAGGAGCCACTCAAATATTTGAAGCCAATTCTCTCAAGCTTTTACTAGCAGTTAGATTTTACCTATAGTTACCTATAACTGCCCCGAACAAATACAAGGTATAAAAATAGGTAGATCTGATAAAAGACTATTTTTTATATATATACTTATATTTCAAAAATACAGATGGATCAAAACTAAAAAGAAATTAGGCCCCAAATGAACCCATTGAACAGCAGTGCTGTACACATAGGCCTACAGTAGGATGGCAGAACTTGCCCTACGCATACGCCAAGCCGTGTGTGTGAGTAGGCTACACATTTCAGCTTATAAATGGTGTTTTGTGTTGTAATTGTTTGTTGCACATTTTAATGCCTTGATGACAGGGGTAGTGGGCTCCCACTTAGAGCCCTGTGGCTCAAGGCCAGCCATTTTCACCAGCATGATGGATAATAGCTTTCTGTCCAGAGCCAAAATATAGAAAAAGATCTCTAGTCCTTTGCTTAGTTTCAGGTAGGCAAAGCAAAGTCCAGTGGTGGACAGTAACAAAGTAGTACTGCACTTAAGTACAGGTATTTGTACTGAACTTGAGTATTTTCTTTTCATGCTACTTTCTACTACTTCACCACATCTCAAAGGCATATATTCTAGCTATTTCTTACTTTATCTGACAGATTCATTTACTAGTTACTTTAAAAAATAAGCTTTTTACACACAAAATGTATTAAGAGTTTAAAAAATAGGATGTTTTGATATAAATTAAATTACTTAACAGTTTATACAAGTCCAGCTAGTAGAACTACATCAGTTAGGCAAATTGACAGAAATTTAATTGGCAAATGTTTTGGTATAATTTTTCATGTAAAAAAATTTCATGGGTCAAGCTTCACAAACGTGAAGATCTGCTGCTTTTACTTGATTATTTTAATGTATTTTTAATCATTTTGAGGTTTGGACTGACAAAACAAGCATTGTGAAGTTGTCACTTAGGGAAAAGTAAGAACATTTCTCACTATTTTCAGAATTTATTCAAATTGATTAATGGAGAACATAATTAGTTGATTAAAAAAAAGAAATCATCAATTGCAGTCTGATACAAAATAGTTCAACCTCAACCAATTACATTAAAGCATGAGGAATAATAATCTAATGATATAATATATAGCCTAATAGCATAACAGTCATATGGGACATTTTTCTTTCTGCTTTGAGTAGAAAACTTTTATTTTTAATTGGCTACTTCTACATTTTCCAGATATAGCCTACTTACATACCTTTATTTAACTTTTTCATTGCAGTAGGCCTACCTGCAGAGTATTTTTACAGTGTGTACTTTTATTTATTTCTTTAAAGGATCTGAATAGGCCTATGTTACTTGTGCTCACCACTGGCTAAAAAAGCCACAGCTTCTGGTTGCAAAGAGGTTGGAGAGCTTTTGACTGCATCAATAATAATTTAGCATGCATTTGGCTACACTCCCCAACCTCAGCTGATCTCACTATCTTTGATCCCAGGCAAGTGATTTCGTCCAGGAATCATAAAATAAAAATGCTGGGGGGAAAAAACTACAGTTACCGCATTCATTGGGTCCAGCGCTTCCAACTTCCACTGAAGTTGCGGATCCATGTTGCCTGGTAAGGAACGTGCTTCCAGCGGGATCACGGATTTTACCCAGAAACAACACATTTTTATTTCTGATAGGCTTAACGGCTCTGGCATTTAGTAGGCTACAGAGAAAGCTATGAACTCTGCACAAAAATGATCGTCCATTAATTGAATATAGCGGGACAACTTTACGTTATCTCTTAACATCTCAGCGTGAGAAGGTGTGGCCTGTGAACTGGCTGAAATGCGTGTGTCTCAAGGTGAGACTTGAGAGCCCTGAAGGGGAAACAGCTAGCCTGGCTCTGTCCAAAGGTATCTACCAGCACCTCTAAGGCTCACTAATTAACACTACTAATGAGCTCTTAATAGTTTATGTGTAATGGCTTAAACTGTTCGGTTAACCTAAGTTATGTTTTTCACAATAAGTCCAGCTTTTCTCAGGCCCCATCCACACTACTGCATTTTCGAATTAAAACGAGAAAACTACGTTTGCACCTCCCGTCCAGACTACAATGGCAAAAACAAAGACCTAAAACGGAGAAGTTTAGAAATGTTGCCGACCCAGTTTTGCGTTTCAAAACTCCGGAAGGCGTTTTAGTGAAGACGGCCCAAAACGGAGCACCTAGAAACGATGACGCAGCCACTCTCGCTCGGCTCTCTGTTTGGGTCTTATAAGTCATGCTAAGCTGAAACACGATGCTACTGACCGGGTTTTTGACATGTAGGGAAGCCCTAAGCGGCCATCCATTCATATTTTTATTTTACTCCGTTTTCACGTGATAACGAGATAATTATCTCATGATGTCGAGATAACAACTGTTGTTTTCTCGTGATAACGGGATAATTTTCTCGTGATCTCGAGATAACAAACCAGCTAAATACAGGGGTTGGCAGGTGCGTTTCTTTACGATGTCCTGTCAATTTGATGAGTTACCATTTAGCTCAGTTTGTAGAGTGCAGGACTTGCATCCCAGGGATTGCAGATTTGACCCCCCTGCAAAGTTTTTTTATTCTTCTTTTGTGTGTTTTTTAATCATTCTCTTCAACAAATCACATATTTCCTGAAGGCTATTTCAAAGGTTCTGAAATAGTCATCAGGAAATGTGTAGTTAAATGGATTCCCTGAATGAGAAGCAGATGAATTTCCTTTGCCTGGGAATGATGGGGAAATGAAAAGTCCATAGGTTGATGAATGTGGACCAATCGACAGCACACACTCCAGCATTTGATTAATTGTGAGCATGTGAATCAGTCATCTTCATAACAACTTTGTTGAAGAGGAATATGAAAAAAAATATTTAAATTGGTCTTCTATGAGGATCAAACTCACAATCTCAATCCTACTAGTCATGTACCTTACTTACTGAGCTAACCACCTTGAAATTACCATTAAGAACTGTTCTTGCCAACCCCTGCGTTAAACTACTGTTTTGTTATCTCAAGATCACAAGAAAATTAGCTCGTTATCACGGGAAAACAACATTTGTTTTCTCAAGATCATGAGATAATTATTAGTAAAATAAAGATATGAATCGATGGCCGCTTAGGGCTTCCGTAGACATGGTATTTTTATAAAAATATTATGTACTGTGCAAATAACACTTATCTGCCTACAGTTGTACTGTGCAAGTCGCCGTATTTACTTTGCAACGACTCCCAGTCTGTTTTCCCGCCGCCACACTCCTGTGTTACGTTCAGTAACAATCCCAGCTCCTTATTGTTGTATTTATTTTTTCTTTTGCCAAATCTTCTGCAACTAGGAAGAGACCATCTGCTTCTTGTTTACACTGGCACACGCGTGCCCCGTGTACCTGAACGGCCAATAGATGTGCGTTTTCAGTTGTTTTAATGTAGATGGAGATCAACTCCAAAACGCAGCTAAAATGCTGGTGTGGACGGAGATCATATTCGTTTAAATTCTCCGTTTGTAAACTAAAACAGTGTAGTGTGGATATGGCCTTAGCCTCCTTACAGGAACACACCCCAGGAGACAAAAAGCAGCTTGTTTTTTTAACAGTGTTTATTTAATTTTCAGCATATAAAACCAATCACTGACATGCCTTGTGGCGAGGAATTTGTTTACCCCCTTCCGTGCTGACTACCATGGTATGGAGGGTGATTGGAATCAATTTTGATGCCGTTATCGCCAGTGACAGATGCACAAGGCCGAAGTGTGAAAAGGTCAAGGGTTGAGGGTGCGCTGCCTGGGGACTAGAGATGCTTGAGGCATAAAAATGTCATCCCTGAATCAATTTCACATGTGAACAGTGGTTTAATCTCTGAGGGCTTTTAAGACTGTTTCTTGTTGTTTTGTTAGCCACAGAGTAGCAGGCAGCAGGTGCAGGTTAAGTAATATTGTCTAAGTAATATTTAAGATTTATGGAGACTATAGCTCCATCCCTTTCTTTAATGAGATCTTCACACTTCGAAGATCTGTGCACCTAAACTCAATTAGAGACATGTAAGTCAAAGCACGTCAATATTCTTTATCACTCACTGCCCCTATGCTGTATAATTAACCCAGGAGTCATAGCCATTGGTTTTTCATTTGACCCCAGCAGCTCTGAGGGTCATATTTTTAGTCCCATCTTCTTGGCCTACTTCTGGAAGTGTGTCAGAAACAGGCTATTTGCATTTTTCTTTATATTTGTTTATTTAAAAGCATTTTAGCATGCAAAGATATTTTAGTCTGGGCTCAGTCCCGAAAGTCCAGTGTACTGAGCTCTTGTTTTCTGAGAATCAAGAAAGAAAACAGACGATTGGTGAAATGGGACTAAGAAAAATAGCAAAAATATAAAAGAAACAAAGAAAAATGAGAAAAAAGGTATATGTAAAATATAGTCTGTTGAAAAAAAATGGTTATTTTGTTTTGTTGTTTCAATCGTTATTTACCTTTCTATTCATATGTGCAGTGGATTTTCTATTTTAAAATTATAATAGAGTAAACATTGTTATTTTTATTGTCATATATTTTATCAGGAATAAACAACACAGATACCTTTTCCAAAATCTGCTGGCCAATTTGATTTAAGAAATATTGGTCACTTCAAGATGCTGTAAATAAGTCGTTTCTTATTGTGTTGGAAGTCTACAGGCCTGAAGCCTACAAATGCTTTCTTTGAAAACCTCTCTGGGGATTGTCACTAATGCAATAACAGAGCTGACAAATTGAGTTCCTTTTATTGCATCGACCAACAATGGCAGCGTGCTAGCTTGTCCTTGACACAGAATCACAGGTGTGAGCCTGAGGATGTGTCAAACCTGCATGCATGCAAGACTCAGGAGAGGCAGCCCAGCAGCTCCTTATTAATCAACAGCTTGTTGGGCTGCTGGCCATACCTCCCCCTACATCTTCACCTCCTCTTTTCTTCTCTCTCTCCTCCTTCACCCTCACCATCCTCATCATCACAGCCTCCCATTCTGGTCAGGAGCTCAGCAGAAATGAACCATTAACACAGGTTACTCATTAATTAACATCTCTCCCTGATGCTTTCACAAAAAGTAAAGAAAGAAAGCACAACAGGATTCAGTGGAAATTGGATTCCTTCATTTTATGGACAGCTATTGACTGACATACAGTATAACCAACATATTGTAGATGTGAATACATCAGTGCAAACTGGCTCTGTAGCCTCTGAATTATTTCTCTTTTTTTTGGTTGGGAATTCTGCTGCGTTAACTTTCAATGAAACTCATGAGAAAGTTAGAATATATCTTCATTCCTAAGAGTGACGTGTCAGCTGGATAATTCAGGACTTGGTCAACAATATTTGTGTTGGTTTGTTTATCCAAACATGTTTTGGTGCTTCTATTGAGCACTAGTTTACAAAACATCTGATTAATACAGGTAAAGTAACTAGGTAATCCTAATGGTCCAAATAGTATTTTCATTTCCTAGTAGGTTTCCTGAATAACAATATGTAATCTGGTGCCAATTATAGGGAAGTAGTAATAGTAATTGAGAATGTTTTTCACATTTTTTTCCATTGATTTCATGCTGAGCTGATCTGCTGTGTACTGTCAAAAAGACTATTCTAAGTTATGCAATAAATTATTTGGAATTAATTCATTTTAATTATTAAATAACATATTTAATAGAAGAGTACCATTTTAATATGGTCTCTATTTTTTTCCCATATTTAGCACCGCATTACATAGTTCTTTCAGGAGACTTACTGGGAAGGTATTAGGAAATTGTTCTGAAATTATGAACCCTTACAATGAACCATAAAATTGAACTGCAAGGTTACTTAGTAAAAATAAGTTTTGGATGTAGGCTAGACAACATTAATATGCACTTACTATAATGATAAAAGTACTTTTTTTTTTTTTTAAATTACTGCTGAGATAGATGTGTAACTTTTTATAAGGCCACTTTTTGCGGCAGCTCTGGTGTTTTGGCTCCAGATGGACGGACACCAAAACGTGGTGTTTACTGCTCATATTTAGAAAGTACAAATAATTGGGCTGTACTGTGAGGTGCTGAACATGCAGCTGTTGTGGTTTGTGTAATGTTAGTATGTATTCATGTGTACAAGATTTCTTCTGTTGCTGCAGCAGTAATATAACTTCCATCCATGTTATATACAAACAAATTACTTCCCTCAAGGGCTCACGGCTCCACAGCCTACACACCTAACGACAATAGACCATTCAAACCAACCAGAGTTACTCCCGCTTCACGATAATGAAAGCCATCAGGGACAGAAACCTTGACTACAAGTTCATATTCTGTGTGTACTACTTCAATACTTGTACTGTAATTCACTCAAGAACACTTGTTTTCACCAGGGATATGGGTGAAATATGAAAATCAGGTGTTTTTACATCCCAGGTGCACACAGCATTATCACCATAATTAATCTTGTTGTATTTGCAATGCAAGAGGCAGCAGGCAGAAAATAAATCTTTCACCTTCATGTTTTTAGCATTTTTGTGTCATTTTAACTCAACGGCTGTTGTAGTGCATATTGTAGGCCTACTTAATGGTTGAATTACATTTTGACACATTTTGGCATTTATTGAAAAGACTGGATGTGGTATGGCTCTGGGAATATGCACAGTGAAGTGAAAAAAAAAGGGAAAAGCAGGAAGATATATGTGTGGTTTGGTTGGTTAAATATAAGCAGGGCAGTACAGAGATCTTGGAGAGGAGCTGGGGGAGAGTAAACAGAGGTGTGACATAGAAGAAGAAGAAATGCATGAGAGAAGAATAGACAGAGAAAAATCTGACAGGGGTCTCAAAATT
Source organism: Micropterus dolomieu (assembly GCF_021292245.1). Taxonomy (NCBI): domain Eukaryota; kingdom Metazoa; phylum Chordata; class Actinopteri; order Centrarchiformes; family Centrarchidae; genus Micropterus; species Micropterus dolomieu. Next base: position 9,721,053 of record NC_060167.1, on the reverse strand, counting down.
CAAGTTGCTGTGCATACAGATGCAAACACTATGTTAATCCTCTGTGTACAGAGTTTATCTGTGTTATAAAACTTCATTCAACTAATGTTCTACTTTGTTCTTCTTTATTTTAAGAAGAAATAAAACAGACACTTGCCACATAAAATGTCCAATCAGAAACAACAACGAGCACTCTCATGTTGGGATACCAAAACAAAATATGACCAGTCATAAAAAGAACATTATGAAAAACCTGGCCCAAATTTGAAGCTGCAGTATTTTAATTTTTTTTAATTTTTTTTTTTTTTTTATAGATGCTTGTTGATTTTCTAAAGTTTATTTTCTAACGTCATAAAAAGTGCAACAAACTGCAGTTGCAATACAAGTGGATCATGTGGTAATGCAGTGTTGTAGTAAGGGGTTCTTAGGCTCACTAGCGTACAGTTGGATTAACTGAGTTAAGGTATAATTACATGAGATATGCAAATAAGCAAATATACATTAATATGCACTTATTATTATTACTTATTATGATCTGTATGACTCAAGAGCCTCCGGTACTACAGCAGTGACCGTTTCACAGTACCATTCCGTGACCGACATCCACATCTCCAGTCTGTCACATAGGTTATCATGATTTCAAAACAGGAACTCAAAGCTTGAAAAACTTTCAAAAGAGAACTGACTGTAAAAACATATCCAAATGATGCAACCGCTCAGTAAAATCAATCCTGCAGCCACAGTGTCCACCTTCCTAACTGCCATCAACATTATGTAATTTGCACACTAAAACTGAGAGTTGATGTTAAGGCAAATAAGCAAATTTAATGCTACAAATATTAAATGTAAACATTTCAAGGCTTAAAACTCTTCATTTAACTTTTGTGAATACAGTCTGTATACAGTAAAGACATATTCTAACAGATCAACAGCTATCACAGGCTGCACAGTATGTGGTCTGTAATTTACTGAAACAAGTTTACTTATGACAACTACATAAGAATAATACATTAAAATAGTTTTAAATAAGAAAATGTCGCTTTGCTTATGCACAGACTGATCATTACTTACTCATTACAAAAGTTTTTATGTTTTAATCTATTTTTCATTGTTACAGCATTAGACGTGATAATACTCCTAATACAGTCTTTGCATAGATCAACATCAAGATAAAAGAACAGTGCCTGTCTGTGTGCTGCACTGTACTATGAAGGCCTGTATGTTAATTTGGTCATCATGTCTTCAATTCAGTCAAAGGGTTTTACAGCTCTTGTTCCTGAAAACGACACGACAATGAACATTCATTTCAGTTCTCTTGTTTTAAAAACTGTCCAGCGTTGCAGTGCCATAAAGCAAGGACTAGTTGGAAAATAATAATTAAATACTGCACACAAGGAGAACATAATAATCTACAGATCACAAAGAGAAACGGACAAGATTCTTAATGTCTATAAGTGCCACATTTATAAAATTGACCCACTTGGAAAAAGTAAACTGACAAAAATGCTGCAGACACAACAGTTCCATTCAACACCTCTCTACCAAAAATAGGAAACAACAGTAACACAGCATGGAAGTGGTGGAGCAGTGTTTCCTCTGTATTCTTATTATTGTGCCAGGTTAGCAAAATACGTTACCACCTTTGAAGAAAAAAATTAATAGGTTTAATTATGCCATATTCCACTATAAAACCCTAACAGAGCTAATGATTTATCTTAATAAAAAGTATTCAATATGTTGCAATCTGAAGCAGGATTACTGTACAAAACACAGGAACCGATGTGGAAACGATTGTAAAAATTGCACCTAAACACTATAAAAAGTCAGAGGAAAGCACTGCATTGTTCACCACCTGGTTCTCTCAGTATGTGCGGACTCCTGGTTTGCTGTCCTGGGCCTGGTTGAAGGGATTCGCTGGGCTGGAAGATTCATTCTCCTGGTCAATGGACTGGTAGGCATCTCTGTTCCGTGATACAGAGGGGAAACCTGCAGAGACAAGCCAAAACATCATCAACACACACAACCTCTGCAATACAATTGTAATATTCATAATCATATCTGCTTAGAAACACTGCGACTAATCAAGGATCTTGCAATATACATATTTAAACGCAAGGAAGGAACCCTTAGAATGCTTTTACACAACTTTTTCTTGATATTTAAAGGTTCACACTCATTTCAAATTCATGACACAGTTGGGCTGATTTGTTATCCTGACTTGAGCATCTGGCCCCCTCTGGATAAATACTGGTTATACCGTTGGAAACTCAGGTCTTTGCCAACATACAGTAAAGCCCACATTTCCTCTGACGGACGCCGGATTGAGAAAACAGCAAATTACATTAAAAAAAAAAACCTTGCTGAGTTCTGAAATTCCTCTCATTTCATCACTCTCTTTTTACATCCACTACTGTCTGATTATCTCCTTGTTCTGTTCTGTGACTAATGGGAGAGAATTTGGCCAGAGAAACAGACCACCATCAGTGTTTTGAGAATGAGTCCTTAAAAAGCCTTTCTCGAATGAGCAGAATTTTCTGATATAAGTAATCCAGTTTACATTGAAAACCTGACTTGGTGCATCATATCAAATGTAAACATGTTTTATAATGGATTCTATGAAGGCACTGATACTCCATCTGAAAAGTCTGACAGGACTCCCTATGATGCTCAAAAACATACAGCCCTGACTCTGGCCAGAATACCAATGATGTGTTTTGGGAAGTTCAAACACTCTTACCTCTGCATGGCCCAGAGTCCTATTACTGTGACAAACATGCACATATCAATGCTAATCAAACAAGCCATTTACTTTCTTTGCAGAGGGTTTGGATGAGTTTTACTAATACTGTACAACTGGGATGTTTATTATTTTATTTTATTTTAAAGCATAAAAATACATTAGTAATCCTAAAATAAATACTTCATCATGTCGCTCATCAACAACCTTACTCTTTTTCACATTTCACATTCAGGTCACAATCATTGTCTATTATAAGTCAACATTATGTTGATTTTAATTAGGATGATTTAAGAATGTGCACCATCATGCAGCTCTGCTTTAAATATATGCAAACAGAATACACAAACAGAAATTAGGTGTCTGGAGAGTAAAATAATGAATAATACATTGATGCAAACTTGTAGATTCATATAACCCCATATAATACAATAGATATCAATACAATGATACTTTACTGACAAATACAGCTATTCAGGAAGGTATGGGAGGGTAATGAGGACTGACGGAGGTGGGAATAGACAGATGAAAGGATACATTAATATAAATAATTAAAAAGAGAAAGATGGACAATAGAACATCAACAAGCCAACAAGAGAGAAATACCAAGAAAATGAAATGTCTGTTTCTTTTTTGTCCTGCAGCCTGATTTGTAATCTTACTTCCTGTGTGCAAGAGGATGGAAGAGGATGATTGGAGAAGAGAAATGGTAAAAAGGAAGAAGCCTGGAATCAATATCGGCGGCCAATAAAGGCACTGTCAGCACTATCCGTAGTGCATCGACTGTCCACAGAGGTTTCCAAGTCTGAGAAGTCAAAGGTCAAGGCAGCGGGGAAGAGAAAAGACACAAGGCAAATAGTCAAATCATAACAGGAAACACAACAGACAACACGTAACCACAATCTAGCTGACAAGGGCGGATATTTCATGTCACTAATGGTGGGGACTCGGTCTCAATCCTACCTGGTACGCATGGTGCGAGAGGAGAGGGAGAGCCACTGACTGAGATTGCTCTGAGCGCCACGTATGGGAATACATTCGCAATTACAATATAATTACAATAATACCTTTGTATATTTCTCACTTTCCCTCTGATGGTCTGAATAAATCACTAGATTTGCTGTTAGTCGCTTTTCAGGAATAAAATTGCTGAAGGTCTTATAAAAGGTAGACAGTGAACCAAACCACCGTGAAGTTAACATTACTATGGAAGGAAGTAAACTAGTTAGCTGGGCATGCCAAAATATTTCGTATACCAACTATGGCTCTTATTATATCTCCATACACACTGCTTCAGCATGTGGAGAAATCCAAAGCCTGACCGTCCTCAAAGTTCAGGGGAGTTGTTTAGCAAGTGTTTAATTTAAGGTGTGATCGCTCAGTCCTACAGCCTTGTATTAAGCAATGTATAAATAAAACTAAATATACAAAACCAGAGTGATTTAAACCAGCATAAGAGGGCTGCCAATCAAAAATGAGGTATACCTGAATCAACAATTTACTCACATGCACCCGATTGCCTGGTTCCCAGAGTGCTTGGTGCAGCAGGGAACCAGGCTGATGGCAGCTATGCAATCATGCAGCAATTAAAATACAAATTGTCTGAAATTAACATTAGCTACATTCATCAGTCACTATGCAGCCAATCACAGTCTAATAGATATACCTGCTGTGTGTATGTGGTGTTAAAGTAAAACCACAGAGAGACAGTCAAATCAGGTGAAGTATTTTTGTTACATTGTTGGTTACAATGTAGGAAACATTTCATTACTTTCCCCAATGTGCAGTGTAATAAATTACTATTTTAGCTAGTAAAAATTACAGTTTATATCACATTACACACCCAACTCTTGCTTTATGTTCATCCTTTTTTTATGTTCTATTTATGAAGGCAAACACTGAGCGAGTGTAAGAAAAGCTCACTACCCCTACATGAACCATTCTCATTACTATCATCAAATTCCCACACTACAAATGATGAATAAAACCACTTTTGGTTAATGCATATAGATTAAGCCATGAGAAACATCCAGCAGGCATAACAACTCAGTGGGATTTCTGATGGAAAAGCTCTCAGCAGTGCAAGTCCTAAAATCAATGGCCACACACGATTAATCAAAGACCACACATTGAGTGGGCTATCTCCTGACCAGTCAATGAAGTGTACTTATTTGTTTGCCTACAAGGAGAAAGTTATATACTCAACAGCCAATAACATCACAAAATCTCTATTTCTGTGGATAAACATGCTGCTCTGGCACATCAATCCTGTGCTATTTTTCTATCATGGCAGACATTTTCCAGCCCGTATGGGATTAATATGGTCCTGCATGCAGTGTAAATTGGTGGCCAGGATGACATACAAATGTTGTAAACAACTCGTGAACTTCAGAAATAATTTCCTTGAGCAGTCGAACTGCAGCCCAGATATTTTGCTGCATTTGAAATGTCTTGTGACTGTAACTAATTCATTTGACTCTGGAATCATCTGCAAGTGGTTTAGCACAGAGTCATCCCTGTTGTGCTGCACTTGGCAGGCCTTTCATGACAAAATGCATAAAACAACATAGGGAGGATCTCAAAGCGCCCCTGGACACATGCATCACACTGTACCTCCAGCTTTGGTCACACTCAGGGCTGGTGGGGAGTAGGAAACCTCAGATATTATAGATTGTTTATCACTGGTTCTGAAATTTCACATTTCCCAGACTGTGCACTTACTTAATAATGAAACCTTGTTATTTTATGTGTCATCTGCTTCCCAAAAGGGAATCAAATTCACTTACTTGATTTTCTATGTATAAATATCCAGTATGCTGGAAGATATCATCAGCTTCTGCTGTAAGAATCAATTTTTTGAAATTCCTGTTCCTGCTTTATCAGAGCTAGAAATCTGTGCAGCACCCACTCTTCTTCATAATCAGCCTTGTGGTCACATATGATCACTTCCACGATTCAAGTCTACAAACTCAAACTCAGTCTAACATACTTGACTCATCTTATAACACTTACCAAAGTTAACGTTATAATCTCCTCCACGTTCACGGTACATTTGGTAGACGAAGAAGCAGGACACAGGTTTAAGCAGCAGGCTGAGGATGGCCATTCCTGCGCTGAAGCGATACAAGTCCCTTCTGGTAGTTGTTAATTCAATTTGCGGGTAATAGATCCCAAAATGGATAATGTCGGTCAAAATTGTCACAACCATCCCGATCAGAAACTACAGAAAAAGAACAAAGAGAAAGGCATCTTAATGGAAAGAGATGGTGTGTCAGTATGGAAAGTGCTTCCATGCTGTGAAGTGCCAACATATCTATGTAATTATGCCAAAGAAAGATGAGGAAAGATTCCTTACAACAAAATAAAGTCATTCCAATTATGAGAAAAGAGCTTTCTGAGGGTAAATGTCTCTACTGCGTTATAAATACATATTTTGGGATGACAAATAATTCACCAAAAGCAAGAAATGTGTGTTAAATATGTGAAAAAAGATACATTGAAATTACTTGGAGTTAATTAAATAAAAAACTAGGTTACATAATGAGCGCACAAGGAAGGAGGACCATCTCCCAAAACTTATGCAATTGAGGTAGGGGTTGATTTGACTTTGAATATGAGTATGCATCATGAACCACAAAGAAATATGTGCATTAATTCTTCTTTCAACTTTCTTTTTCCATTTGGCCAGCTCAGTCTTTCCTGAGGGACCCTGGCTGTGAGCAACAGTGACACTGGACATTAGAGTATACAAGGTAAAAGGCTCAGAATCCATAGCTGTCAAAAGTGTCATTGAAAAAGGCACTGGACAGCTATTTTTTTTTCTTACATTGCCTCATTGACTGATATGTCTAGTTCTTGACTATGTAAATAGGACTAATTTGCCAAGAATTGTAGGGAAATAACCCCCCACCTAATTAAAAAACATGGCTGATGGCTGAGCAACTGTGTCAAACCGCTCAGCTCCCTTCACACCCCCAGCCTTCAGGAGGAATTAAAATTACAAGGCAGAAGCATAGTAAGGACTTCCCATACTTCCATGGTTCAGGGAGAAGGGAAAAAGTCTGAAGAGGTCAAGCAACACTTGGTGGTATACATTATTGTCATTCAGGCTCAGGACAACTTCTTTGGACAATCTAAAACAACTAAATGACAGGTTACTGCGCTCTCTAAAAACTCTTCTTATTGCCTATTCCAAAACACTTTTAGCTTTTGTGTAATTTGGCGCCACTGGTCAGCAGCTGCACTACTTGTTAGCATAGAAACATGAGTCGTGGTTCAGAGTTAGGGTAAGGTGGCTAAGTTTTTAGGCTTAAAATATATATGTCTTTATTTTTGTGAAACTGTCTAATTTAAATACACAATTAAGACTGGCCTAACACTACCGCCCCTGGTGCTGTAAACTGATGACCATGAAAAGCCACAGCTACTGCACGCTGTGCTGAATTAAGGGAAGGCTATCTTTCTCAAAAGGGACACTCACAGATTGTCCTAGATTCCACAGACAAATAGGTTAGCACGGATATGCATTGCTGTGCCTATAGATAGACTCCTGTATGTGTCACATGATATTAAGATTGCAGCCTGCGTGAAGGAATAAAGGCAAAGACTCACCATAAGCACAGCATCAATCGAGTCCCTCTGTGCAATGGCCCAGACCCCAACGGCTAAAACGCTGAAGTTCCCCCAAGCAAAGGAGAGGGGCAGCCACGCAACCATACATCCCCTACAGCAAACATACAATTCACACAAGACACAAGTCACATTTGAAGAATTATGTTTGATTATGCAAGTATGGGAATTGGGAGTTGAAGAGGTTCAAGATTTCGAGACAGTCTCTGTGTGGATATGCTTTTGTGTGTGTGCCAGAGGAGGAGAAAAATTCCTCAGGTATGTGGCAAAAAAAACTGTGCTCACACTCACCATGTCGTAAGCAGCCAGTGCACCAGTACTATGGCCTATGATGGAGAAAGAAAGATGAGTGTTAAAAGGAAATATAGGATTGTTAACTTAAAGTTAAACCATATTTATTCCTTTCCCTATGGACACACTTCAGTCTACAGCTGGAACGATTAGTCACTCTACAGAAAATGAAATGAAAACAATTTGGAAAATCGATCAATCACTTATGAACTAAAAACTCCAAACATTCAGTGGATCCAACTTCTCTACGGTGAGGATTTTTTGTTTTTATCTGTTTTATATCAGCAAATCTCTTTTGAGGACATTTGAAGGTGTCACCTTGGACTCCGGGAAACTGTCATGGACATTTTTCACAATTTTCTAATTTACAGCCCAAACAATTAATTAATTAGAAAAAAAAATGATTAATACTGAAAATAATCATAAGATGCAGACCTGGGTGAATCTATGTAAGCTCACATGCGAAACAAAGCAAGAAACTACAGAACTGAACGTTAAACATGTGATCAATTTGCATCCGGCATGAAATGTGAAACTGCATCAGGATGATTGATATCATGGCTCCACAAATTGCACAAATGCATCAGTTCACTTATGTATGTTCCTCACAGAAAGGTTACTGCCATATCATTTCCTGCCAAAATTTTAAACACAACAAGTGGAGACATCAGAAATGACTGACTGATTGTTATTTGGTTCAACTTCTTATATGCAGTAGCAAAGCTGTATACATATAAATCTTGTTAACATCTCCTACAATGAACAGATTAATCACTATGTTTGTGTTTCTGTCATCCAATAATGTTATTTAGTCTGTCCATGAGCCTGTTGCTCATCACTGAAAACATAACTTTTAAGTCTATGATATGAAATGCAGTTAAACATATTTTTGGAGGCTACATCTGCTAAATAACTTAACACGGTGATCTGTGTCTGAGACAGGGTTGCCACACAGAGGAATTACCAATGAGAACTGAGCAACACAGTGGACATTAACACATGATTTAACACCAGTCTTTGTTAAACACTTTACAAAGGCAGGCTACCACACACAATTTCAACATGACAATCAAGTAAAACAGCAAACTCACCTTTAGATTTATGGCAGGGATTTCCATAACAGGCTGTTTGGTCAAAGCAGCTCTTGTACTTGTTGTGGGGGCTACATGAAAGAATACCAAGGTTTTGTCTTACACAAACTTCTCTCCCAAACTCCTCCTCCCTTCAGCTCAGCCTGCAAACATAAACCATGTGACAGCAGCCTGACTGTTTCCCATGTGACTCCCTCCCGCCTCACCCCTACCTGCCCCTCCTACTGCTCTGCACTGGGCCTCAGTCGCCCAGGAAGGAAGAAACCACGAGTGTTAACAAAGTGGTCACAGTTTTATTTTACTTTTTTCCAGCTTTCAGTTAGAGTGGTGTCCTTCCATAACTGACACACTTATATAAATATATATATATTTATATAAGTGTATCAGTTGAACCAAATAACATCACATGCAACACATCATGCAATGATTTCAAAAGGTCCTGTTGTGACTGATGGAGGTTTTTGTTTTTGATACAAGGACGAATGTTTTAAAATCAATTAGATTAGAATCAATTAGATCAGATTAAAGCAACATTATGTCAGATTTTGTGTGATTTGGCGCCCCTCCCCTTTCAGAATGTAATTCACCGCTGTCATAAATAAGGATAGCTGTACACGTGCATTTGTTATGATTACATTTCTTATAACAAAACTAGCAAGTCGATAACTTCACTAACGTAGCCAAACCTCAAGCAAGTGCGACAACACAAGACATAGCAATAGTACTTACTAGTCCAACAACAAGACGGCCAGCTCGGTGTCTGTCTCACTGCCTTTTATTTCCTTAAGCTCTCAACAACACGGCAGCCTCTTGCTTGGTCGATCTCTTTTTTATCAATGTCCTCTTCGACCTCTTCACCTATGCCTTTAGCCAACATTATGTTGATAGAGCAGTAGTTCTCAAACTTTTTCACATCAAGGACCCCTAAACTGACACAAATTAGATCACGGACTCTCATTTGATAAGACTGTTGCTTTTGAATGTTTTAGTACAGAAATTTGATGAAACCCAAGACCCAAGTAGTCATACATTCTGTCATTGTGTTACTTATGGATGGAATTAGAAGGAAAAAAATGATTCTCCTTTTTGCTGGGGACCCCGGGGATCCCCCTCAAGGATCCACTTTGAGAAGCAATGCCATAAAGGCTCCTGAGCCCGATTACGTCGCCCATTCTCTATCACCTGTTATTTTGTAGTAGAAAAGTTACATAATGTTGCTCGGTCACTTGCCGTTACTATAAATCTTGAGTTAAAGAGGTGGTGCTCATTTTCAGGTTCAAAATCTCATTTAGGGGTACCACAACAGGTTTACATGGTTTAATTTTCAAAAAACACCATATTTTTGTCATACTGCACATTGCTGCAGCTCCTCTTTTCACTTGTGTGTTAAAGGCTTCGTTTTAGCTGTGGAGTGATACATCTTGTCTCTAAATGATCTTTGTTGGGAGCAGTTCCTAGTTAAGGACTACTAGCCAATCAGAAGCAGAGAAGGGTGGGTCAGTGCGAAGCTGGTAAACAGGGCTTCGGTTCAGCTGTATATCCCCTTACCAGCTTAGCAACATGGACAGTAGCAAGAGTTTCAGAGTGGTGAGTTATTAATCTGTAACAAAAGTATCTTTCATCCATAAAGTTATAAGCTAACTGAGCTCTGTCTCTACATCACAGTAACAACTTTAAATATATTGACTGCCTGGAGGGTAGCTAGTGTTTGGAAGAGAGAGGAGACTGTGAGCTGCAGCTCAGTGTTTTTCCACCTGTGTTTTTGAGGGCGTATCGGAGTAGCCGCTTGGCAAGCGTTATATGACATTTTGCTTTCATCCCTGTGACATCACAGTAGCCCTTGTGTTATTTCCAATGTCAAGATAAAAGTTGCACACACATACTTCTCATTCTACTTTCTCCTTTTGAAATATTGTCACTTCAAGGTTCTGTGACTGGCATCTGCCCTTCTCCCTACTGCTTGTCTGAAATGACGCCAGTCTCGGGATTTAAGCTCATTTAACCCTTGAACTCAAAGTAAGTCACTGTGGACGAGAGTGAATAAGTCTTAATGCTAAATGTCTGACTCAGTCTTTCGTGCTTCTGTCTACTTATACCTTAAAGGAGATGATCCATTGTATGCCTCAAGCATGGCAGATGGCCCCTGCACTCCCATATCCAGTGTGAACCCTGACCTCCTGCTGACCTCTGACCCCTGTGATAGAACATGACTCAAGATTTTTCCCTCTCATTTAAGGATTTCTGCTTTCAAACATTTCAGAGCCAAATGTAGCAGTCCTAATACTCCGTGCTAAATGTGTTTGTATGTAGATGTGGGTCAAAATGAGATTGCAGTGTGATAAATGTAGGACACATTATTTCATTTGAGCTGTAAGGCCTTTAACCATCAGAGGAACTGATGTAGTTACAAATAAATGATCCCTTTTACATCCTAACCTGCTGTGACAGACTCGACAAGTGAATGGCAGTGTGCAGAGTGCATATAGTGATGCTATAGCATTTCTGTGTGTGTTTATTTATTTTTCATGATTTATGGTCTGTTTCATTGTCTCTGAAGCTGTTTAGAGAGACTTCACATTTACCCTTAATTTTACTCATTTCACAAAGATTTTACTCATGTAAATTGTGCTCACTGTTGTACCCATGTCCTTTTGAGAGTCCCCTGATGTTGAAAAGTTGGGTTAAAATAGCAACTTTTGGTAATTACTTCAAGGAAGCCTAGGTAAGTGCCTTCGTGGTGTTGGTGACGCGAAGCTGCAGCTCTGCCGGGATGTGGCTGTGTGTAATCTATCACTTCGCTGGCTGCTGGCCAGGCCGTTCCACCAGAGCACCCTGTCAGAGGTAACTATTAAAAATACATCACTACTGCTTTTATTCTGTGGCCGTAAATCAGGATGGCACAATCACAGACCGACTGAGCTGGTGGTTAGGAAAGAAAAATGAGACTTACTTTCTTCATCAAATCAAATATTGATACAGATAGATTTTCAGAAGCCTTCTGTGTTTGGAACAGAGAGGTGCTGAATGTTATTGCTTGCACTTGCTTTAATGTGTCCTAAGCTTTGCATAAATGGTTCTGACACCATTCAGGTTAGTAGGGAGATAATGAGCTTCAAAGATTGCAGCATTCATTTTATCACTTGGAGATAGATGGCACCTTTGTATTGACTCAACAGTCCTCATTTTCAAGAAAAATATGTGTTTGGAAGATGTGACAAAATCTGTTTTAAGTGAGAAAATGGCATGTGGATCCTCATAAAACAAATGTCATGATTTTTATTCTTCATGAAGCATCCCTAAGAAGAATTTCTCTCTTTCTCAAAACTTTAACCACATTCTTGGAAAATGAAGGAAGGAAACAAGACAATAAACTTCTCTCTTTCTTCAAAACAGCTATTTACTCCAGTGCTGTGGTGTTTATCCGTTGTTAGCAGGTCCACCAAAGTTTTTTCCTCACTAAACTCCTCAGATGTTTAATTTAAATAATTGTTTGAAGCTAAAATCTGTCAAATTATCCATCCCATGTGGAGGTGATGGTTCAGTGGTGTAAAAGACCTCGGTTAGATTCCCACTGCAACATCAATCCACCTGAGCAAGGCACTGAACTCCTAGTTGCTCCAGAGGTGTGCGACCTCTAACACAATACATAGCAATTGTAACTCACTTTGAATGAAAGTGTCAGCTAAACGAGTACATGTAAATATTTCACAATAAAAGCAAAATAGAGAAAGTGAGAAGATGTACATAAATATATGTAGCAGAACTTTGTATCTTCTTGTTTCCAGCCTGATTTATCAATTCATGACCTCCAAGATTTCTCTTGTGAACCTCTGGAGATAAGGCCCGACTGCCCAGTTGGGAACCAATGAATTAAACAAACACACTGTATATAAAGTAGTTAAAACTAGCTCCACCTCAAGCTACACCAAGAAAATGCTGCTTTCACAATGATGGATCAGTATAAACAATCTACTAATGTAATATAAAAGAATATATCTGTGACTGGGGCAGGACAAGGACTTTCACATTTGATATTCTAAGTACATTTTGCTGATAATACTTACTTTAACTTACGTAGGGGATCTGTGAATACTTCCTCCACTACTGCTGTGTCCTTTGAGAATTCATGGGGCTGAGGCCCATCAGACACCTCAAACAAGACAAAAAGAAAAATTTGTTCTGTCCAATCCAACATCACAGTGCAGACTTCAGACTGCACACTGATGGACATCATGTTGGCCGAGGCTTTGCTACACCCGCTTGTAAAAAGGACAATGTAAAGCTACAGATTTCCTCCACACTGAAGACATGTCTTCATAAATGTGCATTTAGTAATAAAAGCTTTTGTGATATATTTATAACAATAGGATTATTTGTCTATATATGCAACCTATATGCAATATATTTTTTAATCTAACAACACAAAAACATCTGTGAAAATTCCTGTTGGTGGGACAAAAAAAGTACAAGCTAACACAAGCTAATGCCTGACATAGATTAAGGTCAGTGTTGCAAATATAGGCGGGTTTACACCACAACATGTTTATCCTAGCAAGTGTTTAATCATGAAAACAAAGACAGAAACACAATACACAGACAAACATGTGCTTAAGTACAGTATAAATAAAAACATATATTAAGACATGTAAAAAGAAGGTCAAACACGCATCTTTGTTTATCATTCTACTGTTAAGTACATTTGAAGAGAAATTATGTCAATTTAACAAAACGTTGTTGGCAATTCAAACATTCATATTTACAATACAGGACAGTAGACTGGGTTCAAATAGCATTTACAATTAATGTTTAGAAACAAAACATAGCAGAGAACTCATATAGAAACATGTCAAAGTCATTTTAGTATAATTTCTGTGAGTGACAGCTTTACAATTTGAATAAGCCTAAAGCAGTGAAAGCCTCCCATTGGGACTCCAAGCACAGTAATTCAATACTAAAAATTATTTGTAAACATTGTTTCACCCAGATTAGCAAGACAATCTCCAGAACCTTGAAGTGACAAATATTTCAGACAATAAGATGCAGGAAAAACTGTTGAGAGGGATTTCAAAAAGCATTTTCCTAAACTCACAAAGTGTGCTTTTGCTCCAAAACCAACAACAACCATAATTGAGTTTACATATTTAACTCAGAGATGTGTTTCCAGCTAAGTGAATCTTGTATACCAGTTTAAAAAAAACAAAAAAAAAACAAATAGTCTAAAAACTGATCATTGTGGACTGAGAGAGTTTTGAAAAGCCCCTCCTTGTGTTTTAACAACATGTACATGTGCTTCTGTGGTGATACTGGAGTGACCAAAACTGAATTAAGACTAATGGATGGATTTTAACTGAACTAAACAAGTGCTTAAAGATGGTGATTTGCTGGATTGGAAGGTGTGGCTCATCACACAATGCAACATTAAAACAGAATATCCAGTTACGTCACCTGTTATTTTGTTTTACCTGACCAGATGTTGACATCTGGATGCTTTACACTGTGGAGTTGATTTGAAAAACCAGCAAGCTGTCACCTTTCAGCACTTAGTCTGTTAGCAGTGTAATGTGATGTCTTGGCTGTACTATCTACTCTGTGAAGGGCTCATTTTTCCTGCTCCTACTCCTTCAAGCTCCTCCATCTTGGCCTCCACCTCCTCTTCCTCAGATAGTGATGAAGCCTCCTTGGTCACTGCTGACTGACTCTGGTATAACGCAGCGACCCTTCCTCCTGGTCACACGCCGCTTCCGGTGGAATTTAGCATAACAACGAAATCCTGAAAGGTCATAAATACCCTGTTATCTGAATAGATTAAACAGATATGTGTGGATGTGTTGTGAGATACATACATAGCTAAATCTGCAGTGCTATAGAATCTAAGAATGTAAAAATGAACATTATGAAACCCATGAAAGGCAATTAGACCATTTTATTTTAATGACAACTGACCTTGGAGTGATATCTGCCTCTAAAGCACATACAGATAACAATCTATCAAATTAACATTTCCAAACATAAAATGTAATTATTAACACTGAGACATTTTCTGTTTGCCACTAAGTCAGTCTGCCCAATAATTTTAGGGACCTCTACCCACTACTAGTCAAAGGCTTTTAAAATCATAATTATAAACAGTGACACTTGGGGAAATAACTTAATAAATACTGTAAAACTTAAATTAAATACAAATAAATACAGGTCTTTTTGAGACCTTACTTTACTTTTTTTGAATGTATAAAACCTCTTGAAGCCATCAGGACACCTGTTTGAGCTATAGTTTTAATCTGTTTAGAGCGTGCAAATATTTAAACTTTTGTCAATATGGACATGCTACACATCATTAGATCAGTTCGATTCTCCACAGTTCAATCACTTAGGTCATTTTATAGAAACAATGAGCACCAATATATTATTCATTCAGATTTACCGGCATGGTAAAGGAATTAACGGCCTGACCCATCTAGACACCTTTCCCAAAGACAGGATTAAAAAAAGAAATAAAAGCTTGGGCTATTAATTTCAGTTTTACAGTATATATATGCTTAAAAAAGTATTGTTTTAAATAATATTTAGGAGTAATCTATTGAAAGATATTGTAATATTTAGGAGGATCTATTGACAGAAATGCAATATAATATACATAACTATGTTTTCAGACCTTACATAATAAACCGTTATGTTTTTATTACCTTAGAATGAGATATTTCTATCTGCATACACCGCATCTACAGTAGCCCAAATGGACAAACTGCTCTACAGAGCGCATTTCATCACTACGTCGAATACGTAAGAAGAAGAAGAAGAAGAAGTTGTCTGGTTTGTTAGAAGTAAGAAGAGAAGTGAAATTTGGACAAATGGAGGACCACACATATTATTTAGCACAAGAGCCGACAGAGCATGTCGGCGACCGTAGCTTCTCCTACGCTAAGAGATGGGTGAGTGGTGACTGAGGCATTGGTTGCAATTTGCAACCCTCACCACTAGATGCCACTAAAACTTACACACTGAACCTTTGAAGTGAAAGTTCACCTTTTGGGATGTATGCTTATTCACTGGTTGAGAGTTATTAGAGAGTTGTTAGATCAGATTTACAGTGGGTTATTATTATGTGCCGGACTATCTCTTGGTTGGGACCAGTAACTTCATGGACTTCATGGCAACTCTGCTGGTTGCCTGGCAACTAATCAGACTGTTAGCTTGCTGTAGCTTCATGTTCAACTGAGAAATTTGGGTGTGGTTTCCATCTTTTCATCTAACTCTGTCAGAAAGCAATTAAGCCTGTTTCCCAAAACGTCAAACTATTTCTTTAAGCAGTCACCCATGTCTTGTGTGATACTCTACTGTTAATATCGTGTAGTACATTTTTACCACACTCTCCTTACTTACCTTCCTCACACATACAGTCATCGTAGCATTTGTTGTTGAGGCCTCGGTTGTGAGGTTTACACTCATGTTGTCTCAGGTCACAACAAGAACCTTTAACATAAAGCGCACATTACATTCAACATCCAAACACGGGATACCGCCATGTAGAAGATTCATATGAAACAATGAAAAAGAAAATGACTTAAAGTTATACAAGTGATAATTTCTACAAGAAATGGCATGCTCCTAATCATCTTAAAGGCCCTGGAAACTAATTTACTCAGTCAGCATCTTACTATGAGCATTTAATCAAAATGTAATGATAGTTGTTGGATTGTTTGTTTATATGGTCAGATACTGTCAATCAAATCTAATCAAACTATGCCCACAAGGTCCTGATGAAGCAAATCAGCGAAATTCTATGTAAGGATGTTTTTCTCTGAGCTTTAGCTTTTGAAAGCCTCTAAATCATAAAGAAGATTACAAACCCAAAGGACAATATGCACTGTTACACTTAAATTCTGGCATGTTTAGGTATGAAAAACTTGTCTGTCCACACCTGAGGAAAATTTGTCTCTTGTTTTCCTTTGGTATAAACAAAACATTACTGATTTCACATCATATGATTTCTGTTGTTTGTAAGAAAAATAGTTGAGCAAATTTTGACTTTTGCATTTTGGAGCATCACCGAGTTGTATTGTGGTCCATGTATGATGCAGACTGACCTGGGAGACAGTCCAGGTGGTGGTCACATGGCTCGATGGCATCAGTGTCTACAGTCAGATTTCCACTGCTGAGGTTCTTACTCCGCCTTTTGTCTGCAGTAGAGAAAGGAAATAAACAATTTGCTCCTAAAGTCAACCGATCAATATATAGACTCAACCAAACAGATTGATTGATTGTCAAATGTTCTGTCAATTCATACATCACAATTTCAACATAGTTCAGATATGAGTTATCTATTATCTCCAAGATGTAAAATATAATTAATTTTTAATATTTTCATTTAATTGAAATGGAGAGTAATTAAAATATTGCCTCATCCAAAAGTCATTTTGATCAAACTGTTTTTTTGGGAAGTCCAGACGTCTTTTGCTACATAGCTTCATAGAAAGTGACATTAATGTGCTAATAAAAAGCCTAATGAATTTAAACACTCACAGTTGCACTTGAATTAGTTTAGATAGTCACAATCTGTGTTTGGATTAAATAAAATGTCACTAATGTAGTTTTTAAACAACACTTGTGTAACTCTAAAGATGGCAGTTGGCGGTCTGTAAACTTTGTTTTCAGACTGAAATCTCAAAAACTACTGTATGGATAGTCATAAAATTTTGTACAGACATTTATTGTCCCCCAGTGGTTGAATCCTACTGACATTGATGATCTCCTGATATCTTAAAAACTACAAATTGCCATGGAATTAGCTAGAGATATTCAAAGACCCTAGAGGATAAATTCTAATTACAACGGAGATCCCCTAACATTTCTTCTAGCACTACCAGCAGGTCAAAGTTTTCACTTATTCAGTGAAAAATATCAACTACTATTGGATAGATGGTCACCAAAATTTGCATAGTCATTGTTGGTGCTCAGAGGATGTATCCATATGACTTTGGTGATCCCTTGACTTTTCCTCAAGCATGAGGTTTACATTGTTAGACTCTTAGTCGTGTTCATTTAAATATACAGTAATAAAATAGGTTGATGCATAGTATTAAGGATCATTTCAGTTTGGTTTGGATTATTTCCACCAAACCTGTTCTCAAATCACAACCTTTAAAAACCCATCATTCACAATTACTAACCTTTCTTCCTGGAAGACGGCCAAGTGTCCACAGGTTTCATGTCTTCATAGTCTGTCCAATCAAAGAGCGCCATGTCCAATGTTGGCATCACTTCTCCTTGTCCTTCTCCTCTTCCATGCCTCTGAAAAAGGAAACATAAATTGAAGTAACACCTTTCATTTTATAACTGTTATTTAATCTACATTTCAGTGGGAACATTTGCATACCGGCTTAAGCTAGTTCTGAGGTGCAGCGCACCTGGTAGAGCATGCGCCCCATGTACAAGGCTGAGACCTTATTGCAGTGGCCTGGGGTTTTCCACCCTGCTGCCCTTTGCTACAAGTCATCCCCTCTCTCTCCCCCCCATTTCCAAACGCTATCCACTATCTTGTCTCGCTCAGTAAAGGCACAAAAAATCCCTTAAAAATATATTTAACAAAACATCTCACATTCTGTAAAAGACACTGACATGCAGATCTGTAAACACCTGATCCCATCAGCATTCAGTTTCAGCATGATGTGTAAGGTCTACCTCCACAGTAATATTTGAAATATCTTGTTTATTTACGTATTCAAATGCAGTTGTGATCAGAATATGAAGTTGTCATTTAAAACCTAATCCTAAATTTGGCACAATCCAGCAATCAAACTGCTTTAGAGAATACACTGGAGAGAGCAATTGTGTCTCCTCAGATGAATGTTCAGTTACTGCAATTAAACCACTTCAGCAGTAGATGATGATGACTATGGTTTAATTTGTTAAAATCAGCATTGCAGGTAAACACATTCAGGGAGTTCATAGTCAAAACACATTAGACTCGTGTTGTGACAAGCAGCAGTAATGCTTCATTGATTCATAAAATGTTCTCACCGAGACAACAGAGATAGCAGAAGTGCTTTAAAAAACAATCGATTGGGAACAGAGAACATGACTGCCCACATTCTGAAATGCAAATATACATTGCAGGATTTCTATAATACATATACAATAAACACATTGAAACATACAGTTCATTACACACAACCATAGGCTTTACTGCGTGCCACTGAGGACAGCAGGCAACTAATGCAGTTTAAGATGTTTAAATATATGAAAGTCAACCACTGATCCAACTGAACCAACCGGGCCCGCAGGTTATTTGTGCCCACTAGCATTGGATTTCTTAACAAACAGTGAAATAATAAAACAGTGCTGAATCTGTTTTATTTTTTTTGTTGGGGAGCTGCACCTTAGTATAATCTGCAGAGCACTCGAGAGATGTTATTGTTGGTAATGCAGTTGTCTGGGTGTTGGTTTGTTGTTGGTCTGATGTTTGCTGTATGACACACTATGAATTTCAGAAAGGACTAATAAATATATATCTATCTATCTATTTGATTTTGGTAGAAACATCATAGCATTTTTAGGAAAATGTATTTTTAAAAGCAATTTCTTACTTTACTCTCTTACCTTCCTTTAAAAGTAAGTAGTTTACAAAGTTTCCTGAGTATTTTGCCTAAGTAGTCTGCCTTGTTTTCCTGAGCTGCCACTTATTTGATCAAACTTTTGTGAAGTTGAGGCAACTAACAGTACTTGATTAAGGTTAATGAAAGATCTTTGTCATGGTTGAAAGAAACCAACATTGACTGTTAATAGGATACAGGATGCAAGCTGCTGCCAGCCACTTTTGTCTGGAGCCACAGACTGTGAAATGTGAACAAAAGAAATGTCAACGCCTTATTCTAAGAAATCTAGAACTACTGAAGACATTTTTCTCTTTTGAGAACACACACCTTCCATTGTGGAAAATCTTTGACCTTTTCTTCTCAGACAAACCTTTGGCCAAAATGTTAGCACAGCACACTAGATTTCACATCATCAGAAGGTCAGATTGTCAAAAACTTTGCTGAGTATATTCATGTTCCCAAGGGGTAAACCCTTTTAATTTCACTGATACCACAGCCTTTACTCTTACCCCCGACTCACACAGAAGGCATGTGCGCCGCGTTAAGCAAGGATTATACTTTCCGCCTCTGTGAGTATGGGAGGGGCCTCTATGGTCCGCGTGATGAAAAAAACGTCATCAGAGGGCATCAGTTCTTTGCGGAAGTCCACGTGCCTCCTGTCAGTGCCGAATCCGTACCACCAGCAAGATCCATCTTGACCAATAAAATTGAGGAAGGGGGTTTATCGGTAATTGACTTCTCGCTTTTCAATGAAATATTAAAAATTAACTGGTTTAAAAGATTTTTGAAAAATCCAAACAGTTTGTGGAACATTGTTCCAAACTTTATTTTTGAAAAACTTGGTAAAATCACATTCTTGCTTCAGTGCCCATACTCCATCAACAGACTGCCAGTCAAACTGTCAAATTTCCATAAACAGGCTCTAACCTGTTGGTCACTTTTATACAAACACAATTTCTCCCCTCACAAATGTTTTATCTGGAACAACAGGAACATCATACATAGAAACAAGACTCTCTTTATACA